>NC_136705.1:15951137-16551137 GCF_947650265.1 Symphodus melops
CAGACCTGTTGAAACAAAGTAGTTTCATAACTTACTGTTTGAATTGACATTTTCCCGGAACGTTTATCTGGCAGCTGCTGGTGAGAAGTAATGCTGCAGAAAGAGAAACCTGTAAGTGAGATCTACAAAATGTTGCCCTGTCTAAATAAAATTGTCTTTGGGAGCTGGGACCTTTTTCTTTTTTCTGCAAGTAATGCTGTGGGGCTCTGTGATTAGAATGGCCTTTTGAATGTCTTGACTTTGTAACTTTGGTAGCCTTTGTGGTGTGAGTGAATCTAAATGAGGGGAGCCGATAGGAACATAATCAAACCACTGCTCACTTATCTGGCACAAAGTAGTGTGCTCAGATAAAAAATTTGCAAAAAGTGTAACATACATGCATTATTCCACTACCTAACATGAAAGAATATAACTCCTTAAATCATTCTTTAATATCTCAAAAATAGAATATATTTCTGATCCATTGTACAAAGTACCAACAAGACATGCCAGATTGAAATTTTACCAAAGTTTCTTACTTCCTGTTTAAGCAAAGCCCCATTATTTTGTCTGAACATAACACCTGCCCTGATTGGGCAGCCAGCAAATCAGAGTTTAGGATAATGGGATGGAATGTTATTGGCTATCTGGAGTGGCCAATCAGATTCCAAGGAGGCCTAGCAAAACCTGGCCTTCCTGGAAATACTCCTGCAAGAAAGGCAGGTAATATACCTGGCCACTAGTCTTTAATCAAATTACATTAAAACTAAGAGAGATATTTAGAACATCAAACCTACAAACAAAGTCAGTGTCTTATTACTACATAATGCAGACTTTACTATGTTTCAGGTCCAGCCTGCCATCTTTATTTTACAGAGTATATCAATATACTACTATATATGAGTGTCTACACCAACTCTGTGTACAGCTGTGAAGGGAATGTTGCAGCTTGCTGTTGATTATTGTTCACAAAGGCCAGAGACGTGATGTGTTTTTTTTTCCACTGAGTAGCAACATTCCCCCTTTATTTGTGTAAGGTACACTATATAAGATTCACAAAGGAGCATCATCTCTGTAGGTGGAAAAGGTTTTGGTGTCCGTTTTGTTGAGTGTTTGTTTTTTTGTGGGTCGCTTTAATTATGTTGAAGGAAAGCAGCCGAAAATTCTAAACATCTAGTAATAGCTGTCCTTGGGTGTTGTTCCCCTTGTGCCCCACACTTTCCCTTTAAATGAGTTTTGTGTATAGATTGAATTTGACTGTAATTACTTGCTCTGTCCAAAAACTCCTCTGTTTATACACAATCCTAGCAGTGTATTCATATAGGTTTCTGTTGTGTTGAGATCTTACACTATATTATGTTCCGTATAGTAACATTGTCGGTCCCACCAATAGACTGGCCCCAGGGTTCTGTAAATGTATATTTATCCTGTTTTTCAGAATTCAAACAATTTTATGTTCTGTGATCCTTTTCATTACTCTGCAGGCGTTATCAGAAGTGTCTGTACTCTTCTCAGCAGTGTTGAGAGATTGAAGTTTTTGCAGTAATGATCACGCTGGGAGAGGTTGCGGAGAGCGTTTCAGAGGTTGTAGCAGTCAAAGAACACTAACAGAGTGAAATGCTGACAGTCAATAAAAAACACCCAAGCAGCTCAATGCAGACACTCAGTCATGCACAGAACAGATGCTCAAATGTTATTGGCACATAATTGTGCACTGATTGTAATTAATCAGTTAGAGGTTTGGCAAGTGTGCAAGTACACCACTTTAGAAATGAGAAGCTGTTTTGTTTTAGGCTAGACAGAAAATATGGAAGGACAGTCAAGGTGTCCTGTCCATGAAAAGGCTAAAAAGGGTTGGATCCAAGGACCACAGGGCCTAATTGAACGCTGCAATGACAGAGCAAGAGAAGAGAGAACGTAGCAAGGAGCGTTTACTCACAGCACCGGTGGCCACCCATTTTAAAGGTGGTGTGTTCAGACGGTCTGATAAGAGCAAACAGAACAGTCTGGTTCAAATAGGCAGAACGTCTTATCAACAGTCGGAGGGAAAGGAGGTCTAAGGAGACAGAGGAGGAGAAAGAATTCAGTTCAAGCCACTATACAAAGAGGGAAATTGGTTTTTTTCAGCAATGCCTACAATAAATGATGTGCTAAACAGACAAAGAGTATTTACAATTGTAGCTTAAAAAACCCAAAATATCTTAAAAGTGCATATTGCCATATTTCTTATATGTACAGTAAAAGGACTCTGGTTACTACTAATCAAAGAGAGCAGCACTATATAATTTCCAGCATCATTCTGGTCCAAGTTTAAAGAAAACAGGTCTCAGACTCCTGGAGATTTGGGTCCGATATTTCCCAATTTGCACATTTTATAATCAGAGGAAGACTCTTGTTGGGGTTCTTGGTCAGCACCAATGTTGGACCAAGATTATTTGGGGAAATAAAAACTTTACAAATCTAACCTCACATTCTGAATTGTTCACTGATTCATTAGTGTCAATCTAATGATTTAAAACATATTGTGCACTTAAGGTCCAATATCTGGATGATAACTTGAGTTCTTCATTTGATCTGGGCCAAGTTATCCAATTGGAGAGAAGGACATTCTAGTCCTCTGCGCCTACTGTTAGTTAACAAGCTAATGCAGAAAGAAAGAAACTGGTAAAATCCCCTCTGCAGTTCTTGGAGAGAATATAAAACATGTGAAATTTTAATTCCGTTTTGATTTAAAACAATTTTAGTTCGTCTGGCCTGAGCTCAGTTAACCTCCCTGTATGCTACCTGCCCAAATGAGAGCTCCTTCATAAATTAGAGGCCAGGAAATATTATCCAACACACCTTGAAGTGGCCTATTATGCTATGCATCCTTTCTTCAAAACTCTTTCTCCAGAAGTAATTAAAGAATTGTTGAAGTTTCTTGTGGGACTCAACATTAAAAGTAATTTGACAGCTGGGAATAACTTCTAATACATTGCACATTTGTTGCAAAATACCTAAAAAAGACATCCTTTCAAGTGTAAAATAAAGCAGCATTATAGTTCACCCTAAATGAAAGGAGCATCTTGTTATTAACTGATATCCCGTAGAGTTAGGAACAGTGGATCAGCAAACAAGGGTCATACAACACCAGCTGAGACTGCCAGATTTATTGTGACATGTGCTTCATTCCAGATGTATTCTTCTCCTGAAGACATGCCTGTCACTTATTAAACAGGTGCACCAGAATGGAAATGCCATTTATCTGCCATCTTAAAAAATGTTCAAGTAATGAGGCATGTTTATGCAAAAGAAAAGGTGAAATAAATGTAGCATGTTGCTTTAATGCCATACAAAGAACATTAATTGTGAAAGAATTGAAAGTTTTCTTGTGTTGAGTCAACACAACAACATCACAAAGGATTTTTTGCTAATCTTCCAACTCTTAACTCATGTCATTGCTTAAGTTCATTTCTGTCCATCCAATCTACTGTACTGTTTAAATTCAATACATAAAGAAAATCAACATTCCCCTTTGTAAAACCACTGAAGAAAAACAACTTGCACTTTGCACTATTGATCAGATTGTGTTTCAAAGAATCCATTGTGATATAAATAAACTTAATCATCAGTTTATGAATGGCCTTGCACTTTGCAGGTATATTTGGAATATTTCTTTGTTCTTAGGTTTTAGAAAATGTGTAAAAAGGAAAATTATCAGAAGCAATTACAGTGTTTCTTACACAATAATTCAGAGAACTTGTTCATTATATTTATCGTTACAGTCAAAAAAACGCATGCAATTGGCACGCAATTGAGCTTGCATTATGTGCAACTCATCCCGTATGTGACACTATCTCTTTCTTGATCTTCTGAATCCTTGTGATTCTGGCATACAAAGCTGTTTTACTTCACATTGTTTGTTCCAGTGGATGAAGTAAAAAGACTATTTAATATTTAAAGTGTTGTCATTTCTTCCCTTTTTTCAAATATTTGAGTGTTTCATAGAGTAATCAATTAAATGACTCAGTTGATGACATGTTGAAAGCTTTTTCAGACACAACAGAGTTTAATTGTCTTAAACCAAGTCATACTAAGCTGTCATATGAAAGTTGTATTGCAAGACTGTTACCTGTGTACCTAGTAAAATGAATGCTGATTAACAGTTGTGTGCAATAACCACTCAGCTAAGGTCTACTCTTTTTGACACTTCATTTAACAATATACTGTACACAATATTCAACATGGATCCTTGAACATGACCAAAAGGAAATCTCTGTAGTGAAATGAACTGAAACAGCCTTTCGCTTGGAAATGTTCTGGAATCAAGGTGATTGGCTAAGTGAGGTTTTTCACACACATGTGAGATTATTCCAAGGAGTTTTTTGAGTTCCAACTAGGTGTCCATGCCAATTATAATCAAGGCCTGGAACTAGCATGTGCCATTATGGACCACATCAGTCCAGACTTGATGATTAATGACCGTTCAAATCTGGACGTGAGCACAATGACATTGATAGATGTCACTATGCTGATGATGCTTTTAACTCACTCTGAAATGGATTCGGTACAGTGCATGACTAACTGTGTTCTCTATTTTTCTCTCTTTTTCCCATCTGTCTCCCCTTTACTTTTGCTTCCAAATAATTCTGCACATCGTCTCCTACAGGTAAGACAAGTTTTAAAGATTCCTGCACACACACAAACACAGACGCACACATACACATAATGCGACAGCGGTCAGTGTGTATGGTTAAGAAGGGGAAGGCACAGGTTTGCAGCAGAGGAAGACATCACTGTTTGTGCTGTTGGACCTTTGCCTTCCGCTGGCCTGGAGAAATGCACACACTCACCAAGACAGCACTGTTGTCGTCACTGCTAATGTGGCTTTTGAAGGCTGAATGGAATCACATTGGCCCACTTTGTCATAATCCTACACTAAGCCATGGCGATGGGGAGGTTCAAGGCTCTGCCCATATGTGCACATAATTACATTTTTTGAATGCCTAAAAAGCAGTGTTGGTTGCTTCTCTGTTTATAATGAGATGCACAGCCTTGGAGCAGGAGGGGGATTGTAAAACTGATGCCTGTGTACATTATAAAGAAACAGCATGCCAATAGAAGTGAGTGCTGGCTTGCTGCCTTTGGTTTACCCCATGTGGTGATGCAAGCAGCTGCCTTTTTGTCCATGGTTTTGGACTATACAGTATGTAGTTCAGAAGAACCTAAATAGGTAACCAGAACTATAAAAATAAATTAGGGTTTTGGTTTTGGTCTTAAATTCTTTGCAATAGTTTGCAATTCTTTTTTTGGTTCAGTACTCACAAAATAAGATGCTGGGAAAGGTAGAGTATGATTCCCTATTAAGAGGAACAAATTCAGAGGGGAAAGTTGTTACCACTCACTGTGGATTACAGGGCCCATTGAATGAGCCATGGCTTCCCAAATGAGATGGCAAAGCTAGGAGGACGCCTGAGTCTTGCTTAAGCTAACAAGCATTTAGAGATAGTGGGGAAGCGGGAAATGAGGTGAGCTGGTCAGTGAGACGTGGTAATATGCAGTGTAAAAGGAATCAAGATGGGATTAGGGAAAGTGCTATTTACTTGGTTGAATAATGACTAAGGAGGGGGAAATAGATTGTGTGAGATGTGGGTTATGAGGTATGCACAAATCAAATCTAAAATAACACTTGATCGAGAAAGCCCAATATAGGAACGATTGATCAGAGAGAGAGAACTGCTAAAAAAAGGGGGGTGGGGGTAGAGATGGGGACTGGTGGAGTGTGACAACAGTGGATTTCTCTATCAGTATTCTGTCTCTGTGACTGAGCTCGAGGGGCTTTCAGCAGTCGTGCTCTCCGTTCTACTCGATCACACATGTGTAGACTTGCAAACACACGTACACACATTACCCACCCTCAAAACAAAGGCTGAATACAAAATGTTCCTTTTTCCTCTTCCTTTTTCATTCCCCTTTTTGTTTGTGACTTTCCATGTTTGTGGGATAATGCCAAAGCAAGGCTGCTTGTTACGATCATAAAACAAAAACAAAACAAAAAAAAAAACTCCAGGATGAAGTCATAGAGTTCGCTTTTTGGGGCGCATGAATTATTGTGAAAATCAGTTTTTGTTTGTCTCACGGATGTTATTCTGAACAATTTTACACAATATAAAACTTTTACAAAGATCCAAAGATCTTAAATGGAAATTTTCCATTGGTAAGAAGGCTACACAGCTTATACGGAAAAACCAATCATTTTAATATAGCATCTTTTTAATACAGTTTTTTAAATTAGTCTTTTTGCTTTCTTCTTTATTATTATTTCTTCCACTTTTTTCCAGCAGTAGATTAAAATGCTTTGAAGCCAAATATAATAATCAGTTTAATTTCTGAGACATTAATATACAACTGAACATAATATTTCATAGATTGATAATTATATTCACAACAAAGATGCTTGTCACTCACTGATATCGTGCTTCCAATTTAGAGTGTATAACTGACTGTAAAGAAAATATTTGTACTCCATTAAATATATGATCTATTTTTAAACATAATCAATAAAAAATATAAATATTATATAAATACAAATACACTTACTGACATATTGTCTTGATTTATAGTCCCCTGATCAGTGATCTTCAAGCTAACTCAACCTATATTTTTTCCATATATTTTTGTCACCTGTTACTCCTTATTCTAAATCCGTTTTTTTTTTTTTTTTTGTTCATACCAAGGCCTTTTTTTCCTGATGCTGAACGTGTGTAAAACATTTCAATGAAATGGAATCTGGCTGTAGTACATGATTATTTCAAATAATCATGTACTACAGGGGGGGTTAGTTATTGGTTGGTTTATTGAATCTCGGTTTAGAATCTCTTATCCTTAACCGAAAGATATTTAACTGACTGTCACTGATAAGTCAAGATAAAAATAAATAGGTAACCAAAGTGTGGAATAATATAATAGTTGATGTATGATAATTGTTACAGTCCTAAATTATGTGGTTTTATATATTAGTCTTCCTCACAGTCAAGCTTCCTCTCCTCAATCCTTCAATTTAAACATGGACATAAAGCTATTACCACTCCCTTAACTGTACCTTGTAAACCCCTTCCACCTGTGACAGTTAAAGGGGTTATAACAACCAACAATGGCAGGCTTGTAAGGTTGAATGAATACCTTCTCTATCTGTGAATGAGCCAATGTATGACCAAAAAAAAAAAACAACCCGACAGGAAACTGTAATGCTTCTGTGTTAATTCTAGGTTTGAGCGCATCATCATGTGTGAAACACTGGCACATCGTGTATGCTGGCTCTGCTTTTAATCGAATGAGGGGCATTGTCTGTTAGAGCAGGTGCAGACAGGAATACTGTTCAACATTTATCACTTGCAAAATGTGGACAGCATTTTCAACCAGAGCAAATGTGCCACCTTAGTGTGTTCAAAAATCCTTCATGCTTTTTAATTTGTTTTGTTTTGTATTTTTTGGGGAGATTTCACGCTTCATCTAACACATGATGGAACTTCCAACATGTGATGTTTTTTTTTTTTTCTGTATGGGGTACCGTTAACAAGTGTCCCTTCTCTTCTTTTTGTCTTGGGCCAAACACTATCCTTTCAAAAGGCCAAAAAAGAGCAGGACACAACGGGTAATAGCAGTTTCTTGCCTTTCATGCTGTCCAACATGTCCCCTTTGTTGAACTACATCATCATCTGCCAGAGTTCAGTGCAGACAGCTTTTTCTACAACCCCAATTCCTGACTTGTGAGGCTTTACGAATATCCAACACAAGATTTAAAAAAAAAGCATTTATTTTTCAAATGTAAATCCTGTAAACTACTCACATCCCCATATTAAATGTATGGACCAGAAATTAGAAGGATAAGTTCCTTTTAAATGTCAATTTATGAGCAGATTACATTTAGCAACAGCAATCCCTGACCAGACTGATTAAGTTCTTTATAGACAAACTGAAGAAATAATTAGATCATGATATTTGACAATAGAAAAGTTATATCAGCGGAAATCAGCGACAAGAAGGTTCTCAAATGAATAGAAAAACACACTTTAGATCAGAGGAGCAGGAGCAGGAGCGGTAGCATCTCCAATATCAATCCCTTTCGTGCTTGAACCCTTTAAAAGATTGCTTCTTCACTGCCCAAGGATTCAACTATGTTGTTGATAATCTTTCATCAATGCCATCCACCGTTAGAGTCTAGATCCAGCCCCGAGGAGCAGTATATCTGTTTGTGTATGCCGCCATTTTGTATTGATTTGAAGGCGAGGAGGAGGGAACTAGGGTTGGTTAAAAAGAATTCCAAACAAGGTTGAGACGTTGCTGCAGGGAAATATGAAGAGCAAAACACATCATCAAAACAAATCACATCCTCGCATTTGTAGTTACTTCAAGATCTGCCATAACAGAGCAGCAGTGGAAGAATCTGCAGTAAGAAAAGCCAAAAGTAGTCTTTTTAATAAGGAGCGGTTCAGTAATAAGGATCAGTGGTAGAGTTGGTCTCTCATTAGAGGAATGCTGGGGGTTCAATCCCTAGCTCCTGAAGCCACAAGTCTGATGTCTCCTCGAGCAAGACACTTTACTCCATATTAGTTAATACTGATGACTTTAAATAGCGACCTCTATCAGCGTGTGAATGTGTTTGAATGTGAATGTGTGACCTGCTTTGTAAAAGCATTTGACTAGTCTGGAGAGCAGAAAAGTGCTACACAAGCTCAAGTCCATTTACTATTTAACAAAGTCTTCTTCTTACAAGCCTACAGTGTAAGTAGAACATGTCTTAGTCGCATCTTTTGTATTTGAAGGGATAGTAGCAGTAAATAACTTTTGGAGTCTTCCTTGACTCAAGTGATTATTGATTTCACATGTCTTGCACTGCACTTTCAGTGGTTTGATTCTGACACGTTTAAGTGTCCTACAAGAAAAGGTAGCTATTAGAGGTGGAAAAAGAGTTTTCTGATTTTCCTTCTTGTTTTGTCACTAAGTAACTAAACACATAATGTAGCTTGAGTTATCACAACAAGGTCAGAGAGGCATTACAGACAAACATCCACTGTTTGTCAGCGTTTGACATGAACACTTTGTGAATGACCCACTACTTCATGTGTGAAGGCACCTGCCTCATCCATGGTTAAATTATCCAGGATTGTTTCTTTGACATATCAGTTTTTGTTATTTAACCCAGGGGGTCAATCACAGACCATGTATGATTTTGTAGGTAATGCAAAAGGTAAGCCCTCCCTTTCTCTATAATCTTTATTTTAGTTTCACTCATGTCTCAAATTTGATTGTTACCCTTGCGTCGATTCACGAAAGATTCAACAGTGTAAATGACAAAAGTTGTAAAGTGTTCAATAAATCCAGAGAATTGTACAGAGTATTGTTCTGTTCGATTGATGAAAATAATAAAATGACCTTAGAGTTCACCTCCCGTGAGGCCAATATAGACAGAGAGTTTCTGTATTTTCTCTTTGGAGGACATCTGATTGCTGAGCCTGCAGCCTCCGATGGCCTTATTGCTGTGCCTCGGTCTTAAGAGTCATAGGTCCGTCCAGTTATTTTGGCCCCCTCATGAGTTTGGGCCAAGTCTAACTGCAGTTCTTCGCAGTGACAGTCACCCGTGGCAGAGGTTGTCACATACTTTAATGATTAATTTTTCACTGAGAAGCTTTCCCCTCATGAGACAAAGCCAAACTGTTTTCACAGGTCAGAGGAGAGAGTGAGAGCTCGTAATAGATTCCCGCTTTATCATCAAATGGCCTCCCTCTATTATAGACAACACATATAGAGCAGAAAAGAGAGGGGGACAAAAGAAATGGGGATTGGAATTGAAAAAGAAGTGGGTTATCTGGGCTTGAGTAGGTTTCTATTAAGTCAGAGAAATGTCTCTTTGTTTACTTATTATTCCTTAGATGTTAGATGTGCTTAGATTTTTTCTCCAAGAGATTATGTTTTCCTCTCTTACACTGTTCCATGTTTAATTGATATTTTGTTATGTTTTCTTACTGACTTCATATTAGGAATTTTGTTTTATTCTTCTTACAAAATGTAAGAGCTTTTTGCTCACTGACTAAAGAGAAACAAATAGATAATAAATCATGTAAAACAATGAACATGCCCACTGTATTCCCTGCTAAAACGTAAATAGTCAAGGTGGCTACTCTGTTTGTGACAGCCATGCTGTTGGGCTAAATGAGGTGTAAAGAAAAGGGTGGTACTAGCTTGCTACAGTCTCACTACTGGATTGAGTTAATGGACTTGACTTCAGTATGTGCTGATGCATTCATGAGGGGCTGGAAGCCAGCTTATTTTAATTCATGATTGTAATTTGTTGTTTACCCAAGCCACCAAAAAGTGATGGTTTTTAAAACAGACCACCACTGGCCCTGTCAGTGTGTCACATTTGTAAAGAGTCATCATCTCATTTGAGAAACAGGAGGGTCCATTAGCACAGTATAATGTGGCCCTCTCACCTCGAGACTAGCTTAAACCATCTGATGGCTGGACATGGACATATACTGATGTTTGAGCGTGTGTAAACCAGTTTTTTCAATGAGTTTTCCTTATACTTCTCCTGTCCACTGATCCATTGAATGTTTTTCTTTGAAAATAATTCAGAAATGATTGTCATTTCAAACGAAAGGATGTGTTGTATATGTTTGATGCAATCATCTTATTTTCATGAAACTAGCCTTTCTTCTTGTCTCGCTATCATAATGTCCGTGTCTCATATTTGTGCAAAAGAAGGACATCATTTTCGAAGATGAACTAACTTGTTGCTCATTTAGAGAGAGGTTCTTTTGTCAAATATACTTGAATTTATGTATTATTTTAGTCATGTCAATCAACTGCCTCTTTCGTCCTTAAATTGGTGGTTTTAAGTGAGGGGTTTTTTTGGTCGGTAATTGCTGTTTTTGTAGCCCTCACTTTGTCAGCACCTTTGTCAGTGTTGACATCATGCATGCTCCTTTTGTGTATCTCAAACTAAATCAACATATTAGCAGCACATTTTGTCAACTGAGAAAAGTGTTACAGTAGTCGTCATGTTGTCTGACAGCGAAGTGGCCATGTTTACGCCTGGAGAATAGTTTTCTGCACGTGTCGGGTAGGATAAATATGCATTTGTTTCATAGGAAAAGCTCATAATTCTGCTGTGAATCTACTAGAGCTCTGGCAATCCCATCATATTTGGATGTCAGATGTAAAGAGCCTTAACTACTTGTCCCAGTACCACACCAATCTATTTTAGCTGTCTAAATGAACCTTGTCTTTGACTTGCAAGACACTTGCAAGCTGTTGATAGGCCATTAAGACATATTTAACTGTTGTCATTGCACTGTTGTTTTCAAATCTTTTATTTGACTATATTTAAGATTGTCAAATAAAAGACTCTTATACATCTAGTTAACTGAAGTTAGCAGAACCTTGAGTTCCAGTCCCAAAAGCCCTCTTCAGAGAGCGTTGGAAAGACACCAAATTTCAAAGAAGTAATTGTCTATTTTGGACAATGGACACCCTTGCAAATATTTCTGGTCCCAGTGAAAGGTTCTTTATGAAAACGGCAGAAGTATTAGCCTATCACCAAGTGCCAAAAAGCTAGCAGCCGCTTGGATTGAAGCTCTTTGTCGAGTATCTAGGAAGAATTTTTTATAATTCAGCATTAATGCGTAATATTATGCCTTGCACATCGAGGACGTTAAAAACACAATAATGTACACATTCCACTTGTAAAATGTGAGTAAATATGAATTTTTTGTCTTGGCCGTGTTCAAGCATTTCTGAAAAAGTACTTAATATTACAGCCAAACAGCTTTAACTTTTGTGGAACTACTATGCTCTCTCTCTCTCTCTCTGCATGTGCATGATATATATACAATGGCAAATAAAACAAGTTAATAAAGCACAACTCTTAAAGCTCACTCGGCCTTCCTCCCTCACCAACACCATCAAATAAAGTGCATTACTTGACTGCCTGACTAAATTAAAATGTCTCTATCACGTGCCTGTATGATCTGCTCTAGCGGTTCTGTTTGAATCAAATTTCTCAGTTTGAGCATAATGAAGTTGTTGGCAATGTTTATTGGAGATTTTCTGCATCACTTTGCTCTGACCTTTTTAATCCAGACTCTTTTTAGATTTGGTTAAATTGTGTTTTGCTCATTCTCAGAAGCTTTCCATTCTTTTGTGTAATGAAAAGCATAAATGCCTTTCTTGTTCAGCTTTTAATTGCAACATTTCTTCGAGAAATGTAATGTTCTGCAATATCTTCTCCTTTTAAGAAGTGAGAGATTAGAGGAGATGGCCTTTGTTCATACTTTGTTAGGGATAATTGTCTTTTACCACAATTAATAGGAGGATTGCGTCAAAATTGAATCAAGACACTAGACAGAGGCAAAGGATGTCCAGACGTTTTAGGCTTGGATGACTTAAGTGTGGCTCCTCAGGCAGGAGTGGCAAAAATGCACCAAAAGCATTTATTTTTGTTTTTACAATTTCTGTCACTGTTACTCATTTCCCTAACTTGTGATAAATGTATACCTCAACCAACCTTTAGCCATATGCAGTGTTTGTCCTCTGACTACCATTTTTAGTGTAACACCAGAAAACACTCAGACACTTTAACACTTTGATAGGAAAAATCCAATGCCTTCTTCCCATGTCAGATGGATAAAAGATGTCATGTTCTATCTGAAACGTGAAAGGTTAAACTCAACAAGAGGTAAAAAGGCTCTGTTGAGTAGAAAGTGGTTTCTTTTCATGGCCTGTTTCCCGTTTACTGGAATAAGACGTTGGAATTACAGGTAGCAATTGTGATTGTGTGTTTCAATAGGTGCAGCTGTATGAATTTGATATATGTGTATAATATACAAATGTGTGTATAGGTGTACATGTATGTGTGTATGTATACAGTATATTAGTTATTATTATTGCTTTTGAATTCTTGTCAGTTGTGGACAGTGGTAACTCGTGTGGGAGAGGGACTTAAGGTGAATTGTACTACGCTGAGATTGTAAAAAAAAAAAAAAAGGAAATGTTGCAACACAGCCCAAAGAGTTGGTTTGAACAAAGATATAAGTCCTGCATCTGACCGTGCAAATAGGTGAACATAGTAAGACAGTGTGGGGGGGAAGCCTGGAACAGCCAATCAGATTTCTGACAATTCCACCCCAGTCTACCCTTTGACATGTCACTGGGCAGAGATTTAAGAGGCATGAAGGGGACTTGTAGGTAAGGTGACAATATCTCCCAGTTATTGATCCTGTACCTATAAATAGACACATCAAGAAGTATTTCCCTATGGAATTCAATGATTAGCTTAACTTTGTCATGTCTTTCACACTGAGCAGGGATCATTAACTTGTGTTGCAAAGGTGCAATGGTTTCACTCTCCACTGCTTCTGGTGGGCAGCTCTCCACACACAGGATCTCTCACAAACAAGGCTGACACAGCCTCACCACAATGCTATTCATCTTTGCTAATTAACTCGGACAACACGTTAGTTGCAGTTGTGCTGACTATCAATCACACAGGAGGACCATGAAACTGGGGGGAGGTGGAAAGATGCATGATAGATGTTCATCCCTAAGCCCTTCTATGTTGGTTGTATTATTTGTGCCTTCGTCCATCAGCTGCTTAGCGTGCAGTCAAGTTTTGTATCTGTGCTGAGAAATACTGGTCTATTATAAATAGTTGCAGAACTCTTGTTTTGTTTTTTTTTCTCCGATTTTCTCTTGACGTAGCGTATGTAAAACCTTTTAGAGAGATGCTAATGCGTCAGGTTATGTCTTGAATTTTACTGTATCACATGTGCTCCCATGACGCTAAATGACATTTTGAAAATCACTTTTCAGGTTTCCCTGGAAACAAATTAAATAGAAATAAACAAAGCATTTGTCTTTACTGTACAATTTGCTATTGTAGAAAAACAGCAAATTGACGGTGTTATTTTGTATGTTTAATGTTATTTCTTTTACTGAATGATGAATCTATAGCAGTTTCTTTGACATCACAATACACTTTCTTATATACAGTATTAAAGTAAAATACACATTTTCAATACTACTGAGTGCCTCCTAAAATCTGAATACAATTCTGGATTCTGATTTTAATTGTTAAACAACTGTTGCATGAAATAGACACATTTAAGTTAGACATGATGGAAGTGTTTGAGACAATAATTTGTGGTTATGTTGCGTGTAGGGGTTAATACAGTATTTGTCTCTCCAATGACTGTTTATGGCCTCTAAATAGTTTTTATATATTTAGGCTTCAGCTATTGCATTACTTGGCCTGGTAGCAGAATATGTTCTCCCCTTTGTCAACAGAGATTTGTGATGTTTTGTCTGTTTGCCCAGTATATACAGTCTCAAAGTACAGTACAGCCTTAATGGCTCGACAAGTTCAAAGCTTCAGCAGTGCTGAGAAGCATAGCTTGGATGTGAAAGCACACGAGTTATGCATTTTCAATAAAACATTACAGACAAGCCCGAGGTGATTTTCTCTCTCAACTACTACACATTTTCTCATCACAACTGTTAAGCCTCTCTGAGTATGGATACCTTGTTCAGGAGCCTGAAATAAAATACCTGCCAACAGTTTTTGTATCCTTTGTCTTTGATACAGAGAAAAAACATAGAAGGTAGCAACATGGCCTCACAAAATCTGTCTATTCATTTTTTTTTCATGAAGTTTGTTTTATAATTGTCCAGGGTTGGGTAACTAAGGGATTGTGCTTAACGTAAAATTGTACTTTGTTGGATCATTTCAATGGGAGATGTGATAAATCTATAAATTAAAATGGCTCCACAATATAATTAATATCTGATCAACTAATATTGTCATGGTAAAATAATCTGTCAGGATGATTTTTTATCGTAAAAGCCTACAGTTTATACATTTGGTCAATCAATGAATTTTGAATGTTTCATTGATTCAACAGCAAAGGCTTCACTATTTCTGTAGAAATTGTAGAAGAAGGAAAAACTACTGTCCAGGGGTCTTAATGTGGGCTTTCATAATCAGTCATTGTAAAAGGGCATACAGGAAGTCAAGTGTCCTTCTACTTTTATTGTTGGGTTTCAGGCCTTGCTTGCATATTTTAGTTTCCTCTTGTTCTTCTATCCGATCAACGATCAATCTTTTCCAATCAGCTCAAGGTCAACCCATCAACAAAGTGCAGAGAGGCTGGTAGAGAGAGAGAGAGATAGAAAGAGGTATTGAGGAATGGGAAAAAAACAAAGATGGGTATACTATCTGGAGAGTGTAATGGGGTCCATAAGCAATGATTTAAATGCAGGGATTGCAATTTAATGACAAGGCAGTGACAATAGGTCTGACTTTGGAGACGGTTGACTACTTGTTGGTCTGAGTGGAAGGTCTCAAATCTGACCACAGGCTGTCTGATATCTTCACTCCTTCATTTCTCTTCTCAGTGGGGTTGCCAGGGTACAGGTCATTCTTGTGACATCACAATGGGTGATAGGGGTGCATACCATCCATCAAAGCTAAAGTGCCTATTAGAGGCCTTTTATATTTTACTAATTAAGATTGCTGAGTGCTCAACCATCATTCAGCCCTGCTAAAGCAGGGTGGGTTCAGCATAAAGTGTTAGGTGTCATTGATTGCTTTACTGTAGTGTATCAGTAATGGTTTTCAGGACATACTGTATGTCCTTCTTCTTCTCTGCCCTACAGTGGTTGATGAGGAGATACATAGCAGTCTGCTGGATATGTAATTAATGTAGTTTGTTCCAATTTTCCTTTGATTTGACCCTTGCCTTTGACCTCACAGTGATAAAGGGAAAAGTGCGTTCTTGGTAATTTGTGAAGCTCCACTTTCAATTTCTCTTCACTTAATTCATTCAGGGTAAATACAAACATATTGTTGTTGACTGACATTGGTAAGTTGTTTCATCACAGCACAGTCAAGCCTCCTCTATGGTGAGTAAGCACTTTGTAATGCCAAGGCCTCCCTTGGAAAGAGTAGAAATGCGATCACCCATTGAAAGCACTAAACCAGCTTGGCTCCGCTAAGCATGGCATTTTTTCAGAGGATCTACAGTTCACCCAGCCTCCAATCCATGGGCTTAGTCTTCACCCCTCAGCTGTGACATAAATAATAGCAGTGGAGATAATGCAGATCTCTAGCCAGCAGAGGAGTGATCTTTGGCAGTTGGATGGCAAACCAACACAATGCATAATTAGGACCACCTAAATATTCATGGTATTTCAGATTGAAGGCCAAGCTTCTCACTGTGTCCAGCCTCCTTGGGTGTTTGATTTCTATTGCTGAGGCAGGCTGAATGTCAAATGTCAATACGGAAAGTGTATGTCAACCTCCTGCTGATGACTCACTACATGCAGCAGAGTACAGCCTTTTAAATGCTTAATTATTTAAGAAGACTTAAAGCCGCCTGCTGCAAATGGTTGCTGATACGATAAAATTCAGCAGTTCTGATAACTGCCCTTGTCTTTATATAGTATGGTAATGACAAATTTAGTCTATATCACACATCAACTACATCTATATTATAATTCTCAATTTTGATACCAAATAAATCCACTACCCATTAATGCAACATTGCTTTTGTGATACAATTATTGGCTTGTTTTTGGCTTGTTTATTGGCTCAGACTATATAGAATCATAAAACACGGGATGTGATGGAGAACTTTCCATTGTGCCAATGGGCAGCATACACATGAGGTTTGCCTTGATGTTGAGAGTGGCGTGAGCGCTGTATCTCAGAAAGGTATACCTTTGAGTAAGGTGGGAGACGGCTTAGCCAAGCAAACCATTAAGTTTAGTCAAATCAAGTTTATTTGTATCGCACATTTAAAACATCTTCAGCTGACCAAAGTGCTTTACAGCCAAACGAACAGACACTTACCTAGTTAAAAAATAGTTAGGGACTCAAATCCTCAAAAGGGTAAAAAACAAGCATTCTAATAAATAAAGTAAGTCATGGACTTGGATAAGAGTCAGGATCAAGGACCCATAGGAAAGAGTCAGGGACTCATAAGAATCATGAAACATGGGACACATCATCAGTAGTGTGCCTTTGAGTCACAGGGTGTTTCAGCCTTTTAACACGAGACACACCCTCATCAAAAAGGGAAGGAGTAGAAAGGAAAAGGCAACTCATTTTGTCTCTCAATTAAAACATAGAAAAATGGGCATTGGAAACACTTCTGAATTATGCATCACCTCTTTTCAAACATTGGAGACTAATTAAAATAGAATCATTGGAAGGAGCTGATGTCTGTTGTAATTGCTTGACTTCTGATTCTAATTATTGTGTCTTAGTAATTGGAATTACAGATTACCATCAGGCTCCTGGTGCCTCATTGGCTTGGATAACAGGGTGAAGAAGGTGCAGAGGGGTAACTGAGAGAGTAAAGAATAGAGCAAAGAGAAGAAGTGGAGATTGAAATGGAAAGAGGGAGATTATTTGTCTGTTATTCAGGATTGACTCAGCTTCCAACTCCTTGTCATGTATTTATACAAGGTGGAGATGAAAAAAAAAGTCTGTGTCCCACATTCTCATGCTGATGAAATTAAGGCCCAAAAGAAAGAGAAGGGGTGATCCACGGTAAGAAGTCAGATTAGGCTAGAGAAAAAGAAGGGGACATGCTCATACTTGAGGACCACAAATATGCAAAACCATTCTGGCCTGACAGAAATAAAGCACATGAGATAAAAGGCAGGCTACTCACTAGACCTGCTCACCCAACAAGAAGAACAATATTATAGTCATGCTATTAGTTCTTTGAATGTTCTGTAGTTTGTAAACCCTCAGCACTAATCCTTTTTAGCTATTTAAAACAAGATGTCAATGCAAATACATTTTTCAATGACCTTAATCCTGATGTTCAAGGGCTATCTCAGGATTATAACAATGACATTTGACAGGTTTTATCTGTGAAATGTTGACATTACTATTAAAATGTATCGAGCAGAATACAAAACAATGCCATTGCTTGCAAACAACAGGTTTTGAGTGGGGCTCACATTGGTTTTACCTGGAATGGCTATGCTTTAACTGGGAATTGGGGTGGGGTTTACTGGGGGTTATCTGGTTTCTGGAACCAAATTGGTAATTCAGACAGAAAACATGGCTACCAGAATGATCCAAAGTGGGCTACATTCATAATGTACATGATGGCACTCATCAAAGCAACAATGCATTTGGACTCACCCAAGACTATTTGGAGGTCAAAGATGTGCTGTTTGGGGGTCTATTGAGTGAAGTCACATTGCTCTCGCCGTATCATAGACATATACCAATACTAACATTCATATTGGCCTCTATAAACAGCCTTAAATGTAGGATCCAGAATTGTAAAAAAACAAACAGTTACATGTAAATTATAATGTGATCATAAACAATAATTTCATACTAGTAGAAAGTGCAATGTTAACAGAAACTAGTGAAATTTCAACAATAATTGTTTTTCAGGAGAAATGTTTATATTTTTTATCACATTGGTACGAAAAGGGTTATCGCATTGGCAATTACTGGTTTTGAGAATGACAAAAGGTGTCTGAACATGTGTACTGTTAACTCTGAAAAAGCCTCTCTTAAATGCCCTAATCCATGCAGCTCTTCTAGATCTTGTTAAAGCATACGAGGCGCTGTAATCCTCTGTGCCACATTTCTCCTTTGTTCAAACAAAACCATGGATTTTTGATCAATTGTGGATGTGAAACAAACTAGAATTATGTGTTTATTAATGTGTCATCACAGATCCCCATGCACATGGAATCGTTTGTCAAACCTGTGTGTGGACATGAGAGGGAGACTTACATTGAGTCCTGGAGGCGCTATGTGTTGAAACATTGGGCACTTGAACATTAATGTTCTTGTTACTATATCTCCCCAAGGGTAGTATTCAAATGAACTCATCAAAGGAAGAAATAAATGGGTGATAGATAACAGATTTGTATGCTCAAAGATATTCAGTATTCAACATCTGTATCTAAGATACGTGTGTGCGTTTGGCGGTAGGGAGGGGTCATAAAGGCACCTCATCAGAATGCTACTGCCATTGAGATTTTGAAATACAGCACAGTGAACATAAAAATAGCCAGAGGTGTGAGGGCTTCTATCTACGATTACTGTGAAAAATAGGAGAAATTCAATTATGGCTGTGCATGCATGTGTGAAGGGATTTAGAGGTGAGGCATTCTTGACGTGTGTGAGGTGGCAACAGGGTGAAACATCCAGAGCTAAGTTTGACTGAAACATGAAATTATAAGAGAATTAAAAAGGAGAAATCTTCACAAATTCATTCATGCATTGTCTTCCAAGTGTGAATCTTTTCCAAACACCACCTTTTTTAGACCCTATAATAGCATTGCAAACAATTATTACCAAATTCAACCTATAGACCTTTTAATCATTTCTAATTTACTTTCTTTTACCTCCACATGCTTTTTTGCAGCTTTGTTATCCTCTGATAACAGGTTGGAGATAAATCTGTCCTGTTCTTTTTGTGTTATTTTTCCCACTAGTGAGAACTACTTAGACTCATTTGAGTGGGGAATTGTAATGGTACAGACTGAAAATAATTGGAAGCTGTCCTTTTACATGGCATCCTTTCCATTGATTGGAGAAAGACTTTGGCAGTTCCCTTGTTGCTTATAGCCTGCTGATGTGTCTAATCAGGGACTTGGCGACCTTACCAGGAGACACATCTCCTCCCTCCTACACAGCGACACACAAACAGCACCCACCAATTGATGGCGTCAGTCAAGGACTATTAATCCGTAGAGTTATGTTGTGACCCCTTTAACATTTGCTATTTTACCTGTCAACTATGAGTGTATTTGACAGATGATGTGACTCAAATAATTAAATCCCATGTCTTACGGAGGACTTTCACAAATCAATTTTCCTTATATAGAAAGATAAACTCGGAAACATTGTGAGTACACCCTAATTGCAGACATTATCAGTCTATCAAATACAGAAAGTATAAAGAAAAGATTAAACCCATGCAATTAGAAATAGACAATATTCGTCTTCGGCAACAAGTATCGCATTATGAACATGTTAAATACAGGTGATCTGAACCACCACACGTGCCATTCTGTGACATGTAGAACTGTGTAATTAAATTTGACTTGCACACCTTGAGTTATTTGTTTAAGTGGTAATAACTGAGTGCCCGTGAGATTTGACTGTTAACACACCTGTTGGGAATGTGTGGATTTTCACGCCCCTTGTTGAGAAAGTAGGATGATTTAGCTCTTTTTTTTAATTTAGCACTGTACAGTACATACAGTACTGTACATAGGTTGTGCATTGGGATGCTGTGTTGTAACAGTTAAATGTAACACATGTTGTGAAATATTGCTGTAAAAAATGTGTTAAAGAAAAAATAAATAGTTTTTAAACTGTGTCTTCAGAGACCTCCCATGTGGCAGCAGTGAGAGACGTTCCAATTTACTATCCAAACAGTCTTGTTTATGATATTCATGGTTGCTTTTGTAAGTCATAAAGAAGCATAAATCATTAATTTATGTCTGTTCCAGAACCCTCACATGGGCTTTAAACCTATTTCCTTCAACTTTTGACATTCTTGATTCAGATTCCCTAATATTTCCTTAACACTTTATTAACTCCACTATAGTATTATTATAAACATGTTGCACTCACACACACACACGCAGGCCCTGCAGTTTCAAAGATCTCATATTCTAGACGCACAGCTGAAAAAAACAATGAAAGAATAGCTTCTACCAGGCAGTTATATATGTGGCAATGGTGTATTTCAGCAGCATTCTGCACATGTTCTGACTCATACCTGTTGATATGTGGGCATTTCTGGAGCTCTCTGTTCCTGTTAATGAACAAGTCTCCGAATGTGTTTCTTCAGCCTTGACTGTGAGACACTCATTTTAAAGTAAACAACCTTACTTTTATGTTTTTGGGGACTGTTTACATGACCTACAGCTACCCCCTGGGAGTAGAATAACCTTAGTAACAAAGTGTCTGTTGCTTCTTGTTGGTGGTTTCAGATGGTGCCGGAGTGCAGCTGCAAAAGCTCTTCATATGGCTCCCTTAAAAAAAACAACACTGACTTTGAATTAAGCCTCGCTCTGTGTGGGTTCTTTTGGAGTTAAAGCCTCTTCTGCACCCACACAATCCCTTTGCTTCCCCACTCTGTGTCCAACTCTGTCTTTATAGCTTGAGCCACATCAGTGCACCCCCCAACACACACACACACACACATTCACTTTTTCATGCACACATAACTGGACTCTGTCCCTACTTTCCTTGCCTGGATAGCTGTGTAATTGAGTTTCGGGGATACAGCCTGGCACTTCCTCCTCGTGTGTAGGCTCCCCTCATTACAGAAGCCTAATTGGGATTAGTGCAGCATTTTGTTTTGGCATTGTTAAAGAGGCCTGTGGTCAGTGCCAATATCTGGCTTGCTCTTCTTCCTAACTTTGGGACAAGGAGCCATTTGTGTCTTCCTGTATTCGTGTGGGTGTGTACTTTTTTGTCTTGTCTTTTGTTTATCAATGTCTTTGCCAATTTCACCTTTGTACTCAACGTTGAAGTAAGCCTTGGAATCTTCTCTTCACTGTGTGCCATTGCAGAGATTTTCTGCAGCAGTAAATGGAGCAATGGCAATCATATTGGAACTGAATGCCTTCATAATAATAAAGAAAGGACTAATAACATTGATAGCTCTTTCATGCTCTTTGAAATGAGTATTTTATGCTGAGCTTTCTTCAAAAAGCGTATTGTTTTCCTATGTTGGTCATTAATAAGATGAAAACTCTTGATGTGGGTAACTAAGTAAGAAAATCAGCCTGATAGAAAATGAGGCTACACAAGAGGAGGAAAATGCTGGTTGGTCTCAAAATATAAGATGCCTTCGGAACATTGATGTACCATTGTGCTGATTTCTACTCCTGATGTCTAAACAACCCCCCCCCCCCCAAAAAAAAACAAACAAACAAAAAAAAACAACAGGTACAGAACTGAACCAGGGCTTTATAACTGAGCTGTATTTCCTTATGTGACAACAACTAATTTTAGGTACATACTTTTTGCTATAACCTTGTGCTGCATGGATGTAAAATCATTGAAAAAAGGATTGCACATGAAATTCTTTTAACTGTTTACACATTTCTGTCAGAATATGACAGTTTTTTATGTAATACTAAAAGAAACAAATAGATTTTGTCTTTATATAGAGATCTATGTTAACAGTGAGGCACACACACTGATGAATGAAAGTGTGTCTTCACCAACATAGAAAATATGGGGGATTCTTAAAGATTTTCTTTTCAGTTCTTACACTTGACTGCTGTGTTTTGGGTGTTATTATAAAGAATAAAAGCACATTTTATCAGACAAGTCATTAAACTGTACTGTGCAGAATCACCGTGCTGAGGTCCTGTAGCTGCCAGTCGATCTGAATGAAGGTGAATGACTGTCTTTCTGTTGTCGTTTCCTATCTGTCCACCCTCCTGTGTGTAGACCGACGGATGGATGGATGTCTGCAGCAGGTGGAGCTAGTTTAGACACGACACAGAACCATCACCACATACAGATAGAGAGACAGATTGACAGAAACCTTTGCTGAAGGAAAATGTCAACATAAAAGTAACATCTGACAAGATAATGCATTTTACTCTCAACACTATAAACGCCTATTTTGTACACACATAAATGTGTACCGAATATGGATTAAAGCAATGTAGATGAAGAGAAAAGGCTAGTTAATATAATGAAACATGACAGTCAACAGCTCTGTCAATAACTCTTTGCCAATTAAAAGCTCTTGAAATTGATTCCTTATTGGATTGTAAAATGATTAGGATGCTACTAGCCTCTTTGGTACACTTGAGTTATGTCTTTTTGGACATGGATCAATGGCTGTGAGCTGTTTGAGGGTTTAATGAGGATCAGTTTACAAAAATAATTTACATACAGTAGTTTTGACCTTTGTTTCTCGCCTCACATTACACAATCCTGACATCTGTTTTCTGTTAGAACAAAGGAGCAGAGAGGTGTGAAATGAGGCATAACCGGGAAACAAAAAGGAGGCATCCTTTTCATTGCTTCAGTGTTATATCGTCACTGATCCCATGATGGGGCTTTGTGTTTGGGTGTCATCAATTCTGTGAGTGTCATCAACTCTGGTTTTTGCTCATTTTAGTCCCTGGCTAAAAAGACAGGTCTTCTTCTCTGTGCTGTCTTCTTTTATTTCTAAAAATGTCACAATGAGAGCTTACTTTTCTGTGCCGCCTCTCTAACTCATATGCCTAAGCCAGACAAGGTTTTTTTTTTTTTTTTTTAAATCCCCTTGATGAGAGAATGAAAAAACCTTGAACCTGCTCATTACTGAAGCATCATGACAACCAGGGCAGGCATCAAAGAACGCTCCAAATTGACTCCTTAATACCTCTGAACCCACACCAGCATGTCTTGATGCCCTATTTTTTTCCTCACAGAATTATTAACATCATCTGTATATGTTACTATAATGTGTGTATATATATATATATATATATATATATATATATATATATATATATATATATATATATATATCATGTGTGTCCCCATCATGTGTGTGTGTGTGTGTGTTTCCTTTAAATCTGACTGATTGCACGGTTGAAGCTACAACTTACAGTTTTAAAGCCATTCCACCTCTATCCACGTAAGAGTGCAAACAATCTTTCCTTCCGTGGGTTTACTTTGGATGCTGCCTTTGTGATTGTCTTGTGCTATGGGGCTATTCGGAGGCTGGTTATGTGGGAAAATATGTCAAAGCAACTTAAGGGTAATAACCTGTCCAAATGCAACCAACACAGGAAATATTTTTGTCACTCTTGGAAGAATTCTACAAAAACTGAACTATGTACACAAAGTCAGTGTGTCGTTTTTTCATACAGCTCATGCTGTTTACAATAATACTGTCTTAATGTATTTAATGCTTCTTTAGCATTAATCCTCAAATAACTACTTTTAAAATGACACGTACCTGTTTTCAACCTTCTGCTTCTATGCTTGTGGCTCGCTCTTAAACCTGCTTCTTGTTGACTGCTAATAAAGGATAACTGTGTCCTTGCTGAAGCTATTTAAGGACAGATTTGAGAGAGGTATCCATTTTCCCGGCTCCATTCTTCTTCTTAAGCTGCATCCTTCTTTTAGTCTAATGATAAGCTAGGCTAATAGAGTCTTTGTTGCTTTTTTAAATACAGGTATAAGAGGTGGTATAAATTTTTTATCAACTTTCCAAAACAGTGATTCATCCTCTAAGTAATAATCACGCCCATAATTACTTTTAAAAAGGACAAATACCTAATTCTGAAACTTCTGTTTTAAGAGGGGGAAAAATGTTCAGCTGCAAAGTGAATGGTGGCATTTTGTGTACCTTTGGACAGAGCCTGGCTAGTGCTTATCCTTGCAGTACAATGCTAATTTAGGATAACTGTGTCCTTGCTGAAGCCATGAAAGGACAGATATCAGAGTGGTATTGATCTTCTCAACTCCATTCTTCTCAACAACAATCTACTGTAGCATACGTATATCATCGAAATGTTAAACTATACCTTAAATCTTTAATCTACATTTTGTTTAATTGATTTTTCCCTGATAGAAGACATACGCTGCAATATATCACATTGATTACTCTAATTATAGGGTATAGTCTCTGTTTTAGTTCATTAAAACATTTGGCCAGGACCCATTAGAAAATGATGACCATAAGAAACTACAGCAGATTGATGCTCCTCCTGCCAGTGGAGTACTCAAGAGCCCATTAGGTTTTCCCTGAGCCAGCCCGCAGAGTCTTGGAGCATTTGTTTTGACCTAGCAAATTAAAATGTCTGCTCTTATCAATGCCCTCGGGGCTGGAGGGGAAGAAGAGGGAGGTATGTTGCTGTCTGTCCTTGTCAGGTTGTCTGTTTTCCATCACTCAAGTTACCACAAACCTGGTGTCAGATAAAAGAACACTTCTACCTTGTGTTTGTGTGTTTGTAAATGGGTGTACGCCTGTGTGTGGCTCAGTACGAGTAAACGAAGAGAGACTGAGTGCAAGGTTGACAGCAATTTATTTTTTTGTTCAAGTAGAAACTTTTGTCCTGTTGGATAAAAGTTGGCTGTTTTATCCTTTTCCTAAATGTTGTAAATAGAAATAGTTCTCATCAAGAACCTGACATCTAGTCTGCGTAAACAATTCATTTTAAGGACATAATCATTAAAGAGATTAACTGCCCCAGCTCACACTAAACGCATGTTAGAATGTGGGGAGTCATTCTTACAAGTTTTCTTCACAAAGACACCTTCATATGCTGATAAGTCAGAGAGTAAAATTAATACACAAGAACTTAAAATAAAACATAACTGGTATTATGTGAACGTAAGGAAAATGCTTCATACTGTGGATATCAAACCATTCCTTTGTACTGGGTGATCAAACCTTCTTATCTGATTTATCCAACAATACATTACTGCAATGAGCACATTAAAATCACACAAGTAAAAAAGCCTATTATTCTAACAGTCCCCCAATGACTTTCATAGCAATCAATTTATTAATAACAATCTTAACACATTAGATGTCTTGCCAATACATTGGCAACATTAGACAACACTACCACTTTTTTTTTCTTTTTTTTTATCTACTTTTGTGAATATAATTACATGAATTGATCAGTATAAATGCAGTTATTAGCCAGACCTCGCCTGAACTTACTTTGGGTTGAACAAGAACAGCTCTTTATATTTTGTCTGCGCTTGTGTATTTTGCTGATGTTTGGGGCACCATGCAGGGTTCCTAATGAGGAAGTACAATATGGCCTCTAGGTGTATAGTACAATCTGGTAGTCATGTTGCAGAAAAGCAAACAAATTTGACAATTGCAAGTCCTTACTGGCGGGTCTTCCTGCATGCACTGTCAGACGCCTGCAAAAGATCCAAAACCCAGCAACGCCACTGGGTCTTCAATCTACCAAAAACAGAACATGTCACTCAGATCTTTCTTCCCTGGCTTCCAGTTACTGCTCTTATCAAATTTAAAATCCTGCCTCTCACTTACAAAACAGCGACAAAACCTCAAGTCTTCTCCTCTGTCGCCCACCAGTGGTGGAACTTATTTCCAAACTCCTTTGGATCTGCAGAATTCCTTTATACCTTGAAGAAAAAGCTTAAGATCCAATTCTTTAATGAACAACTACGCACTTATAGATATTGAGGTTGAGGATGTTTCTGATGATGACGACGACATTTAGAACTCTCAAGATCAGCTGCCAATATTTTTGTTCAAGGGTTCAAGGTTCTTTATCGTCAATTCCAAATATGTCAGACATACGGTGAAATCGAAATTACGTTTCCCCCCTCCCCACGGTGCAATGTAGATAAAAAAGGTACGGTAAATAAAATAAAACAAGGTAAAAAAGATAAATAATATTTACATTAATAAAACTAAAAGCGCAAAAAAGTGTATGTGCTCTGCCTTTGTGTGCTGCCTTCTGATCACACTTCAAGCTGTTTGTTTGCGCTTACTGACGCTATTTCCTCCTCTCTAGATCCTTGCTTGTGTACTTGCTCTCTGATGTTTGTCTGCTAAGTCAATTGCAGTATAGTAGAAATTGAAATAACAGTATATTTGACCCCTTTCTATTGTCATTTCGTCTTCAATCTGCAACAGCTCCACCTGAGTATCTCTTTTTCTTCTCCCCCATTTATACTGGGGAAATCTTAAAAGGCTGTATACGGCGAAGAAAATTGGCCCATTGAAATTCGAAAGTCGTGAAAGTGCATTTTTTCATCCAGGTTCCTCAGTGAGCTAACAAGTGTGATAAATTCACCCGTTTTCAGCCTCGATTGGTTTAGTTGTTGGACAGACCACCTCCTCAAACGTCTCCTTCGTCGCCACTACTCCCTAGAGGCTTGGCGGTGAATTGCAGAGCAACACGTTCCCTCGATGCAGAATTACGAATGGCACGTAGGCACGGCGTCGACGCGATGCAGAAGTTTAAACTAGGCTTTAGTAGTCTGTGCATGTGGGTTAAGAGTTGTCAAAGGTTGCACATCCTGCAAGATAATCTGCAAGCTGTTGAAGCTGCACAGTCACTGCTTTGCTTCTTTATTTTATTTAGCTCATTCCATCTTCGTTTTTATACATTTCATCTTTTCATTTTACTTATCTGCCATCTGTTGTGCAAGGAGCTCTCTGTTACTTCTTGATGTTTCCTTTCCAATATCTATTACCTTTTTTAATCTTGATCCTGGTGGTTTGTTCTACTCATTCTGCCTCCCATCTCGGCTCTTTTGACTCTTTCTTTCTTCCCTTGTGTGTCTCAGAGGATCGATTTAACAAAATGCAGAGCTCTGCTATTACCCTACAGGGACGGCCATTGGACAGATCCTGTTCCTAGCAGCATGAGCCAGCAAACACAATAGGGCAGAGATGAAGGTAGATATTCATTGACAGCTAACAAACATGCCCAGGGGACACGAGAGGATACGATTCTTCACGTTCTACACACATTAAATGCCTGATCACTTCACTGATAGGACATGAACTGAGGTGGCAGTTAATCAAACAGATATGAGCCTGATAAAGGCTGTGGAAGGGTGCCATTAAAGGAAGACTAGATGTGTGTGGAGTATTTCTTAACAGAACAAATCAAAAGTATTTTTTGATGTTTATTTAAACATGAATGTTTTTTTTTTGCACTGGCATTCAACAAAAGATCCGAGCCTGATCCGTACACATGCCAGCCTGGAGCGATCAGTGTTTGGAACAGGTATACTGAATATGAGTTAAGAGGACGTAAAATGAAAACCTGAGGCAAAAGATGAGAGAGAATTGGAATAATCGTAGCATAATTCTCTGAGGGCTTGCACACTGCAACACAGAGAAGATGTAACAAGACTTTAAAACACAAAAGCCAGATACAAGGTGTAAAAATAAATGTTGTTTGTGCTTCAAAGGATTTTTTTGTGGATGATGTTTGAAGGGAAAAGTAGGCTGCTAAGAGTCAGTTTTATCTTAATAACATGATGAGAGGAGAAGAAGAAGTGTTGTTTGTATTTTGCTTTTTATTCACTACTGTAATCCAGGGAGGCATTTGTATTTGTATTCCCAGCAGAGTATGTAGGTTAACAAACAGCAGTGATAACATAAGACTGAATACATTTTTGCCCTACCTTTTTGCTGCTACTTTTCCTAGAAAGCAGTTTATAATAAAATCCGGTGTCAGACTTAAGAGCTCCACTCTTTATCCTTTAAAACAGATCGTCTCTTGTGGGTATATTACAAAGCTGCCTGTGCCTCAAAGGGTGCTTTAATTGTCACTTATCAGTCATGGCTGAGAGGTGCACCAACAAGGGGCTCAGAAAGAAGGGCTCAGAATGAAAGTGGGCTGTCTGGGTTAGTTTAAGAACAAACATGGATAGTCAATCATTCTGCTGGTGACAGAGCTTGAATCTTGCTCAGTGTGTCATCACCACGCTGACATCACTGCACTGTCATCTTCAGTTGTTTACTAACCTACTTTGCCACCTCTTCAGTTGTCTCACAACCTGATCACCTTCAAATGTTTTTCAAGATTTAAATTGATTAATGTGAGTTTTCCACTAACAACTATGTCAGTTTAAATAATCAAAAGTTTTCACACTGGGAATATTTTTTGTAAGTAAGTAAGTACTTTTTTTTGTTGACCATTGCTCTGCCCTTTTTTAATGGATGTAAAGCAATTTGAAGTATTGTTTTTAAAAGGTTCTACAATATATAATTGAAGTTTTTATTAAAGGAGCAAGATGTTATTCTGACAGGTAGTGTTTACAATTATTACTGCAGTCTAAATTTAAAACATTGGAGAGAGCTGGCCCCAACTCTCTGGAGTCGATGCGCACACATTGCCATGGACATGGAAGCTACAGTGCCCACGTAAAACTGAAGCAGCTGTTGAATTGCCCTAATAACAGGTCTCATATCTTGCAAACCAAGGGGCATCAGTAATGGCCATGTCAGGTTGCCTTAAAAACACCATTCTCTGGTTAAAACAAATATAGACCGTTCACAACTGGAATCAAAATTTAGGAAGAGGACATGTATAAAGCCAGCACTTAAACATACAGTGGGATGTTTTCTTCATGTAAAGTCATTTTATGATTTAATTACATATTGCTCCTTTAAGATTATCATAACAGAATACTCTTTTCATAATTTAAGGCTTTGGTTGGGAAAAACAAGACATTAAAATTAGCTATCAAAGAATCAGGAGAGGACAATTACGTTTTGTTTTATCACAGCAAGATTGTGGCACTGGTCAAGTAGCTACACAGGTTTTTTTTTTTAAGAGAAGATACTGGCTTGTGCATATTGTCAAATGAGCGTTGCTTAAAAGGAATAATTGGTAAAGTCCGTCCTTTTCAGCAGCTATAGTGACTGTAAAAAGTGTGGCTTGTGTTCAAGGTCAAGATGATCTTGACACATCTTGTCTAAATATTGCTTCTACTTTATCACTATTCAGTAAACAGGTAACTTTATTTATATATACACACATTAATAGTATCTTTACTGATACACGCACTCTGAATTGATACTGGACATGAGGGAAATCTCACTGTCCTTTTGAGAATAAATACATGTTTAAATTGAATTACACTGCATTCTCTACAACAAAAAATGTATTTATTGTGAACATTTGATTATGTTGTTTAACACCATTCAATGACGGATCATTATTTTTCTCTTTTTTATTTACATATAGCTGATGTTATAAAACTGGTTTACGTAACAAATATGTTGAGAGGAGAAGTTAAATCAAGGATAATTCTGGTTTATAGTTTAAAGACAAAAAAACAGCCAGACACAGCTAGCTTGGATCTGTCCAGAAGTAAATGTGGAGTCACCAGTGAAGCCCCTGGCCAGCAAGAAAATGTATAAATTATGTCACAAAATGTCAAACTATCGCTTTAATGATGTAGTTTGCCAGTGTGTATTGCTGTATGTAGCAAACGTATGAAAAACAAACAAGAATTTGCAAGTAATCCTTTATACTGTCAGCCCCTGTGGGAATAGACATGTGCTACTAATCTCGGGCTGCATGGCTCACTCTGCTCTCCCTCTGCTCTCACTCTGACCTCGGGGCTAAACAACTACAAAGCCAGTGGGAAAATGAGTGCTAGCTGGCCTGTTAAATTCATTTACAATACAGAGAGAAAGACGGAGAGAGATGGCAACATCCAAGGAGCAAAAAGGGACTTGGAGTTGAGCCCAGGAGGGCTAAAGTTAAGTACAGCCCCAAAGAGAATAAGAGTGAGAAGGTTTGTCCAGTTGAGCTGTTGGAAAAAGAGAGAAAAAAAAGAAAGAGGCAAATAAAGTACATATAGGCACTTGTATTGGAAAAGAAGCTGCCCAGTTGGAGCTAAGAATCAATCTGTATAAGGGCCCTTTAGAGGTGCAAAACATGAAAACTCAGAAATGTAGAACATAGAATTCCTTTGGGGACTGCATTTTATTCACAGTGATCAGTACTTTTACTAATGTACATTTAGAGCTCCTCTCTTGTACTGATCTGTATACATTTAAGTAGGCCTGAGCAGGCAGAGAATCATGAGGCTAACTACATACCTTTATTAGTTCTCAGTTGGGCTTCAATCACTGCAATGCTGTTACTGTGCTGACAGGTGATAATGACAATATGAGGAATAGCGAACATAAAAGTTTATTTTTAAAGTTTACTGTTTGCGGAGTAAATGAGTGATAATTTATTGCAATGCATTGTGGGTAGAAACATATCGTAGCCCATGAAATAAATGCAGTTTTAGAAAATAGTTACAGAAATAAATGATGGGAAGGAAAGTACACCAGAGAGGAGAAAGGTGGCGAAGCAGACAGACAAAAGGGAATAGGGATTTAGAAACATCACACGTAGAACATTTTATGATCTGAGAGCCGGAGACAAGACAGCAGGAATCCTCAAGCAGATGGCAGTTCAGGTCTGCTGGGTCATCCAGAGCAGTGATCACTGGAGCACAGTACAGAAGACAGTGATTCAGCAAGAAGCCACCTGTGTCTCATACCAAAATAGAACAAAATGTACAGTTTGGCAGCAACAGGATGATTTGTATTTAATATGTCTGATATAAACTGTATTTTTTTTAATTTAGCGTCACCATTAAAATTGTTATGTAAAGGTTACACACATTTATCAAATGGAAGCTACTTATTTTCTGTTTTGGTTTCAATGAACAACAGAGAGTTTGTCTTATGCCAGACATTTAAATCAAAGACTTCTCTACCATTGTCAGACCATTTCATTTATTGCGTAAAACCAAAAAGTATTCCACTCCCCTAATGGTTTTTTATTTGATGAAAAAACAGTTTGTCCAATTTATTTATGTAATGCAAAATAGTTTTGGGAATTTTGCCTTGGGTAAGAGAGAGTGGTGTAGTCATGTATTGAAAGGCAGACAATGGGAGTGGGACTTGTGGCCATTGCGACATTGGAACCTGTGACCAACATTGTAGCCTCTGTATGTGTAGCACCATCTGAGCTAAACCAGTTACGCAGAGTTGATGTGCTCAGCGGATATCAGCAACCATTAAACTCACTGACTGATCAGCTTTTTCAGTTGAACCACTAATTCCCCAAAACTCAAAGGCAAATAAATGAAGATCTCATACATCTTAAGTAAAGGCTAAAATGAGGGGTAGTCTGAATTTTGAAATTGGATTTTGGTCTTCATTTTTATTTATGTCTCTGATAAACACAAGCATAGACCTACATAAGCATCACATGGGTTTTGACCATACAGATGGAGTAATGTGGTTAAAGCAAAAACAAACACTATTTGTGACATTACCCTCTGTCTAACATGGCAACAGTAAAACCACCCTGGGGTTATTAAATAAATCTAATTTCAGAGGGAGGGACTAGGGGGAAAGTGTACAAAAGAATGGCTGGTTTGTGATTTTAATCAAAGCAGAAACCCTGTGGCTGAGAAGACGGTAGAGCAGCCGTGCAGGTCCAGGTATTAGCTTACCCCACACTGACACCTCAAATTGATGTTATCAACATGGTAATAGACCTACTTTTGCCAGCTCACCCCATGTATTATGGTGGATGACAGCTTACTTAGGGAATAAATAAAGTAGATCATATTTCTTCTGGATTCTCTGTCTGCTTACATTTACCTCATGTTTCTACAAACAGATGGTCTGGTATGTGTGTGTCTTCAATGCCACCTGTTGAACCGGCACTCTGAGAAGGTTGTGGCATTGTATCCTTTAAATCACAGACTCTTAAGGTTTATTCCAGCTCTGATGAAACTCTATTGATAACCTTAGATATAATTTCGTTGTTACACGATTAAACAGCAACCCCCCCAAAAAACTATAAAAAACATATTTCAACAACCATACAAGGTCATTAATTAAATCATATCCATCTCAATAAGGTAAGTTATCAATTAATGAATTAGACTGAATGAGTGGAGTTCTGTGATCAAATCTATCGATATAAATTTTTTTCTGCTATGAAAAATTCTGACATTAACTTCTACATCATTGAAATACAGACTATGCATAGGTTTACATTTGTTTTTTTCCCTTATGTGCAGAGCACAGGGACCGTTAAAACCCGTGCAGCTAATTATAGTCTACATACACACAGAAAAGTGATAAGTCAATCGGGAAACTTGAATTACTTTGTGAAGCGACACATCAGATCTACTAATTCTCAATTTGTATGCTACAGCCTCTGCAGTGATCAGATCTTAATGTACTGACTATTGAGTGAATGGGGATTTATCTTCTGATGGTATGAATTATTATGTATCCAAAGTAGAGTTTGACCAATGAAGATATTATATATGTTGTAGAATGTATGCATATTTATGTGCTATTCATGTAATGCAGGGCAATCATTTTTTTGTATTATATTGTTACATTTGCATCATCCTTCCACAAAAATCCCATCATTATAGTAGTGTGGCTACTGTTGTGTCTCATAGAAAGGTCTTGTGCTTAATGCTAACTAGATTTTCCCCATGTAAAAAGTGTCAAAATGAACAACAATTCTCATATTCCAATCATGTAATCCATCAAGCTGAACAACATTACTTTATTCACAGAGCAGTTATTTTCCTCTAAGGGAAAGAGGAAATCTCAAATGTTATTATTTTGTGCTACAGTATTTTAGTTTGGATACATGGGGGGTTTTCGTGGGGTTTTCAACTTTTATTATCATTTCCTTGCTTGCTCAGCTTCTGACAGGAAAATAAACAGTGGAAACCTGGAGAGAAATCTGACTAAACTTCTTGATATAAGGCAAAATGCATTCTAATAGCTAGTTAGTCAACAGAAATGTAAACATCTAGTCAACTACTAGACCATATGGTTGTTCATTAGGAAGATGCTAAAAGCTAATATCATAGCTAGTACAATGTTACTGTAGCTTAGAACAGATAACTATTTATCTTATCATTCAGTCAAAATAACGTTTGCTAATATAATGCACTTGAAATGTGACAACATATTGCTGAATTTTCACTATCCATACATCCAGTTACCTATTTATCCAACTGTCAGCTACACTTCATGTATATCTTTACAACCTGGAATAGTTGAAATATACGTCCTAGACTACTGTTTCTTGTTTTCACTCCACATTCATGTGCTATACCTTGTTAAAACAGCAAACAAACAACCATGCTCATGCATGCAAATGTGCAATAATTCAACTGCAACAATACACCATTTCAAAGAAACATGTATTATTGTTATTAAGTTGCCAGAAAAGCCCCAGCATATCATTGACAGGCTATATGCAAACCCATGTGATGTTAAATTCAGACGATCTATGTTTTAGAATCCAATTTAACTTTAAGTGGTAAAATGCAGCAATAGTCTGGAGTCAATGCAGTCTTTTACCTTGAAAGAATTTATCAGTGTCAGCCTCTGCAGGAGGGCAAAGCTCCCTTTCATTTCATGCATGATGAGTCTCCCTTCCGCATTTCGTTGTATCTTTTCACTACTCATCCTCCCAAAAGAGGAAATTAACAAAAAACTTGAGGGCAGCACAAAGAGAAGGGCTGAAGATTAGGAAATTGGATCCTAATTCAAAAAATGATTAGTGGTTTGCCATTAAGGATTTGAGACAATGAGAACTCCTGGAATTAAAGATTCCTTTGGCTATAAGGTCACATTTCTATCTGAAATTTAGACGTTTCAGAGCCTTCAACTACCATCATTGCACATAACTCAGTAAAACAACCAACATCAATAAGCCACTTATTGTGGCTCCTGGCAAACTGACTTAGTTGTTTGATTTTGTTTTATAGGCATCATGTTCCCAAGTTAGAATACATTTGTAGAAAAAGGGCTGTTTTGGTTGTGAATGTTTTGTTTTTATTTACGCATCTATCCATGAGAGTAAAGTATAATGCGTGAAAGAAGCCTGCAGTTGTTCCAGATGTTCTTGGTGTCTCTTGGGAGCAGTTCAACGCAGCTGCAAAATCTGTTGTTCTTCTTGCACCAGTGCTGGCATTTGATGTACTTGATGGCCCAGAAGAACTGCAAACTGTTTATCTTGAATTTCCAGTCCCTGCCTTCGCTTGTATTGCAAACCGGTGACAAAATTATGCTCGGAACAGCAAAAACGATGTCCCAAAATATGAGTGCACAGGCAGTTATGGACAGGATAAATTTTACAGGATTTTGGCTGACTCAGATATTAAGCCAATATGTTTTAGCTAGAATACATGTTTGCAATTGCAGTCAAGGGGGGCCATGGTAGCTAGCTCTGGCTGCAATGAAGTGCATCCTGCTACAGGTACTGCTGGTACTGTATGTCTTTCTGCAGGAAAATATGGCTTTCTTCATCAGTATGGCACAGAAGAGGAATTATGTGCTTCTGTTCCCAACATAAACTATCAACACTGATTGATAATCCACATTAAAATTAGCATCCCTTCTTTTAGGAGAGGTATGTTGCATATGACTAATGACGCTTGTAGAAGTACATGAGAGACATGGTGATAGAGATCCTATGACACCATCGCACTCTGCATTTGACAACATGCTCTGATCATATAAAATTGCGTATTGTGTGTCACATGGCAATCTTGTAATTGGCTTCCACACATGTATGTTTTAACACGTCAGCTCCCGTAGATATTTTATGAAATGGGAAATGTGTGTTGTTGGCAGCACAATGCAGGGTTTCACCTTGGCATTTATCCACAGATGCTCATTTCAAACTTCACAATCCTGCTGCTCATTGGCTGTTTTTTTTCTCTTTCATTGTTGGGAAGGAGTGTGGTTCCTTAATGGACTTTATAATGGGGATCTGTCTTGTGACAGCCATTACCATCTGAGTTTAATGTGCACTCTCAAGGTAGTATGTTGACATTTCAGCTTGGCACATCCAAAGGTTTGGCTCGTCACGCGTGCTGCTCCTATGTGCCCATCCTTCCAAGGATAATGAGCTCATTTGTTTTTTAGCAGGACAGTGCGTACGTTACGAAGTGAGCGGATCACTCGGGAAAAGTCCGACCTTCTTCAAAAGAAAGAACCATCACCTTTATGTGCAGTTGAATTGTTCTGAATGGTACATTTTCTGTCTCCGGTCAATTTGTGTTCATTTATTAAAGCTTCAGCTCTTGATGTGCTTCTTGAAAGCACAGACTCATTATGAAGTAGTACAGGGTAATGTGTTTGAGATGAGAGTGAAGGCATAGCAGCCTTTTACCACCAAAAGTCACACCTATTCATCACAAATTTATATGCTGCAAAATATTCTCTAAACTGTTTCACATCATGAATATCATGTTTTCAATTCATTCATATGAAACCAAAAAGGTTTAGAAATATATCAAAATTAGAGTTTGAATGACAAATTCATAAGCTGCTGGCTGTTTATGGCTGTTTACCAAACCGGTAAAAGTGAAATTATTTTGTGAACAACTATTGCATGTCAATGTCTGTAATGAAAAGAGCCTGTTGCAGATTCTGCTGCTCTGAATGAAAAACAAATCGACAACAGAAAAAGAATACTGATTATCATCTCTCCCAGGGGAGAGGGGAGAGACACTTTGTGTCTTCTGCATAAATAACTTCATCAATGCAAAGTTGACTTCATTAATTTTAAATGACTTGTTAAGTAAGTAAAAAGAAAGCCTAAGTGAGTACAGGTATAGCAAATAGTCTCCCATCTGCCTCACATCTGTTTGTTTACTTTTGTCCACACCATTACCCTCATCTAAAGACCTTGCTAGTCTTAATTGCAATTTCATTAATGTTTACCTCTCTTAAATTGTTGTTCATGCCTGTTGAGACTAGAGCGTTCAATACAAAAACAAAATAAGACTAACACTTTTAATGGTTCCTCTGGTAGCACACATGAAGCTCTATAGTCAAGGTTTACTAATCCTTTGTTAATCATTAACACTTTATAAAGTGTATAAAATGATAGAATGTGTGCATCAATAAACTGTTAATATAACATCAATTATAGCATTACAAATCATTAACAAACATTATTAACTATCATTTAATTGTTTGTTAACAGTGGATAACTATTAACTACGGGTTAATTAACTATCTATTTACCCTTATTTACCCTTGAAAGATGATGGTTATTATAAAGTGTTACCCATTGATTATATTAATTCAACTTGTTGGGTTTTAAAATGCTAAGTACATCCATTCCATATTACTTCTATACCTGTTTAATCTCAAGACCTCACATTAATTTGGCCATGTGCCTTTACGCATTGGAAGCAAGGGTTCTAGTTTAGTTCCTGACTCTCCAGTTCCAGTGCCAAAAGCTACATTAAACAGGTCATGTGTCTTTAAACTGCATGACATTGCATTGATGTATTGCTTAGCAGATTGAATCCCCAAAATAGTAAGCCATTAAGCTGATTTAACACTGAAGAATAATGTGTTTTCTTCTTGTCAGTCAGGTCCCACTGAATGGTAGAGGTGGATTTGGATGAATAACTCTGTGAAGTAGGTGAACACCTATCTGCCATCAGTTCTGCAGATGACCACATGTCCAGCTTTGTTCAAGCTGTGGGAACAGGTGGCTTTGATCCGTGCTGCCAACATGAGCCTCAGCGGGGCTGTTTGTAGTATTATGGCCAACATACTGTAGAGGCAACAGTCTTCATGCAGTGGATTACCAACACTAGCCACACATAAGCCACTGAAATGGTGAAATCAATGTTTCTGCAGTGAGGGATAAGTCTAGGGCTTTTGAAAGAAATGAGAATGTTCCTTCCTAGTGGAATGACAGCATCTAAGTTTATGTTAACTGTAAATGAAAACAATACCAGTTAACATTGAGAGAGATTTTCTTGAGCTTCGGCTTTACTATACTGTAGGCTTATTCTATCCCATTATTACTAGCAAAATCTTTATTCTGAAGAGGAAAACAATCCTCCTGCTCTGAAATACTGTAGTTATTTCTTCTTCAAAAGGGAGATACAACACAGCTAAATGATTCATGAGTTGCAATGCTCCAAATATGTAAGCACTAAAAAGTGCATGGAAATGTCTACCATGAAGTATTTTACAACATGCCACTATAAGGATCAAGCTATGCAGAAACCTCTTTGGTGTAACTCTGCTTGTGGTTCCGTCTTCTTGACATGCAAAGACCAAACATTCACTTATTCCACAAGATGTATGGACGAACAGCGTAGCTGCGAATGGTACACTTTTTTAACTGTAACATTAGCTGCAGAAGACAGATTAAGGCTATAAGAATTTAGAGACGTGTATCTGTGAGAGGTCAAGGGAGAACTATAAATCACTATGGCCCCTTAAAGAGTTTATTCTGCTCCGGTACGCTATTATCACATGAACGTCATGTTCGCCTTGTCAGGGGAATAAAAGAACAAGAGTGTGGCTATGAAAGGGTTTTTTTTCAGATTTCCTCTTAAAAAATAACTCAAGCTTGTTTAAAGCAACCACTGGCTTTTAATTGTATTTGTTAACTTGCTCTCAGTCTAGTCCTTTTAGTAGCAGCAACACGTTGATTAATTGATTTTTAAAACCTTCTAACCTTGGTCCTCTGATTTTACAAATATAGCACAAAGGTAGAGAGAATCCCTGAATGACCTGAGTTCCTTAACTATTTATCTTGCACTTGTTGATGTTGTTCAAATTGCATATTGGTGAGAACAGATGAGAGCAGGTTGTGATTGTGAATTCAGGATAAAAAGATAAGAGAGGCAAACACAAAGGGATCAGACAAGAAGAAAAACACAGCGAGAGAAAGAATAGTACGGACAATGAGAGACAAAGAAAAAGATGATATCAGGGCAAATGACACATTACCAAGAGAGAGCGTGAGATGTTTCCTAATTCCAGCAGACGAGCAAACAGCCAGCCTGACGCTGTCCCTGCAGTGCTGAGTGAGTCATGATTATCCTCTGACAATGCAAGCCAATCTTTCTCGATAACACCATCCAAATCAATCATCACAAAATCCAAACACGTGTCAGCCATATAAAAACTGGGCTCCCTGTTTACCTGTTTCAACATTCATCGCAGTGCTGCCAGTGGAATAACTCGCCTCAACACTGCTACATAATATAAGAAAACTAATAGGGATTGAAAAAGGTAAAAAAAAAAAAATAATAATAATAATATTGTACGCTGAAGACCAAATTATGAACATTAAACTGCCCATATTATTGCTAGAAGTTACATTGATAAGAGACGAGGGACAGAGTTAAAACACTGAAAAAAGAGAGGGAATGGAGAGATTGAAGAGAGAGTTGTAGAGTTTCATGGAAATGGGTTTATGTTGACCCAATTTCAATGTGACGATTTCTTTCTTAATGATGAAAGATGAATCATCAGCATTCTCTTGGTAGAATGATGGATAGATATTTTAAAATACAAACATTGGATATATTTGCTAAACATTTATGTATACAACTTAAGTGATAACAGGACTTAACACAATAAATACAATTAAATTAGACAATACAAAGTTGAAGTGTTGGGACATGTAAACTTGATTAATAAAGTTGAAAAAATATATAATATCATGTCGGAGGGAAAGGCCCAAGATATTCCTTTGTAAAAAGAAAAAAAAAAGTAAACACTAAATACTTCCCCTACTTTAGCATTGTGTTTTACTTTACTGTATTTAGTATTTGTTAGTTTGAGAGTTGTAGTGTATCCGTAAAGATCTGCCTTTTGCCACATCACATTTATAAAAAAGTAAAATAACCCTGTCCCAAGCTGAGACCCCTCACCCATGTCCGCTTTGAGAAGCACAACAAACTAAGTGCTTCAGAAAAAAGGGGCTAAGTCACTACTGATTGTTCAACAGTTTTGGTGTAGTTGTTTATTTCATTGTCTAGTCGCATCAGTTTCATGCAGTGAGTCTTTATATATATATATATATATATATATATATATATATATATATATATATATATATATATATATATATATATATGTATATGGGTTTATCTCCCCATTAGAACAAATGTATGTTTTTGTTTATCTTATTTACAGAAAATAAAGTGTGTACGCATAAGATTACGTTGCATTGGGTCAAGGTTCTCCCAAGGATGCACAGATTGAGATTACAGGATTTCTTTCTGTGGCATCTTTCTGGCAACAATAGTAAAAAAAAAATCCACATCCAAGAGCACGCAATTCTCAGGAAACAGCAGATGTATTCTTTTGTCAAATCCAATACCAAGGAATAATAGAAGCCAGCTCTCAGAAGTATATTTAACATGAGGCCCCAGGTGGGGGGAACATAAAGGCACTGCAGAACAATCAGGGTCTCATTGTCAATCCATACACCATTTTGATGTCCAATACACTATATTTCTTGATTGATTGTAGCTTTTGGTGCAGCAGCTGCAACACAAAGCATTAGACAAAAAAAAAAGACCAGACAATGTCTATGCCTTTGTCAGCTATAAGCTTTAATCTATATAACTATTATGGACATTGTTCATGAGATTTCACTGAGAAAAGGAGCAATCAGCATTTACAACTGTACTACACTTATACTACGCATAGTGGAGTCAGATAACAACAATGTTTTCATGAGCATCAAATAAGATTGTACTTTAAGAAAGTATGTTCTGTTATGTAAAGTACATTAAATAAGCTATAGTTTTGTTCCAACAGATCATATTCCCATAACAGCTATATTGCCTTGACGTCACACTCAGGGTGGAAAGTGTTTGTCATGGTTTCTTACTGTTATGCTTGAGGTTGTTTTCAAGTTTCCTGATATGTAAGAAACTATACAGAGATCAGAGAGATTTTTTCTCAGCGGCAGTTGTTTTTAATGGGTTGCCAGCGTTCACAACCGGAAGTGGCAAACTGGATAAAAAGCGCATCGCCTCGTGTTATTTTTGACAATGGCCATCATCTTTGTACTGGCGCTCCGAACGCTCAAGTTGAAAATGTTTTAACTTGTATGACAAAATGTATGATTATTCCCCGTATTTTAGACCTTTTCCTTTCAGCGAACAAACATTTCTTGCAAAAATTTCAGAGCGAACAGCCAGCGCTTAATTGTGCAGATCTCCATTCGAGCTCAACTGTTATTTTCAAATAACTGCATCACCTATGTAGTGTCGTGCCTTTTCTCCAATTTACAAATAGACTGATGAATTTGCCAGTATCCAAAAAGGGATTAAAATAGGATGAAGAAACTTTACTGTGGCTTATAATTCCAAAGAAAAATATTAGACCACCAGAGCCTGTCCATACTGTACTGTAACACTGTATTTTAGGTGAGCTGAATAAAATTCCAAATGAACCCTAACATCAGAGTTAGGGCTATTAAAGAAGTCAGCTATCAAAATAATGCATGTGCTTGTGCAAAGCTGAAAATAATGTAACATTATTGTTTACATTTTCTGCATCAATTTATTACACCTATTATTTAATTTTGTTAAAAAAACGTTCTGATTGGCCAGGAAAGCACAGCAGCAGTTATCCCTTGATTACAGCCTGTTGTTTCTAGGCACAGACCATAAAGAGCAGGCAGTGTCTAAGGACGAGGCTTTAATCATAGATTCTGGATGACCAACTGTAATCAAATCAATCCAGATCCAGAAACTTTAGACTATGAAAGAGAAATCTGAAAAACTGAAATTGGCAAATGAAGTAAACACATTTGTGGTATTTCATTTGGTGATGTTTTAAATTTTGAATGGAGAAAGAAAATGTCACCTTGTCTCACTTCCTCATCAGTTGAAATATTCATTGTTGTGATTAAAAGCTAGTTTGGCTTGTTTTAAGAAGGCTACAGAGTTAAAAGTGACTATGGAGCCATACTCTTTAATATAACAAAGAGTAAAGTCTGTCACAGACTTTTTTTTTTCAGTAAATTGAGATCAAAATGGTGCTATACAATCAAAAATCGCTTGATGAATGCATTGACCCCAGCTCTAAATTCTGACAGACGACTTACTTAGCAGAAGAAATATGGTAACAGGCATTAAGGAAGCAATGAAATTGTTTCTAAATCAATATAAACAGGATAATGTAAAGGGAACTGGTTGTAATCATAGAGGAACTGCTTCAATGTGGGGCTAGTTCTACTCATCCTGTCCACTTTCCAGTCCATGATAACAATGTGCTTTCTGTACATTTTCCCTCACTTGAACTTCCCACTCTGCGCTTGACATCATAGCAAAATGGCCGCAATGGATTTTGCTTTTAATTTAGGAAAAAGTTCTGTTTCTGATATTTCTAGAAATGTACTCAGATTAGTTCAGTCGCAGCAACACGGCTATTACAATAAATTCAGTTTAGATCAATCTATTTCATAGGCCCTAACTATAACTATGAATACCCAAACCCTAACATTGACCTATTCACCTTGTTATCCATTCAGTACTATAAATAACATGTCTTTCAACATCTGTTTTTGGACTCAAGCACCTCTCATGTTCAGTGGTTGAGCATCTGAAATGCTGCGCCGCAATGTAGAACTACTTGTTATTGAAGCTTTTAGGGTAAGATTTGGTTATGTATCTCACACATTTCAGATGCTGAACTTTGTGGTGGTGTTATTATGTATTCTGAGGTGTTCCTGCCACCTCTGTGGATTAAACAGAATATAGGTGCACTAAGTGTCACATAAAGTATATTTTTGCTGTGCTGAGCATTGGTTTGTGCTGCATCTTACACGTCATGATATTGTATCCACTGCGTGTATATAAACAGTATCTACTGTTTTAAGACTATTTCTACCTGTCAGATGTCTCGAGGGTATAATTTAAGGCAGTAAAACACTCCTTCACAGTTCAGATGACATGTGCAGCCTTAGCATCAATAGTATTGACGGGGATATGAACCCTTATCTTAGTCTGACAGCAGGCATGCAGGCAAGGGGAATGTTTATCTTCCTAAAAGAAGAGAGCGAGGTGCGGTTGAGCGAGCGAATGAGAGAGAGCGATGGGGAGACAATTCATCCTACAGGAAGGACAGTGTTGCTGTACACTTAAATGTTGAACTAAGCTGTGGTCCACCTGCCATATAATACAGATCTCTCCCATCTCTCTCCTCTCTGTGGTGTGAAGGGCTATTATGCTGCGGGAAACTGCCAAAAGCAGAGTGTAAGGGCCCATTCATAACCAGGAAATTACACAATTTCCAGTCTCTACTTTGCTAAGGGTGATATGGATCATTTAAAGCTCTTATGAATCTCCCTCTAACTAAAACATTTAAAAAAAAAAAAAAAGTGCCAGATATTTCAGCTTAATGTTTAAAACCATCAGAGACCAATTTAGTGTCTGAGCTTTTGAATCTTGGAGTCTTTCTTGTAATCAGTAATTTGTGGTGAAGGGGAAAAATGTGTATTTGGTATGTTGATGTATAGTAGATTTAACTGCTTTGCCATTTTCACGTTCCACCACTTTGAAACTACTTGAGCTCAATGGTATGCCAATGTGCAATTTGCAGTCAATTCTTCTTCTGATGTCTCATTTTGTGAATTTGATGTGTAAACTGTGATTGGCTTTCCTCCAAACTCTTTAGGAATATAATTAGCACCCTCATTTTTTACCATGATTAGTTATTTACTGCAGAGGGGAATAAGTAGGTGCTCACTCTAAAAATAGCAAGCAGGATTATAATACAGTCAAGGCCTTTTCACACTGCCTCTGATGATACAACACAGACAATGTTTCATTCTGAATCATGTATTACAAGCCGTCTCAATTAGATCAGAGTTACACTGTTGTCACTGCAGGGTAGAGTGGCGATGACAGTATCGAAGCATTTATCTCTCTCCTTTGAATCTTGGGATTGTGCTATGAGTCAGAGCAAACTAAATGAGACTTTCTTATTTAGACTGTGAAATTACAGAGACAGACCCAATTTATGCAATATTCAGAAGAACAGTGGTGTGGTGGCTTGTCTCAACCCTTCAAAAACATTTGTAAAATAAGTGATGTAAAATGTGGTGTTTTCACAGAAAAAAAACAGATTGTGTGGCACTTGTAATTTCTTCTTTTAGTATGAGGCTTGGAAAATGTTTTTCCTCTCACATGACCATTGCAGCACGGCACTTGTCTGATTAAGTCAGGACTTATGCAAAAAAAATATTATGTGCTTTTGTTGAACAACCCTATTTTGATAGCAGATGTCTTCTGTCACTATTTAACCAGGATTTTATAAAAACAATTAGCTTACAAAAGGCTGCATTTCTTTTTTGTTGCCTCAATTTGCTGACAGTTATGCACATGTCAAATGATCTCATTGTAATGGTAATGGTACTAGGTTTTTAAAGATATGCAGTGATGATTACATGTGTTTAAAAATTCATCTGCCTCTACTGAACTCACCCTGCATACATCATCCAAACCATTAATGAGAGAAAAGTGACCACAGTGGGTTTTTGATGAATTGTTAAATCTCTCTTTCTAAAGAAATCAGCTCTAAGATGCATCTCTTGAGGAAATTATTCAACTACAGTATAGACTATATTCTTGTATAATCTTTGAAACGAATACAGTCAACACACACAGTCCATGAATTTATGTAAAAAAAACAGAATTATGGAAGTCCAATTGGAACCTTAATTAGCAAAATCATGGCAAAGGAAGCAATTCTTTGAAGGTGTCCGTATAAGACTGCTTTTGTATGCTGACATTTGCTGTTGGCTAACTAGCAGGAAATGACTGATGGCCTCTGTCCACTTGAAGGGAAACATTTAGGAGTCATTATTCCACCATTATCATCTCTGCCAATGACTGGAGTACTACTGCCTCCTGTCAGTGGGGTTTCTGCCGTAATGGTTCCTGGGGTGTCCATTATGGCTGCAAATGCACTTTTTAACCACAGCCTGCCAAAGATGGCAGAACAACAGGAGGTTTTGGCTTCTGACTAAAAAAGGGGAAAAGGTTACAATACGAGCCAGTGAAGGTGAAAAATACAATTACTCACATGGTGGATGGACGGACGGACGGACAGATGGATGGAACTTTATTAATCCCTTCAGAAGATTCTCCATGGAAAGTCAGACGATGGGGTAGCAGCATGTCAATTGATTCATTCTCATTTGTTTTTCCCAAAAAATCTAAATTTCATTTGGTGTATCAACTATACTCGAAGTAAATATGTCCATTGAGTCGTGGGCTCTTAATACGTTTTTTTAGATTTGTCCATTCAATAGTCCAAAAACAAACCAAACAAGTCAATTTAAAGTCAGAACATTATTTTTGACTGCTCAAATATTAGCAGCTCAATATATAGCAGGCTATCTCTGAAGTAGTATCTAAATAGAAAAAAAAGACATGATTCAGGCCTGTAGAGGATATATTTTGACAATTGTGTCTGGAAATAAATCAGCGACTGTCAGGAACAGACTGTCTCTTTTCTCAGTACATATTTTATTGTTACCGACTGACACATTTACACATTGAATCAGTGTTAAAACATGGTCTGGATTTGTTCAACTGTCAATCGCATGACTTCCTGCTGTGCAGAGTATTAGCCTTTAATGCTGCACTTAGGAATATTTGCCAAGTGCACTGTTGTACTTGTCATAGTCCTTGTAACCCTCTTCCCTGTTTTCACACACACACACGCACACACACACACACGCACACACACACGTACAGAACAACACTCTCCGCCCTGAAGAAGAACATTCTTTATTACAATTCCCTGAGCATTCATGCAAAAAGCTACAAATAATTTCTCTTGCACTCTTTCCTTCCGTTCTGTACTCTCTACTTTTTAAAACATCTACAGTAAGTCCCTCATACTACAGTCTCTCCCTACTCTCCCCCGTTCCTCCTCAGTGTGTTATTTAGTTGCCTCTCTGCTCATGATTTACAGAGCCTTAATGTAGTCCTGTGCTTGCAGTCAGCAGATGAAACTGTCATTTGTCACATTAATAGTCCTCCCCACATGCCATACATTCTCACACATATACCTACACATACACAACCCTTTGCCAGTATGGCTCTATTCAACACCCACTCTTATCATCCTTCCCTGGCTCCCTGTCCCTCTCCGTCTCAGACCTCCCTCCTAAACCACTCTCCTTTTTTGTCATCTTCTCCTTCACACCTCCTCTGGTAGCATGGTGGATTTAACTTAAATGGCATCCAACCTGTATGATACTATCATGCTGTGCAGTCCTCGCTGTGCATCTCAACAGGCTCAGTCTGAAGGATTTATATGAAATAATGTGGTCTTGAACCGCAGCGCTGCATCTTTGTGCTTGATTTTGCCGTCATTGAAACTAGCTATATAATTAGACTGAATTGTGGAATGCAGGAGGAGAACATTTAATTGCTGTTTTGTACAATAAGCTCAGCTGTTTGAGTCCTGCTGTGTAGCCTTGAATCTTAAATGAAGCGTTAGACTTTCACATGTCGCATGCACAATTAGACAATCCCTGTTGTAGACATTTATGCAGCTCAGAAATAGGGTTTAAAATTGATGTTCTCCATTTAAAAATAAGACAGTAACTTTCTTCATCTTGCTTATGCCTTTTGAGTGTTTTGCATCTTTTAGTAGCATCGGTAAGTAGTTTTACTCAACAAAAAGTCATGTCAGAGGTTTAAAAGGTCAACAGTTGTGAATTAAGTTTTCAAACTATGAAATATGAGAAAAAAACAAGCTATGAAAACAATATTGGTTAAGAACAAGAACATGTTGTTTCCTGTCAATAACACTTGATAAGATGCCCAGTTATCTTCGCTATCTTTAGTATGTTCAACCTATTGTAGTTGTGATTGTAAAAATCATCTTCTAAGTCGTTGATCAGCTGTCATTATTTGAAGAGCATAATTATGAATGCCTAATATGTCAGATCACAACCTCCGGCTTATCCACTGTCATTAAATATTCATACCTACTTAGACAGAACAGCTTTTTTGGTCAATTTCTGATGCCTTAAGAACGTCTACGATGGCATTTTCATCTTTAAAAGATGTTCAGCTGTTTGTACCAGAAAGCTGCCGAATGTCCACTAATAGGATCTAAACCATATTAAGCCCAAAAGAATGTGTAAATAAAAATGTGTGGAAGTTAAGACCCATTGCAGACATCACAAGCATGTGTCTGCAGACTTAATCTGTGCGGGTTTACAGATTTTTAGCATGTCTACATGGATGGGAGAGACAGCAAAGGAGGAGCGGCACAGTATTTAGCTGAGACGTCAAGATGCATTATTTTTTATATGCCTGTTTGTAGCGTTAGAAATTTCAGATTTTTGTTTTTGAAAATGTCCTCTCCCTCATTTCCTTTGTGCTGTCACTTAGCATACCTTACTGTCCTGTCACTTTTTAATTTATCCAATGAGTGTTCCTTGTGTAGTTTTAAGTCAGTAGGGCAAGGATTAAGGGATGCACCCCGTGAATCCCTAATCTTCACATTATCATAACATTTTGTGACTGTCCTTCTTCTAATCTGTTCTCAGATATAATGCTAAATAGGATACACATATGAACATTATAGATTCTTGAACCGTCCCTTCAAAATTCTGTCCTTAACATTATTTCCATTATGTCGTTTTCTTGCCTTGTATTCTTTTTTCTTCACTTATTTTGCTTCATTCACATTCCCCCTACTTTTATGTCCTTTCTCCAGCATGCGAGTTGATGAACCAGGGGATCCTTGCTCTTGTCACATCCACGGGCTGTGCCGCTGCAAGTGCTCTGCAGTCTCTGACAGATGCAATGCACATTCCCCACTTATTCATCCAGAGAAATGGGGATGGAGGTCCCCGCACTGCCTGCCAGTTCAACCCCAGCCCAGATGGAGAGAGCTACACCTTGGCTGCCCGTCCACCTGTTCGAATCAACGAAGTCCTGCTCAACCTCGTCTCAGAACTGCACTGGCATAAGTTCATCATCTTTTACGAGAGCGACTACGGTGAGTGTGGACAAAAGAGAACGATTAATGTTCAAATGTCTCCTATAAACATGTCATTTGTATGTCAGATGATCTCAGCTCATCCATGAAAATGCAAATGCTCCAAAACCATCTCCAATGTTGAGGGAGCACAGACTTTCACAGATGTAAAACCAAATGGAATACTCTGAATTGGAGCTATAAGGAAAAAACATCACCACTCACCAACATACACACAGAAATCTGTCATGCAAGGCGTTAAAAAATAAATCAAAGTTCAGAGATTGCACAGCTATAAGCATGATCTGATTGCTGCATACATGCATTAATAGCATGCATGAAGAGACACGTCTGAGCCTAATTGGCTCATTTGTGGAACCAGTGAGTGAGGATGTGTCCCAACGATGCTTTTTACAGTATATTCTCAGATGTTCTTATTCTGTTTCTTTAATCTCACCATGATCCCCCTGTGGACCAGACCTTTCGTGACCCACATTTGGCAAAAGGCTAAGCACTGAAAGAGCCAAGATTGGCAAGAAAGTACACGAGCAGAAAGATGAGAAGATTCACTTCTCACTCGACTCACTCAACTGACTTCTTTGAGATGATGCTTTGCCTCCACTGGCTAATATTTTTAGAACTAGGAAGGAGTGCAATCCAGAAAAGGGAGTCATTCGGTTTTATTTTTTCAGAACAGATTTTGATATTGTAGTGTATATTAAAGCAATCCTAAAGGGAATTTAGTGACCAAATTACTCCTACCAGTTTGTCAACTCAGAGTTTGGACTGTACACAGGGCGTGTTGGGAATGTAGGCTTTGCATGTGACATGCTGTTTCCCATTTACCTGATGTGCCCTTGGATTTGTTCCTGACATTGGAACTCTGTAAAAACAGCATTGTCAGCATTCAGTTGGATCGATGAAAATCCTGCCTTGGAAGAGCATCTGTCTGTCTTTCTCTCGGACATACTGTGAGTATTGCTAGCTGTCTGTCTGTTATGAATCACTATCTTTATTTATTTCTAACCTGCTGTCTGTGACTATCTCATTGTCTGCCCAACTAGCTCTCTTCCTAACTTTAATTCTTTCTGACAAGCTGTGTGTGATGAGCTAGCTCTCTCACAGTCTGCCTGCCAAGCTGTTTGCTTATTTTGTTTTTCTTTTAGATTAGATAAGATGTTTATTGCCATTTGCACAAGTACAGGACATTACAGGTACACTGGATTTTCTGTGAAGGAAGTCCAGAATCCAGTTAAAGGTGGGTGTCGGTACTTCAAATACTGCCAACTTCCATGTTAGCTTCATTGGCATAATAGTGTTAAAGGCGAAGCTGTAATCCAAGAAGAGCAGGTGTGCATATGTCTTAGTGTCCAGGTGTTCTAGTGTGGAGTGGAGTGCCAGGGCCACCACGTCGTCCACTGATCTGTTGGTGCAGTAGGCAACCTGTAAGAAGTTTAAAGTGTCAAGACCCACAAAGTTTATGGAATGTAAAGCCATCCCTTCTCCAGTTATTCATTGGGGTTGTATGTGGTTTCTTGGATACCGGAACGATGACTGATGATTTTAATGGATGGTGGATGGTTTCCAGCATTGGGGAAGTGTTGAAGATGATTGTGAAACACTCTACCAGTTGTTCAGCACAGGCTTTTAAGACTCTTGATACTTGCAGCCTTGTGAGGGGGACTTTGCAGGAGTGTCACTGTTCGGTCTGTTGAATCCTGCATGGAAACTATTGAGCGTGTCTGGTAGGATGGAGTTACATACTTTTGCTCTGCTTTTGTTCCTTCTGTAGCTGGAGATAGATTGCATTTTTGCCACATACTCCTTGTGTTGTTGTCCATGTAGCAGCTTTCAAGTTTTTGGTAAAATGTTCTTTTGGCAGCGCTGATGGAGTTTTGTAGCTCATACCGAGCATGCTTGTACTCGGCGGGGTCCTCTTTGATTTTTGAGTTTATCATTGTCTTGTTGCTCTGTAAGCTCTTCATGTTATCTTACAGTCTAAATTGTGAGTTTGTCCTCTCTGTCTTTGTTTCTGCCGTCTGTAACTTTTTTGTTCTGGGGGTCTTTGACCCAACTTACTTTTTATAGCTAGTTTTCTGTCTGTCTAACTTTCTTGTTTCCTATTGACTAGCTGTTTGTCTATGCGACTGGCTGTCTTGTTAACGACCTCTTGATATATAAACATCTCAATCCTCATAGCTTTAAATAGCAATCCCTGTGAGGGGGAACTGATGTCTAATGTGTGAAGGCTCAATTAAAAAAGACACCATCTATGAGCAAAATTGGATACCAGGTGTGACACAACAGTCTTTTTTCATCTTCTACGTTAGGTGCTAGAAAGTCAGCACCATTGACATTTGAGCTGGTGCTACACTGTTTAACTATTCACTTGTTTAATTAAGGAATGTAGCAGCTAATTAGGATCCTCAGTCAAAATACCCATGGTGCCTGCCTTGAAGCAGTACTACAGTGACCCACAGTGCTGCCCAGGGAGCAGTAGACTGCTGTCTGCAAATCTAAGTCGTCACAGATAGTGAATTTTGAATTTGAATTTGTGATGTATAATTAAGAGAGAAACCACCGTTCACTCAGTTTGACTTCCATTATAGGATGATTGTGTCTGTGTTGTTTGTAATTTTACTTGCTGTCTTAGATAAATGTTATCAGGGCACTCTTTGGATTTGCAACAAGTTTTGGAAAGTTATTTTGAGAAATTCTTCCAGTACTAGTGCCAATATGAGACAATAAAATATTTCATATGTTTCACAAAACCTCCCCCTTGACAAAAGGAGCCATTGGTCTTTAAACCACATTTTTCTCTAAACAAAAGCAGGCAGACAAAAAAAACGTCATTTACAAAAATTCAAATTCAAATTAGGATGGAAATGTGGAACTGATCAGAGAATAATCCACAAGCTTGATCTTTAGGAAGACATTGATGCTCTTTATAGGAACAGATTTTTAGACCATTAAGGACTGACTTCTCTCAATACCAAAAAAAAACACAGATGGTCAATACCAGCACTTGAAACATGCAGTGTTGCTTCAGTTCAGTTGTTTTGACTGATTAATCAGAATCCGTTTTTATGGCCAGGTATGTTTAACACACAAGGAATCTAACTTTGCTAAACTGTGCTCTCTCTGTACACTGTAAACATCAAATAACAGTTAACTAAAAATATAAACAAGTAATTAAAGGCTAATATGTACAAAACTCAATAAGATCATTGTGCAATTGAATGTAAAGTACTGAAGTCAATCAAAGTTTTATTGGAGAATATCTTAAGGATTTTTGCAGGCAGCTTACCTCTGTAAAGCAAAAACAATTTTACGTAAGAGGAGAGTCAGGTGATGTAAGTCAAGTGCACTGAGTGTGGGTGCATACACACAAAGGGGACTAATCAAAAGTGACAGATTTGGCAAGATGTTAATGTATGAATTTTGCAGTAGCTGGACTTGGAATGTTTTTAAAACGGGTAAAGAGCAACTACTTCTAAAATAAACTTAAGTGAATATACTTAAATTGAATGGCAGTTGCCAGAATAACTTCAAACTTTGGTGAAGCTGTTAAAGCTGTATGCTGCACATAATAGTGAAATATATTCCAAATGTTTTCTCCATATCCAACATCTAACATGGAAATTCACCTTACTTTATGATTTTTCAATTTATGATTTATTACATTTCTTAATTATAACTACAGGGTGCATAGTTTACCTCTGGTCTTTCTTCTCCCATCGACTGTCTCATTATTGCTAAACTTTCATGATCACATACATGATTTGAACATTATATTGCTTCCAACTCTCGCTGTCAGATCAGTGGTAATCAAACTGTGGGAGTGAGATGATGTAACCCTACAGCACTGGAGCTCGGATCAGGTTTCCAGTGTGATCCTGTCAAAGCCTTCCTGTCTTCTCTCCTCAGCTCTCAGTGTGCATTTTGCATGAAAAGGGCAGCAAAGTACAAAGCTGTGACATCCCCTTCACAAAGAATATTCCTGTCATAACATTTGTCACATTCATGAGCTGGTTTTTGTAACTTAATGATTTGCCAGTTAAAGCTATGCAATCCAACACAAAAGAGGTCTTTCCATCTATTAAGTCACCACAGTGGCTCACTATGTTATTGTACTATAAGTACAATAACATGAGAACATCTAAGGAGCCTGTTTATCTTCATTTTAAATCTAATAGGAAATACATGCTGCATATATTGAACACTCAAATATATTTTTATATATTTATATTTTTATCTTATTGAATTTTTAATTCAATTTTTTATTGAATGTGATTTTCTTTTATTCCGCTTTGCTGCTGTAACACTGTAAGTAACACTGTTTGTGAGTTGAATATATTCTTATTTTTTCTTATCTCAAATGTTTGCCTTATCAACCAGGCAATAAACCTGCTGGTGCATTGCCATGGGAAAAAAACAAAACAACTTTTATTTCACTATTCAAATTTCAAGGTTGTATTGAGATGTTTTTTTTAAAGCACTTGCTTAATCATACAGTCTTTAAACATGATGAAGCACAAGACGCATTGACTCATTGGCTGATGCACTTAAGCGGTCTCAGTCATAATACGATGTGGTGACTGACTCCAGCATGGCACTTAACTGATCTATGCTAATAGCACTCAGCCTGTGTTTTCCCATGTAGTGTCATTTATAATGTAACTGTCTACAGAAGAATTTCTAGAGGCGCCCATGTTCATTATTTTCCCTTTTTGAATGATTACAGAAATGTCAGAAAGACACTCACTGTTTAAAATCTGGGATCTCTAAACCAGGACCCTCTTGCCTGAAGATTTAAAAGGGAAGAACATGTGTGATACATTGTTTTGCAGAACTGCAGTCTTAGCAATATGCTGCTAGTGCATTATGGCAGATGCTTCTTAAACGCAGCCTAAGGCAACACACTTCAGAACAACATACACATACACATTTCCCAAATCCTCAGAATACGCAACACACTTTAAGACTATTATTAGTCTCTTTTTTTTTCTTTGTGTCTTGGTCGTGAGAGCTTCAATAGTCTCTGATATGGACAGTATGGTAAATGTGTTGTTTTTATTACAGGTAAACAGCTGGCTTCCCCAACCTTAGGGGCAAAGGGTAGCATAGTGTAAGAAAGTATGTCAGGGAAGCTGATTCACTCCAGTCTTCACAGATGCATCAGTTGCATAAAAGACACATTATGCAAACAACTTCCAAGGCTTCACCTCCTCTGGTTCCATTTGTCATTGTACATTTTCAACACATAATTTGATCGGCTGTCAGGAGTGAGTGCACATTCCATAATTTCATTCAGCAGTAACAGAAATAACCCTGTTCTTCTGTTATTGTGGCTCCACAAAATGCAGGGTGAACTGTAAAGACCATGCGTTGTTTTGCATTTTGTGCCTTAAGGCAAAATAGGACAGAACTGAATTGTATGATAATGCTATAAAAGCTTAAAGACCCTCCATGCTTTATAAGATTCAGCCTCTTCTTCCTTTAATTATTTGTTTTTCTTTCTTATTGTTTATTATTTAGTGTCTTTCTTTTCTTTTGATCCATCTTTCTTTCTTTCTCTCATTATACATTTATAAGCCATTCTGTTCTTCTTTCAAACAAGCACACTGTCAGATTTCAGCCCTGCTCCCTGTCACTGCTGAAGGGTACCATAATACCTCAGCTTTTATTTTGAAAAGGACAATTTAGACACAGTGCAATGTAAAGGCCACAAAAGTTCATCTCTCCTGCTGAAAAACAAATCTGACAGCAAACTTTTATTGTTGCCGTCAAGGATCACGCTGCCCCTTGTGAATTGTGGGCATTCTTCTAAACCGACCAGAGCCCTCGCACATCAAATTAAACTTTCATGCACAAACAACTGTTCTCCGTCGTCTTTTGGCTGCATTTAAATGACATTGACTGAATCCAGAGAAGTGGGTTGAGTTCCTGCAGCGAATCGAAAGATGTGGTTTTATTCGATTTCATTTTACATTTCACCATGACCAGAAACAACCCAGGTGCTCTCTGCTTGTTTTTTAAACTAACCGTGTCTTTGACTAGACAGCATTCAGCAGACTGAATAAGTCAGTCATGCCATGCATGTTTGAAATCTGTCAAACATGCCTCTGTATCTGCTGTAATTCAACTGCTACAATTACCTCAAATAGTCATCACCTACTAGTTATGGGATGTAAAGTTCTTTTTAGAGAGTTGGCTCTTTTGGCTTAGCTCTTTCGTTTCCTGAAAGGCTCTTAATTTAGGATCTTATGTAGCCTTATTTTTGTTTTGCAATTAATTGCCTCATTCTGCGAATTTATTCTGTTACTAAAGCATTCTTACTTGTGTTTAATATTTCAATCAAACGTTTGAATTGCAAAAATGCAAATACAAAATAAATCTGCTGTCTCACTCGCATGTTGCCATGCTGGCCAATCAAAACATAGTTTTGCTATGAACAGAGCTGGGGCTAACCCGCAGTCAGTGCGAAGCAACAAAAGGGGAAAACTGGGATCCGGCTCTCACTTAATAAGAGTTGACACTTCTGATTCACTACAAAGCATCAGCTCTCAGTCGTATCTTTTGATCATGACACCTCACTATCACCTGCACTTCAATAAGTTATTAAATATAGAAATGTCTACAAAGATTTTAATTTATCCTTTAAACAAAGCACTGTATTAAAATGAACTAATTGACTGATAAGCACCTTCTAAGTTCCGCTTCTATCAAAAATATTTTGCATTTTTGACAAACATTCAGACTTGAATATTGTTAAGTATAATAAGTTGAATCCTACTTGACTTTGCACTGGCTGCACCAGGTTTATATTTCACACCTTCAGTTAGGTTTCCTAACAACTTTGGTCCGTCACCATGAAGACTGGTGCAGAAATACATGCTTCCATCACCATGAATTGTTACAACTTTGGTGATCTCTTCACGTTCCAAACATCACTATACATTACTGTAAATGTGTCATCTACTTAAGTTTAGGGCAATCTCTGTTCGGGATTTTATGTTCCTAGGGTACGTAATTCACTAAACTGCAAGACTATAGTTAAAGCTTGTTCTGCAGTATTAAAAATCCATTAAGCCACTGTGGAGATATCAATGTTTAAATTCAAGAACTATTACTTTAATGCAGGGATCCATTGAATTAACCAAGGGCAACTGAAAATCTAACCTGGGTTAACGAACCACTGAGATAATCCTTTGAAGGTCATTTTGATCTAACATATTTAGAGGATATTGATTCGTGACCTGGGTTCATGAAAGACAAGGAACATAAAATGCTGATTCATGACCAAAAAAACACCAAAAACGAATGACTTTTCCTACAGAATGATCTTTACTTTGTGTTTACTGTGAGAACAGTAAACAACTGTGAGAACAGAGAAGTTGACCATAATGAAGACGAATAGTCGAAACAGACCTGAGGAAGAGAATATGAGGTAATGTAAATACAAAACTATGTGTATATATATATATATATATATATATATACACACACACACACACACACACACACACATATGTATATACATATATATTTGTATATAAAGCTAAAGCTACAGTATATATATATATATATATATATATATATATATACACACACACACATATGTATATACATATATATATTTGTATATAAAGCTAAAGCTACAGTATATATATATATATATATATACACATATATACATATATGTGTATATATAGCTATATATACATATATATATATATATATAGATAGATAGCTATATATAGATATAGATATATAGATAGATAGCTTTTTTTTACTTTAGCTTTACATTTAGCTTTACTAAATGTTTGATTGACTAATTAAGCAAATTTTAATAATAAAAAAAACATTTTAAAATTCCACAAGTTGTACGTGTAAGCTGGTTTACATTGTAGACTTTTTACTTGCTTAAAATATCCTACACAGTAAGCTCATCTGCCAGTGTACATCAGCATTATGATCAAAGCACAGCTGGACTTAAATACAGCCACACAGAGCTGCCATGCTCATAAACTCTTGTTCTTGTTTTAAAAGACTGCAATGTCTTATCTGTATGCCATTTAAAGTGCTCCTGCACTGTATTGTGTGTATGCAAAAGAAAGCCAACTATTGATTCTGTGTGGAAAGAAAATATTGGGTAGACTTTCTGCAAACAAAAGCTTCTGTAAAATTACCTTGTCATTTTGTCATAACAAGGAGAGTATAAAAGACAACTGATGCGCAATTACACAAAATCTAAAAGGAAGGGTTGATTCTCCTGAAAAACAGTAGGCTCCTTGGCAGGTCGGGCTCAGTTAACATGTGCTTAGTAATGACTGTGGAGCAGCTACATCTGTCTCTGCCCACCCATGTGGTGAATGGCTCTCTGTATGAGGAGGAGAGAATTAGGCTGGGATTAGGTGTGAGATTGATTAAGATGCTTTTGGTCCCAAGCAGGAGGTGGTTTCTAATGTAGAAGAAAGTGCATTTGTAACAAAGGCATGGTCTAAACATAGAAAAACACAAAGGATATCTCATGCAGAGTATGTAGCAGATCTACTGGCTAACACGTAATGTGAAGGTAAAGGACGGAGACAGATCAGTGTGAAAACTGTGAATATTAAGAGAGCACTCAAGGTGTTTCTCATCTTCGCTTCAAACACTTTGTGTTACATTATTTCATCAAAAGGAATATTTCTCAAAGGCCATATGGTTTGTCACACTTCCTGCAAACTTGTTAGGAGGTTGACCTTTAATTAAAAGACACTGTTGAAGAATAGTAATGAGAAATTTTAAGAGAAAGTAAAACTCACTGACAAAGATTTGTTAAGGTGGAAAAGGATTTGGGAAATATTTCAGTATATTTAAATATTTAATTTTAAGTATAAACATTTTAGCCAAAGTTATAATATTTTAACAGCAGTCTCATTTTATATCATCTGTAAAGTTTCATTGAAAAAAAAAAAAACAGGAAATGCTGAATAAATGTTAATCACAATTGAGAGTAGGAAAGAGTTACAGTAACAAGATGCAGATAAAATATTAATTATCGGAAATGGTAGGAAATGAAGAAACAAATCCTGCACAGAAAGCACTGAACCTTTTTACAAAATGGGAAAGTAAATGTTATGACCTCATTTGTATATTGTTCAGTCTTGGTTCAGGTGAGAAAAGGTTCAAGGAAATGTCAATGGCCCTTTTTTTAAGAGTATTAACATAATTGTCTACTTTTTATTTGAGCCCATTTTAAATATATTGTCTGTTACGACTGTTGCTATAATATGGATTCCTCCTGACGTTTTTACATTTACCACTTCCATTGTAGTATTTATTAGTATTTTAACATATGTTTGCTGTTGCATTCAGTTTTAGCTGTCTCCGATCCAACAAAAGCAGCGTGCCATTCCGAAAAGCATGTCAGCCAAAAATAAGTAGGGCAATTAATTTCATTCCTCACTTGAACTAAAACTTGCGCTGTAAGCCAAAAAATACAATCACTCGTCATTATCTATGAGACTATTCACCAGCTGTGGACTAAAATAATGAATTCTTTCCATGACTGACACGTTGGCTGCCCGCTCTATATTCAGACCACACTGTATTGGAACCATTTTGTTGATAGTGATTTCAGCACTTGTATTTTAGACCACAAAAAGAAGAAATAACATAATATATTCTTGCCTGTCAAAAGTATAGTAGCAAACTGATGCTGTCTTTAACTTGCCAGAAAGATGGACCACAGTGAAATGACAGTTACAGATGTAGACTTCCTTTTGCAGTATATGGTCCAAACACGCCGTAAAAGCCTAGGACAAACTTTTCAAGCTCATTAGTGATCATTTTATAACATAGGCTCGACAAAAACCACAAGATAGTCAAAGATAATCCTCTTACCTAACCATAAAACAAAAGAACAATTATGAAGGACCTATACATAATAATTCAAGGTTGATACTGTAACAAGTAAATTCAATCAAAAAAATAATAATCTTTATTTGTAATATCTCATTTAGATTAATGGAGTTGGTCACTAAAAATGTGGCTATCTGCTTTGACTTTGTTGTTGATTGGGTTTTTATTTTATCAATGTTTATACAAAATCCTTGCCCCTTGTATAAAAATAGCTGAATATCTATGTGATGCTTTCAGCATTGTGTTCCAATAGAGTATAGATCATTCATAATGAACAGGTTGGATAGAAATTAAAGCAGTGGTTTCTCTCTGTGTTGTTCTGGTAGGATAGATAAACTCGATGGCTGATACAATTCAAATTTACAAAAACAAAAGTAAATCCAAACTCCACATAAGTCCCTATATTGTAAGTTTTGTCTTAATAACTGATATTTTTAAAAGACTCAATTTGTAGTCAACACAGCTGGTAGCAGAGCCATTTCTCTGGCTTTTCTGCTTAGATTGTGATGCAGCCTAAGAGCTCAGTAAAACCTCTGAGCCCTTTGATCGTGACATGCCCATTTCTGCATCACTCAAATCCAAGAGGGACTCCTGCTTTAGTTTCAACTCACCAGAGATAGAGCTTGGGAGGATGTTGGAAAAACGTGATGCCATTCCTTCCTCTTCTCCCTCCATCTATCTTTGCTGCTATTTAATTGGATAGGTGAGGGACAGAGCAAAATCAGAGATGAATCAAGAGTCCCCTGTCATTTGTGATTTGTCAGAGCAACAAAGCAGGACTCTAATACAGGAGTGGCAGTGACTAGTTATGTTATCGAAAACTTTCAGAGGCAGATTTGCGTTTAGAAATGGCGCTGGGGGTAAACATGTCCAGAAATCAGACCTTCGCTTCCAAGTTAATCCTGTTTTCTGCAGCCCTGTTCATGGCCAACACGGTTGCCTTGTGGAAAAGCTCGCTACTTGTTTGGAACACTGCCTTTAATGTCTGATCTTTTTATCTGGATATCGAAGTTATCGCATGCTAGCTTTCCCGTGGCCCTTGCTGGGATTAAAAACTTTGTTTGTCATATAATGGTTTTTCCATTTGCAATTTTTGAGTTACAAAACTTTCGACCAACTGCAACAATACAGTTTGTTACAATGGAAAACAGAGTTAGGTGTGCTCACAATGAAACCGATTTTTTTTTTTAATTATCTGCAAAATGAAAACTTATTTTAATGTACATAGGATTAGCAGAATTTGTTAATACTCGGATATCGATCTTGACCCAAAAAGCTGGATCAGGACTCAGTGACAGTTTGCTGATCCATGGAGCCGATTCTATCCAATTGAACTCTGTGCTGTGTTTACACCAACAATACGCCCCTACTAAGTCATCATCAGTGCGCCAGAAGTTTACAGATTAACGTGAGATATATGTGGTATAACACTTTATATAAACACACGCTCTTATTTTTCTGAACAGTCAAACCGGAGTCTTTTATTCTGAAAATAAACTGAATGTTTTAATGTTGCTTCGGTGTCTGACTTCCCATCTTGCTTTTCTGTGCAAAATTCATGTGTCATGCTCCAGCATCAGTTAAAAATAGAAGCCTTGCGTATCTGCTCCGGAGGACTCCGGACTGCTGGAGCAGATACCCAATCTCACCCTGTCAGCGAATACAGCTTATTAATTTCATACTTATCGGATCGGTACTCGACCGGTACTCAGTCCTAGTATCGGAACCTTAAAAGCTGGTTCGGTGCATTCCTACTCTCAAAGACATGATACTGTTTGTAAAACCAATAAGAATTGAGACAGTAGAATTGAGAAAGCCTGCAGGATAAGTAAAAAGAAACATTAACATTAACTCCTCAGCTTCTTAATTTGCGTATACAATTAGTCAGTTGTTTTCTTATTGAGTCATCACAAATATACAGACAGTTGTACAGCCTCCAGGTTTCCTAACAGAGATGTCTCACACTGAAGAAGAACAGAGGACACATGACTCATATTGTATGCTAAGTATGCAGTCAATATGACCACATGTTTCTTCAGATTAATGTTGAAAAAAAAAATTTGTAGCCAAAATGAATTGCAACAGTCCAGTCGATGTGCATAAGGGAAGTAACCGTGATTAACTTACAATGTGTGTTGTGCTCCTACAAGAATGAAGTGGTTAGAGGTTGAGCTATTACTACTTGCATCCAAAGTAACACCAAGGGTAATCATTTCAACTTAGAGGCAAAGAAACCATCAGGGGTGTAAGTGAGTTTGTGTATTCGGAATGATTTTAAAGAGTGCCGCAGTAAGAGCTTGGAGAAACTTCAAAATGATGAATGATTTAATTTCATCTTTTGTTTTGCCCTCTGAACATTTTTTTCCCTGCGAGTACCCAAAAAATTAAACTTTGACACAGTGCATCCATTTCTTCTTGATTTGCGTCATATGATCAAAATATCGTTTCACTTTGTCCCAAGTTAAAGACAGAGGAACAGAGAAAATGTACCCATATGTTTCTTTGCTGCTTGGACCAAGTCAAGGGTTTCTTAATCATCTCGATTTGGACTTTTTTCACATGTGTCAACTAGTTATTTGTGGCCTTATTAGCTCAAATAAGAGCAGCCCATTCCTTCAGTATGTTATTGTAGGCGTAGTGTATGTGTGTGAGTGTGTGTAATCGTGTGTGCAAATGTGTGTTGTGCATTTACTCAGCCATATGTTTGCTTGAGCAAGTTTGTCTTTCTTTGTCTCTATATATCAACTCTTCTCCAGCACAAAAGCACTGGAGCACCAGATGACTCATCAAACCTCCAGAGATGCAACAGGGGGAAACCCACCCATCCATCCACACTAGCGCGCACACACCTACACACACCTACACACATCTACACACACCTACACACACCTACACACACACACACACACACACACACACACACACACACACACACACACACACACACACACACACACACACACAAACACAAACACAGCCATTGTAGTTGCAGTAAGAGGTTTGGCCCTATAGCAATTTCCCCCCACCTCTGACAATGCGACATGACTTGGCACATAGTGACTGCTGGGATTTGTGTGCTTACTGTGTGCCCTTTGCTGCACATCACCTTTGATTTGTGTGTGCAGCCCAGCTTCTTATAAGCGGTTTCCCGTACAGTGAAAGACACACACATAAACACACACACAGGGAGATCTCTGGGGACAGCTACACCTGCCTGCAGTTTCATATCCTGTAAACCCCAGGAAACAGAGAAGACAGGAGGGCTTGTTGTGTTTTGTCACGCTTTGGATCAGGAGCAAAGAACGAAACCTGCCTGGAAGCTTTTTGGATGTAGCCTGAAAATATTGAGTGCATGTGCAGGTGTGGAAAGAGCAGATTGTGCAGCCATAATACTGATTACATGCTCAGGGAATAAACTTCTCTTTTCCACAGAACCTACAAAAAGGGCTCGTCTTTTTCTGTCTCTACCTGTTTGTCTGTGTCCCACATGACAACTGATTGCTGTAACTCTCTTCCCTTCTTCAGACATCCGGGGTTTGCAAACCTTTATGGACCAGGCGTCTCGAATGGGTTTGGATGTGTCCTTGCAAAGGGTGGACCGCAATGTCAGCCGTGTCTTTACCGATCTCTTCAACACAATGCGCACTGAGGAGCTGAACCGGTACCGGGATACTTTGCGGAGGGCCGTGTTGCTCATGAGTCCTCGTGGAGCACAGGTGTTCATCCACCAGGTAGGCTTCTTGACTGAGACTTTTCTCCATCCGTGAACCAGAAACACAGGCAGAGAGAACAAGCCTTTTTATTAAAATGATGGGAATAAGCAAAATATCTGCCTTGCACCCCTGTAGAGAAAGCTGACACATACTTACAAAAAAGCTCACAAAAGAGATCAATAAATAATGAAGAATAAGGACACAACTGCCTTGTTTAAATTGGGAACCTAACAATTAGACCAGACTTGCGACCATTCCCGTGGTAAAACTGATGAAACAAGATGCAACTGCAACCTTGTTGAGCTCCGTCAAAACCCCAGAGCAGATGGCAGAGATCAAACTGAGATGTGTGTCACTTTCTGTATTGAGTTTCTCAAGATAAAACCACATTTCAGTTGCCAATATTGTGCATGAAACGAAGCATATTTTGTGAACTTTTCAAACATCCTTCTTTGCTTTCTGTTTTCTGAACACATCAACACCTCTACATGATATAACCCCTGGCATAGTTCAACCAAAGTCAAAGCAGACTGTGTGTAACCACAGCGGTTTTAGAGTTTCCTTGCTCACGCAATATCAACTCGACAGCTGTAACTAACCTTTCTTCCATCTTACATATTGTGTTGCTAAATATAGCCGTTTAGAAGATGTGGGAGTTTATGAATCAAAGTTTCCACTATGATGTACATCTTTTCTTTTCTTTTCTCATCACACCTTGTTAAGTTCAAAGTTCATTTGCTTGGATGCCTTCTCCTCTTATCAGTTCAAATAAACTTTGGCGATGTTTACTAATCTAAACCCCAGTAAAGGAGAATAAATGGAAAATGTTGCATTAGCAACACTTTCTCAGCAATCTTCTACGTAATGACAGATAGGAAGTCAAATGGTAAGGGTTTTCAGTTACCACTGGGTCAGCCATCTTGGTTTAAAACAAACTATACTTCTTTGGCCTGAAGTATAACAATGTGTGGCAGTGGAAGTGCTGTAAATAGAAATATGTCATTACAAAAAGCTAACAGAGAAGCTTGTTCTGCCCAGCAATTACAACACAGTCTGAGTCTTAATCCAGTGATAAAGACAAGAATCATTGATGAAACAAGATCAGTCTTCTGGTCTTCAAATAGACAATAGGACCATAGCTGGGGGGAAAAAGATTAAAGATTAAGAATAAAAGGCCTGTTTAACAGAAAGAAAGGTCCAATGTGTATTCCAAACTTTTGGTATCTTCCCTTTTTTCCACCAATTTTGTTTAAGTTAAGTTGAGTTAACAGTTAATAATGAATCCCATTTCCATTACTAAACAACATATTAATATTTAACCTTTAATATCAGGGTTAAAGGTCCAATAATGTGGACATAAGGCAGTGTATATTCAAATTCAACTGTGTCTGATGTCAATGTGTCATGGTTTGATCTGCAAAAGGAGTAATTCATCTAAAACTACAAAAACCTTGAAATATATTTGTGGAAAGTCACACATAGCATGAAAAGATAATGGCCTCTAATGATGTGTAATGTCCTGTCCCAATTACATCAATATGTCTCTTTTTAGAACCCTTTTTGTAACTGTGTCTAACTTTCAAGGTGTCTACCAAATCTGTTGTACAAGGTTCAATATTTCAATTTTGATTTGTTATTACCTTGTTGTTCCCTGGATTCTAAAATGATATTTTCTCATATCGGAGACGCCTTGGCCCAAAAGACAAACCATAAGCATGAGTTATGACATTTCTGTAGGCTACTGCAAACCTACAATTCCACAAGAGAGTGAGGATGAGCTGATGCTGGAGAATATGTGGCAAGAACTGAAACAGTCATGGATATGTATTGAAATGCTTTACAAAAAGACATAAAATACAGTACATGTCTACTATGTGCTTTTATTGTATTGAAAGTTCCTTTCATTGAGAGATCAGTGGGGGATAAATAACTTTGATATACTGTATTTCCTGCAGTCTTGTCTGTAACAAAGTTTTTGATTTGAAACCTTCTCAGAATGAAATACACAATATTCTGCATTGTTTAACGTCTCAAATGGGTTTCTACACAATCGGAGATATTGCTGCATATCACCTTTCATCTTCCAAAAGTAATCAAATATTTGTATTCACATTGAGCAGATATAGCATAAAAAGTTGAACAGTTAGTGAAAAACATCACTTGTGTTCCAATTAGCGTTGTGTTAATGCTCCACTATTAATCAAAAAATGAGGCACTTATAAATAAATCAGTGCACAGGTTGTGAATACACCAAGGCTTACAGGTTTTATTAATGACACACTGCTTTGATCTTTTCCTGTAGTCTGATGAATTGTGTTTCAACGCACACACACACACACACACACACACACACACACACACACACACACACACACACACACACACACACACACACACACACACACACACACACACACAAAATTGACTGCTTCTCCTAATTTTTCATTAAATCTTGCACATTATATTCTTTATCATTCATAGCACAATTACCAACACAGGCATCTCGGGGACTGAGACAGTAGCACAGCCACACATCGAGCGTAAAATCCCAAATGATCCTGTGATTGGTTAATATATTAGAAGTGTCGGAGATTTGTTAATTCATCAAAGCTTCATTAATACCTTGCTAACTGTTGTCACTTATCATACCAAAACCCCACAAGAGATACAGGGGGAGAAAATGTAAATATGCTAATATTAGAGTTGAGAATGCTGATGAGGATGCCTTTGAGATTAAAGTACTTAAGACGTGTTTCAGCATTACAGAGAAAGTTGCCATGGTGATTAGAGGATGACAAAATGCAGAATCAGAAATTCATCACAGGCTTTGTGTATTTCCTCTTTTTTTACATTTTATTATCTATATGTCAGGAACCTCAGTTAAGTAGGAGGACTAGTGATATTGTTAAGCCAGCACATGTGTGAAGGATTCTTGATTGCAGTGTTTAGTATTTTCAGGAAGAAATGTATAAAGCTGATAAACTCTAGCATGGTAATACTTCCATTTTCCACAGAGACCTGCTCTATTTCCTGCTCTTTTCTGAATTAGTCAACTGTGTTTCAAAGTTCATAAACCTCATTTGCCCCATCTCATCATCTCTCCTCTTTTTGCTCGGCTCTTTACTTATTCATCTTCACATGGATGAATCGCTAAACCTACTTACAAAGCAACACAAAGTGATGACAAATAAATGTAAAGCTGCCACTAAGCTTTTTCAAACTGCAGGGAAGACACAAAACAAAAAGGAAGGACTGAAAAACGACCACAAGAAGACATAGGTTAAAATGAAAACAACTTACTAGAAAACCCACTTAGATAGATTAGGGAACATGACTGACAAGATTATCAACAACAATAACAACCAACCAACTGCTGAGAGACTATTAGGTGCTTCTAAAATATATTTTTAAAAAAACCCTCAAAAAGAGAAAATCTATTTCAACCATAAGAATTAGTTTAACAAATGAAAAACAAACTAAACTATCGACATCATGGGTATCTCCCTTACATGTTGGGTTAACTGGTAGGGTTAGGGTTAAGTTAATAACTACAAAGAGACTCATGACGAATTCTAAGAGACACAAAAAAAAAATACAAACTTCAGATGCACAAAAAATCCAGAAAATGGAAAAGAAAACCTACTACAAAGTGACTCGGGGAGTTGAAAGACACAAAATAAGGCCTCAGAATGTAAAATCAAATCAACAGCATCTTCAAAGATACCTTAATACTAAGAAAAATGGCCTACCGTCAAAGTGAGTCAAAACCACTACAAACAGTACTGTGGGTAACAATTTTTATTTATCATCTTGTTCGTTATGGGTAACACAAAGAACTAGGTTATCTAAGATTGGAACTTCAAAGACAGTAAAATTAAAACTAATTTGACCTTAAAAAGACAACAAACGACTTAAAGGCAGGGTTGGCAATTTTGGAAAACTGGTCTGATTTTGAAAGTAACTTTCCCTCTGTGCTCTGTCTTCACCCACCCCTCCCCTCTGTGCTCCCTCAAAAGTTGCACCACTCACTTAAATGCACTAGTGTCATTCGTCCAAAAGCAGATTTCAGCTCATGCGTTGAGTGTGGGTTTGTGTATGCATGTGGTCGAGAACAAGCAGGGAGACAGGGAAGTGTGATTGGTTCATAAAACTTGTAAAGAGAGCAGACATTGGTCAAAGTTTCTTTTTCAGCGCACAACCTAAAAACAGTTTCCACCAAAATCTTAAGAAGTGTATCTGAGTAAAATGACCAACCCAGCCTTTAAAGAAACAACAACAACAAGAAAGACAATTCAATTCTAATGATATGCAAAGGGACTTCAAAGACACAGAATGGGGCCTTGGAAAGGAAAGAAGACACCAAAGTGACTTTAAACACAGATACCTACCTGACTCAAAAGTAGTACAAACAACAGTCTGGCTATGGTGGGTTGGTGATGACAGATCAATAGGGCTAAAATGTGGTGTCAAAAAGAAACAAGCTAATTATTGGTTTTTAAGTCTTTTGAAAAAATAGCCTGGGTATCTTTGTGTTGGGCATTTGTAACATGTCTGTGCCCAAGTTCCCATTTTCTCATTCTCTCATATTGTTTTCTCTCATTGTCCATGCCTAAAGGTTTCTCTACAAAGTCATTTGACGGTGAGGGAAAAAATTATCCATTGGGCAGATGAAAGAGAGGTACCTTTGTCAGTCAGACAGTTCATCAAAGGACTAATGTAGCTGGACAAAATTAATAACTTTATTCTAAAGTTCTTTATTCCCTTGACTTACATTAAAGGACACAAGTATATTTGCAAGTCATCCTTGTCACACATTCTGCTACATCCGACCCTGAGGTTGTCCTGCTTTCCTGAGTAACCATTTCTAGTCAGCTGTTCCTTTCACAGTCTCTCAGGCTACAGTTGTTACTCATACTTAAAAAAAAACAAAAAAACATGCATACGTAATTGACAGTGTTGGCGGTTTCTCTGGCTCTTGTGCTTTCCCTCTCCAGACAGTTGCCATCTCGTCTCTTTTTCATTTTGGCCATGAGAGGATGTAGCGTCTTCTGTCAGCTTCAAAAGCCGCCCAGTTCCTGACACCCCGGCTGCCCTCTGTTTCCTTCATTGGGAAACCTCACTTGAGTCACGCATGCCTTGTAGAAGGTCATAAAGTGGAATTTCCGGCTTTCAACTGTCCCATTTCTACATCCTTGGGTTGTATTGGTGAACATTTGCAAAATCACTTTCATAAAACGGTGCATATTTAGGTACAGAAACGTGACACATTTTATGAGCTACCAAAGTCACTCTCAAAGTAATTGTCATAGTGCAGCTCTGGGCTATATATCTTTGCAAAACCCAAATTAGATTGTTGGCTCAGTGGGTTCTGGCTTTGGGAGATAGTGATTCATTTTCACAAACACTGATTAAAATGCTTTCAGAAGTTAAGATACCTGTTCTGAATGTAAAAACTGAAAATGTACCACTTCTTTGTATGACTTGCGCAAATAAATATTAAATATAAAATGGCATACAATTATGGATTTATTCTCATGGGTCTGAGAGTATTTTGATCTCCTCTTGACATAAATGTAATGGTTCCTTATATGTTTGTTTGCTTTGTTTGCGCGACTGTTTTCTGAAAGTAATTGTTTTGAGGGGAAACAGAACAGCAAGGTGTCACTTGGCATGCCAACTCTGCGGGCCCATTGATTGATGGAGAGAGAAGGCAGGGTGAGGTCTGCCTCCCGTGTGGCAGCTACACTGAGCTATAAGAGTGACAAGCACTGCTGCCTGCTGCCAGGGAACGTGAGAGGGGAAAAGGATGCAAATGGCGGCAGGAGGGTAAAGAGAGGAAGACAGGAACACAAATAGAGAGAGATAGAAAAGGGCACAAAAAAGGGGGAGACAAACAGGAAGTGAAATAAAGGACAGGTTGAGATGGATAGAGGATGGAAAGGTCAGAGATGGGAGATGATGAGAGATGATAAACTTGAAGGGACTCCTTCAACATAGAGCCCCTCTTTATGAAACAGTGACATGAAATCTAATGGAAAGAGGCGAGAGTGAAAAGAGAAAAAAGAGATAAGGACTGCTTGACTGAGAAACTGAGTATGGTTTCTGACAGACAGTAAGGAGGATTTTACAGCTTGTGGGGAGAATGGCTTTTGTTTTACTAGATAATTAAGGAATCAATGTTGACAGCCGTAAGTGTTTTAATTGGCACCTCATGAAAGTTTAAAAGCAGTCTGGATTGGATGTCTAAAATAGAAAAGATGAAAACTTGTTCATAGGATTTTCATCAATTTCTCCAACTGCGACAGCTGAGATAATCTCAACATGAAAAATTTGCAGAGGTTTCTTTCTTTCTTTTTTTTTCAACAATTCAGCAAAGACTCCTTGTCAATGCAATTCTCTTTACAGGATGAAAAGTCTCCTCCAGGTCGACATTGGCAAATAAAAGACATATTTTAAATTCACAATGAGAAGTTCTGATATTCATCACTTCAATTTGGTAATGCTACTCAAGTTTCTTGAATTATAACTTATTATACAGTATATTATCATGTTTTAACACTATTTGGAAACAAATGCAGTTCTTAAATGACAGACTTTGGCACGTATCACCTTTCTCCTAGTTGTTGGTGGCAGTTTATGTTTGTGTTATGTTTAGCAGGAATAAAATAAATCATGAGCTGATTACTTTTTCCTGAATCTACCACTTCATGAACAATCTCGGCTATAGCTGAAACATCCTTTTCAACATTCAAATATCCCTTTCAAGAGAAAGGACTCAGTATAGGCCCTCTTAAAGCAAATGTTTAGCATGTTTTTATGACTCTGTTGAGGTCAGTTTTGTTATTCTGCTATTCTACTGTAACATAAGAAACAGTTTAAAAAATAATAATAATTTATCATCCAAGAATTACTGAAGCAACATATCCAAATGTCTGGCTTGATGATTAAAAAGGTTCAGTGCAGTAAATAATTTAAAGTTTTATCCATTTTCTTTTTTGACGTTGCCAAAAAGTCACGGCTAACTGTGCCTTTGTATTTTCTCTTTTTTGAATAAAAAGAAGAGAATGGGTGTGCTTTGGTAACACACATCCATTTGGCTGCATGGCAGGAGAGCTCGCTGTGTTGGAAACAGATTCACTTGTCAAGCGTCAAGACCATGAATCGCTGATTAAAAATGGACCCTTGTGACACCATAGTGTGAACTGTAATAAACACATTTGCCCTTGCTAGGAATTGTGTTTTGATGCCAAGGACTCTTCCGTCTTACTGTCACAAGCGCTTGTGGATGGTGATTTAAAAGCGGCCAAAGTTGACGGGCTATTATGAGGTGCTTTGGAGAAGGAGACAGTGATGATGGCTTTTTCTTGCTCTGGGAATTCTCTGCTGTTGACATGGCAGCTTGTGGTACACAAAAACACGTATACACACCCAATAACCTCTCATACTTCACAAATATTTCTCTGACGTGAAACCCATAGTTGCCTTTCGACAGTGAGCTCCCATTTTGTAACATTTTGTGTCCTTCACGATTGTCTTGTCGAGAATTGCGGGCTGCAGACAAAATGAGCGTCTGAAGATTGCTTGTGCTTAATGTGAAGGTGACAGGGAGCATGAGCTTTTTTTTTTAGCCTGTTCTATTAATAGGCTTCCAATCTTTGGCAGAATTCGAGTGAACATTTTTCTGTTCAGCCTATCCGAGCCATGTTTATGATTAGGAACTGATTATTTGCCATTATCTGCAGCATTTAAAATTGTTACCAAGTTGTAGAGACGGTTGAAAGCCATTTTCCATCTCCAGCAAACAGCTAATATCACCCCCATCCAGACTTGACTTAATTTGATGTGCGAAATACTTCTGCTTTTGTTTGCTGTTTTCCAATTTTGTCACATTGCCCCAGTTTTTGACATTTTCAACTTAACAGAAGCATCACATTAAAAAGATACATTTGAAAAATCATTATGTTCTTAATGGTATGGTTTTTTTTCCTCTTGTTCTTCTAAGTATTCCTAAACAGTTGTGTCTTGGCACCTGGACTCCCCCTCCTCTCCCTCAGATGGAACAAAGCCGGCCACGACCTGGAAGTGTTTATCCCTGCATGACTCATTAACCTGAAACAGAGAGCATGGTGTTAGTGTAGAGGAGCGTAGAGCTGGCACAAACAACATCCTTTCCTCTCCAATCATGCACACTCATATACGCAGAAGGATGCCCAAACACGTGCATACACCTTCACCGCGTCACCTCTCGTTCCTACCCATGATCCATCACTGCCAGTTCTGTCTACACACCTCCCCCCCATTCCCATTTAGTGCTAATGAGCGGGGCCAGGTATAATTACAAAGTCCCAACAGTGCTTTTCAGCCTGACTTTTTACATTGAAAAACATACTTGGCCTGGTCCAGAATACAAATGAAGGCCAGAAGTAAGTGAAAATTGATTGACGTGATTTAGAATCAGAGGCATGGAGAGTTTATGAAGGTGACAAACAAAGCTGAAGTTTAGGGAGAGAAGTTAGAAGGTAGAGTATAAAGTTTAAATAGAGGGCTTAGTTTTAGAGAAAATCATGTATCAAGATAATCTCTGCTGTATAAACAGACGATGTGTGGAGTATGGGAAGGTCAATCTGTTTACTGATTGTATTATTGTTGGATAAATTTCCTGTGTTAGTCAAAAGTTAAATAAACATGACATGATAGCTGCGATGAAATGGCCATATATACAGCAACAGACCACTTTATCAGGTAACGTAACACAGCAGCTCTTCCTTAGATTCTACACAGCTGAAACTGTCAAAGAAGCATCCTTTGAAATTGTACTTTCCAATGGTGTTGAACTGAACTGAATTACATTCAGATGTGCTTTGTATGTTAGCCAAATTCAAAGAGACACCTCTTTGATAGAAGGCACTTGAGTACAAAATCACCGCCCACTAAGACTTCACTAAGAAACATGAAGACGAAATTGTAATATTTCTGTAAGTGTCAACAGATGCAGTATTTATAGCATGGAAAAGCTTTTATGTTGCATCACATAAAATTATATATGTAGGGGCTGTTAAGCGTATGAATGTATGTAAATGTAATTGCTGTGATGCATATTCATAACACAGATTTTTTTTTTCTCAAGTTATGTAAAGCTGAAATTTGTTATTTCCCAAAAGGCCAACATAGGAAAACAGAGCACAAAAATGAACATTACAATCTCAAAGAGTCTCTTTTTTGAGCCTAAAAAAAGACTGATGTTATGAGTTTATTATAGTTTATTAGTTGTAAGAGGTGAAGTTGTCTCTAAGAATCTGAGAGAAACAATTTTGAAGAAAACATCCACCAAATGTGTTGAGCTCTGAACATCTACAGGCTGGCTTTAATCTGGATTGGTATTTTGGGGTTTGAGGGAACGATTTTATGTTGAATCAAGTAATTTGTATTAAACGTGGCATATGTACTGTAGATGCAGTTTTTTAATTTCATAGAATTTGGGTACTTGAAAACACGAAAAGAAATTGGAATCTGTGCAGCTGAGAAGCCAGAATATACTGTCTTCTAATACCACAATGGCTCAAACTTCAAACTCCAAGCTCAATCTGACATTGTTTTTAGCCCAGTGTTCAAAGTTGAATAACTCAAGTGTATAATTACGGTAATAAACCAAAAAATATAGTTGTCTATTGTTAATTATAATACTAATAAATTATACTTTTTTAATCCCGCAAGGGACATGCCACACACTGATGGGCTGAAATACACTCATATACAAACAGCATCCTATGAACATGCATGAATGGCTTCAGAGGCTTCAGAGTGAGGGGCCTGCCCACAGTGAGCTCCCCTGAGCTGGAGTAGGGTTCTGTGCCTTGCTCAAGGGCACCTTGAGCAGTGCTCATGAAGTTGATTGGCACCTCTACGGCTAAAGTAACATTCCAGTCCATTCTGGTTCTGGAACCAGCAACTCTCCGGTTCCCAACCAAAGTCCCTACAGACTGAGCTACTGCCGCCCCGAGGAACATACATTAATACACACATTAACTGATCTTCCAATATATGGTAACACTTGTTACTGGGATGGAATCATCTCATACTGTAACCCCAGTAATCATTCGTTGAAGGCCAGAGGCGAAGAGGTGTGCAAAGTTTATCTTGCCTATAGTCTGTGCCCATTGCTCCCTTCTGGCTTAACGTTTCCACCCCTGGACCCCTGTCCTCTCCTTCTGACCCCCTCTGCTGCTCCTCTATTCCATTTTCCTCCCAATAACGGTGTGACAAATTGAGCCTGCCAGAAAACGATCTATCATTGTCTTACATCTCATCCTCCCCTGCCCTCTGTTCCCTCCTCTTCTCGCTCTCTTTGTCTCTCTTTTCCTTTCCTGTCCCTGTTACAGGACATTCCCTCTTTTCCTCTGTGTTTTTCCCGTCTTAATGGTTTCTTGTTTCTTTCTACATGGGCACTTTATCTTTCTGCCCTTACTTTTTTTTCTCCCCCTCTTATAACCTCATCTTCTTTTGCCTCCTCTCCTGTTATTGCATTGTATACTTTTGTCTATGTCTTCATTTCTCTTCCTCTGTTCATTTATCCTCGGTCCTCTCTGCCAGCTTTGTTTGTTCTGTAATATTCTCTCTCCGTTTGTTCTGTCATGTCTCTGCTTGTGCAAGAGAATGATACATTATGTCATCCACTTTTTCGACCATCACGTGCCTTTGTTCTCCAGCTGTTATTTGGACATGGACATAATCATTATCATGGGTAGAGTATGAAAAATAATGGACTCAAATAGTCATAGCAGGTGTTTACGTAGCATTCCAAACACCTTCCACAGCATGAAGCAAAACCAATAAGTTGGTATGGCTCAGTTCAGCAACTCCATGTGTTTTTTTTTTCTCTTTAATAAACCCTGTGTTATTACCATGGAGCATGGAGAAAATCCAGCACACATCAAAAAAACACTAATTGCTCTGCATGATGAATAAATGCTACACTTTGACAGGCTAATAACAAATGATTCCCTCTCTGTTCACTTTGATGTGTCTCCTGGAAGCTGGTGAAATACTCAGCCTATTCTCTGACTTTGAAACTGTCCTTGCACGTTTGCCTATACATTCACTATAGTGACACCCGCTGAACACAGTAACAAAGTAGTTTACCCCAACACAGTCTAAATAAAACCTCCCCCGTCAGGTACATATTTCACTGCAGGGTGGAATAATCAAGAGGAATGGTTGTATATCCAAACTCTGGTATTAAAAAGGAGAATTGAGGGCAGTTGGCAAGCTCTTCACTTGATGGATTGTTATTACTCTTCCAAGTATGAATCATCTGCTGAAGTTAAAGAGCTTTTCATAAATAATTTGCCTTTTCATAAGTAATGTCAGAGAATTAAAAACTGTGGTGTATTTAAGGAGCCTGCTTATCCCGTCACATAAATCAGTGTCGAGGTGCTTTTAAAAGTGGCGAAAGGGCCTTGAAAGGGTAAATAACTTGAACATCATGCTGCTGATGGTCGTGGAGGTAAAAGTGATTATCACAATGATGAGGAGGAAAGTGATGAAAAGCTCAATGTTGGCATAATTGATTGCTCCCCAGCCTCTGTGATCACTCTAACCTTGTCCTTTATGCTTCCAAATATCCAATACAGTCAGGTGTTGAGAACAAAGCCCCTCTCACTTTATGTGATTCAGCTGCAGCACCCAAATCACAGGCTCCACACTGACAGCAGGTGATAAACTTTGATGGATGTTTGCGATTATGAGTCTTGCGTAGCATTATTGAAACAGTAAACCTCTTGGGCTATTTTGATTTCTTCAGGAAGAGAAATCTCGTAAACGGCAGCCAGGAAGTCTGTCTCATTTATCTGGTGACCTCTAGAGTTGTGCATGAGTGTCACAAGTGCTTTAAATATCAAAGTTGAGCCATTTGTTTTCCTTTGTTTCAGTAAGTAAGCTAACAATCAAGCCAGAGCACAAAGTCAAGCCCATTAAAACTTCTAAACAGCACTCAGATAATCCAACCTGACTCCTATTTTTTAGACAGTCTAGCCATTGTGCGTCTTTGCTGAACAAGTATGTGCTTCATTTTCCTTTTGAATTGCAATAGTCAAAACGACAGTTACTGTTTCTGTATGTTAATAGCTATATCATTCTATATGTTTTTTTCCCACTGTAGCATAATATGGGATGCAATTATACCAAAAGTGGCCAATATTGTCGGAAAGTTCTGTCTCTGTGAAATTGTTGCTGTGGGCTCAGGATTATTGCCCATTTCCCAAGTGGCAGACTCAAAATACAGTAAGAGTTATAGGGGTAATTGCAAAGCCAACCACTTGGAAAACAAGTACTGTATTGGTACCCGGCGCACAGACTATCACAGTCTGAGAGCTCTAGAGAAAATGTTCAATTAAAGTACAGCCCATGTGGAAAGAATATGAATATAAACTGCCGTCCAAGAGTTCTGATCCTCTTTTCTTACCTGTTTTATTTTCTCTTCTTGCTCTCACACAAAAAAATGAGCCACTCAATGTCCAACATGTGCACATGTTTATTCATAGCTTCCTTTGATGCATCATTTCAGGGACATGGTAACACCCACATTTGAAAGATATGGCTCCACACTGCAATCTCATTTCTGCATAACTACTGAATGTGAAGACAAGCAGGTGGCATTATTAAGGGAGGAAATGTAGTCTATCCTCGTCATCCACAGGAATGTAAGATGAATATGAGCTTTTCTTGAAATGTATCAACAGCATAAATTAATTCATGTTTGTTTTTTCCTGTATGTTTTTCATTTTTCAGTTAGGTTTCGTCTTCAGGAAACCAATAGAACAGCTTGATCGTGCAGCTGTTTCTGATTATTGTGTTTTCCTCAAGGTTGTTATGAAGGAATTTGAAAGTAACCATGAAAATATTATGGTAGGCGGTGACACATAATTTGAATGGCTTCGATATTCTAATTTGCATAGACTGTATAAATAATGGAGAGAGTCTCTCAATAATTTGTGTGTTGACTACCTTCTTGAAGAAATCTTACTTACTTAAAAGATGAAGTACTTTCATCACACTCATTTACATCATGTTCACTATTCTGCAAATTCAACAAGTCAACAACAATCTTTAGTCTGACCACAACAATAAATTAATTTATGACAAACACAAAACAGGGTAACAAACTAGGTATGGTCAATGCAGCCATCATGCTAATAAGTGCCAACATGTTAACAGTAATAATAATAATAATACACTTGAATTTTCCTTAAAAAAAGAAAAAAAAAGCTGGAGCAATGAGTTCTTTGAGGGTATTTTAGCACAACAAACCATAAGAAAGTGTTTTTATTTAATTCCAAGAAAAGCACACATTATGCTGATTTAAAGCCTCAAAAATCATTACAAATAAAACAAATGACAATAATAACCTCCTTCATTGTTGTCATGAATAGAAAAATGGGCTTTGGAGACTGAAACCATCTTTTTGTACCAGGCTGTAAACATGTTTAATTTTGCTGTTAAGTTCGACGTCTTAAAATGAGGCCTTAATGGCGATTGACTGACTTAAGCGCCCAGCCTCCAGTGGCCCTTCATCAAACTGCAGCTTTGGCCCTTTGCAACCTTGAAGCTTGCTGCTTGTTCAATCTCAAATGTTCAATGTGAAGCTAAAAGTTGTACAACAGGTTGGCAAACCCCAGCAGAGAGAGTGGCTGCTGTCAGAATAGTTTTTTTTCTTTCTTTCTAAGCCATGTGGGAGTTTCAAAGAGCTGCTAGTGCTGCTGAATGATGACATTTCATTAGAAGCTTTGCTTTGCATTGGGAGAGTTTAAAGAAACCCTCAACTAATTCTGATGTAAAAACCTAAAGACCACTCTCGGGAGAATCACTGTAAATGCTAATGTGCAAATGAGCACAGGGAATAAATTTTGATCTGGGATTCCTCACTCTGCCAAGAATGATTTATCATGCCAACACACTCATGTGATCCTTCATTTCATTGAAGCAGAGTGTAGAGCTAAGGTGTTAACAACATTATCATACCAAGAAGCATTCTGTCATAAAAATTGTAACATGTAAGACACAAATTACATAAATCTCTGAATTTGTTGTTTTTTTATTTCTCTTCTAAACCCATTTTCTCCAAAAAGGGACCCCAAGAGCTTTTCTTCTTCATTCGTGTGTTTTTTCTCTATCCCCTTGTGTTCTTATGTCTTGATGTGTGACAACTTTGCATCCAGACACTTTCACAATAAAACAAGTCTCTGTGTTGCTGAATTCAACCAAGAGCTTTTTTTATTTATTTTTTTACCACAAGCAGATAACTTTTGAAAAGTTCAAAGCTCTCCCAGGCTTGCCAGAAAATAGACATTTGCCGTCTTATTATAGAAATAATCAGGGCTTCCCACAGAGCACAAAATGTAATCATAGTTACAACAGAGAGTTGGTAAGAAATAGTTGTTATCTAAGAACAACACTGGCCAGATGGCATTTCAGAACTGCAGAATAGCTGTAGAGTGTTTTCTGCCCTTTCTTTCCAGAGAGCTGGCATGTACCTGCAATATTTAGTTGGAAACCCAAGTCCATTGGATATAATGTTTTAACAAAAATGAATTTTGCATTAAGAGCCTTTCTTCTTGTTTGTGTTTATTCAGTTATTTTTTCATTTTCTTTCTCCATGTGTCTCTTTAAATCCCTGGAGAGGAATAATGTGTGCATGATCAAATGACAAAACATATGCACAGTTGCCTTAAAACAGGATGTGGACTGTATTTATTTAACCCACTGGCACAACTTGTCCCATTCTCCCCTCATCTAAGATCCAACTTCTCTACTATGTTTTCATTGATTGTACCGTTCTTCCTCTTCCGTCTGTTCTCTGATTAACTGCTGACATGTTGCGGGCTGATGTTTGCAGACTGCACTGACAATGGTTATACTTGGCAGGGATTGGTTTTTAATTAGCTTTTATTAGCTGTTTGGTGAATCAGTTAAATGTGTGTGTCTGCACATTCCCTAGCAGCAGGGATGTTGTTGGTATCAAATGAAGGATTAGACAGTGCTGCCACAGTCATGTGGAAGTAGATGTTACACCCCACTACAATACATGTCAGCGTATCAGCTAGCATCTCCTTTCTAAATTCTTTACAGTTTGATTTCAGGCCATAACAGAGCCCTATGCTGCGACAAACTTTGTTGTGGTAAAACTCTAGCTTGTGTGGATGGACTACTTCATCTATAAAACAGCAATGCTGGTGAAAAGCATCAGAATCAGGAAACAGTGATACCGTCACCAAGCTACTGAGGAATGTGGTTAAACTACTAACAAAGCCCGCTTACTACCCAACACTGCCTATCACAGCGTCAATCACCTGTGCCAAAGATATCTCTTTTCAGTTCTGCTTTAAAAGCTTTTATGCAAGGGACCTGTCTCTTTCACAAAAAACCCTAGCTCAAGTTTTTCCTTTTTTACTCAGTTTCCAACCTTCAAACATTCATCTGATATTTATAATGCAATAAAAAGTTATCTTAGATCTTGTACCTCAGATCCAAACACTTTAAATATACAGTTTTCAGAGAGGATATATTTGCTTCTGTTGTTTAATGCAGTATGCATAATTATTTATACACATTTAAGAAGGCCCTGTTTTAAAAGCCTGTCACTGGGTTTTATTCCAACATTTTTACAAGTGACACTTCAGACTTCTGTGTCGCATGTGATCACACAAGAGGTTTACATAATCATCTTTCATTTTGCTCGATGAGTGTCTGTAGAGTGAGCATTGCTATAAATAAAAGACGAATATAGAAAGCATTGAGGGGATAGAGAGGAGCATCAAACAGAATGCAACCCAAACACTAAAAGATGCAGATACAGATCACAATTTATAGTTTCCTCCTACAGCTTACAGAGGGCCATTGAAGCATGTCACTTAGCCGGATGGGAGCCGCCTCTGAAGGGGAATGGTTGGAGCAGTGCAGAGGCGGCCTCAGGGTGTATGGCATGTGGAGTATAGGAGAAGAAAGGATGGATGGATGGAAGAAGAGGAGGAATAGTCTACTGTCCAGGATAACCTGCAAGAATCTCCTCCGGATCCTCCTTTCAAGCAGGCCTTTTCAGCCCTCTATTCAAAAAGCAGTAATTGCATCATTTTTCAAGCCCCTTGCCACTGTCTGACTGTGAGGCTGGCCCCATTAATCAAACTAATGGAGAAGTAAGTGATTTCAAAATATAGGCTTTGATCATGCACCTTCTATCCTCTCCCACAACTCCGCCTCCCCCTCAGCTTCGGGAAGCCCTCTCCCTTCAGCCTCCCTCCACTTTTTTTTGTCTTTTCTCACAGCCCCCCTATGCACCTCACACTGTATGGAAAAGGCAGAGTGAGTGAAAACGTCTTTGGTATGAGGGCTGCTGTTAATGGATTTGCTTTTGCAGCGGCGCTCAGGCTTGATTTCCTGTAAAGCAGCGTACCTGAATGTGTATATGAGGTTGTAGAAAAATGGTCACTCTAAAATCATTGTGGCCTATTAGCAGGCAATATGTCCTTAAGAATCACAGATCAGCAGCATTTATTGATCTTGATGAGACAGATGAAATTAATGCAGCCCTAAGGTATATTGAAAAGCAGGCCAGCTGTAAAGTAGTAAAACCATTACTGGAGGCCACTAGCAGAGAACACTTGTAAATTAGATTTCTTCCAAGCAAATAAAAAAAACTCTTTGTCTTTGATACAACCACTGTGATCTCTGGGGGATACAAAGGATGCACAAATGGTTTATTTACAGCACATTTAACTCATTTGGCCTGTTGTTTACCTCTGTAAAACCTCTTTTAAAGTCCTTCTTGCCCCTAAACAAGCATCGCATCTGCCATAAACACAATTCTTATTAGGCAAACTGGACTTAAAATGTCTCATTAAACATCCCAAACAATATCTCTACAACTTTTCCAGAGATATTTGGCAACATGCCTTTCAAACCCCTCCTCCTTTGCAGCCTCCCTTACTAGCTGTTTGGTATTAGCATCATGTCAAAACTTTCACACTCCCACTCTCTATAACACCTCTTCTTTCCTGCTGGTGTTCTGAGAAGACATGTCTCAACCCGTGCTGAAATAATTAGGATCAGATTCTAGGCTTATTTGGCCTGGCTAACCTCCCACAGATACCTCTTATGCACCCTCTGTGTCTTATTTCTTCTTTTATTTGCCTGCCCACTTATCTTTCTTACTTTTGTCCAATCAGAAAAATGGTGCTGCTTGTCTATTTACTCTGACCTGTAACACTCTCCAGCGAGAAGAAGTCCTCCATTTCTCAGAAGAAAAGACCCCAGAACAGAGCCAGCAGCCATATCACAGTGATTTATAAAAGAGCTCTATTTATCAAGATTTTAAAGACCAAAACAAAGTATTTATGAAACTGCACTGGATGCTTCTTCATGTCATTTGTATGGCATCTGCTCCTCTTTTAACATCTTTGTGATTTGAGTGGATGTGTGTTCTCTTGCTTCACTCCAGAACATCCTTGTTTACTTCACTGACGATTACATGTCGTGGAAATTCGCGCTTTTAAATGTCAGTTTTAATGGACATCCGGCCATTTTTCTTCCTTCATTAGCTGCCTCAACATCGATTTTATGGACATGAATGGGCTATTTTTTGATCTTCTTTCCGCTCTCAGACACATTTCCTGTACAACAGTAAACACTATAGTGCACCTAGAGTCTTCTTTTACCAGCTTCTGCACAATATTGTGCAATGCATAATGGTAGCTCAATGATGTCTATTAAGGGAGAGGAGAGGAAGAACATTGGCTCATTGCATCAGGACAGGCACACCTGTTATTTTTCACAAACCTTTAATAGGCAAGGTGCAAGGTAGACAACACCTGTCTCATTTTCAAATGTTGATGTTCCATGCAAAGAAGCAATGGCTCTTTTTTTCTCATGGCTGGAAATAATAAGCACTTCTTCTATGGTCTTGTCTCTAACACTGCACCAGGAAAGAGGAATCCTGTGAAATACCACACAGGTGTTCCCACATCCAAACTGGCAACCCACAGTCTGCTTATTCAGAAAATGATTAATATGCTGTGTAGTGTTATTAATGTGCTACAATCGTAACATGATGCAAAGTTGTGCATGGTTGGTTCCTGTGGATTTTTTCACTGCTGAATGCAGTTATAGCAGCATAGGCCTATAGGAGTAACTGCATATCATTATAATGATGTACTGTATTTATAGAGCACTTTTCAAGAACCAAGTTAAAACGTTCTTTCAAAAGGCAGCAAAATAAAGAAAAGGCTACAATTGTAAGCAAAGAGTAACCATTACAAAATTAAAAAAGAATACATAAAATGTTTTTGAAAGATTTCAAATAGACATTCTTTTAAAGGAATTGTGAAAAAAAGATTCAAGTTTAAGAACAAAAAAAGTAGGCTACGTCCTGAGAAGAGCTTGAAAGGAGATTAGTGACTCTGCTGACTCAGGTATCAGGACATTGCTGTTACAAAGTGACCTGCTGGAAGAAGAAATGTCAAAGCATTTGGAAATATGGATTGAAATTACAATAAAACATGATTATGGATTTTTAATATATAACATTCATATTAAAAAAACAAACCTTTATTGTCATACAGTTTCTATTAAACGTACACATGCTATGGAAGCTACAATTCTACCTTTGTTCTTAAAACAATGAATGCAATCTTAAATAGCAGCTCTGTAGAGTCTTCTGGTGCTATATTACCAAACATTACTCTGCCTTCTGGGCACGGTGGTGCAGTTGTAAGCGCTGGTGCCTCACAGAGAGGAAGTTCAGGTTCGAAAATGGGCCCTTTTATGTGGAGTTTGCAGGTTTTCCCTGTGCATGCCTGGGTCTTCTCCAGCTTCCTTCCACGGCTGCTTGTCTGTCTCTCTATGTCACCCCTGTGATTGATTGGCGAACAGTTCAGGGTGTAACCCCGCCTCTTGCCCAATGACAGCTGGGATCGGCTTCAGCACTCCACGACCCAAAACAGGACAAGCGGTAAAAGATAATGGATGGATGGAAGGTTGTGGGTTTCGATGCCTAGCTCCTGCAGCCAGATGTACAATGTGTCCTTGAGCAAGACACTTCACCCCAAGTTTCTCCCACTGCTTCATCAGCGTCGTATGAATGTGTGTGAATGGGATTAGTTACTTCTGAAGGTAACATCGTAACCTGTGACAACAGTATGTGAATGGGTAGGCGTGACTTGTGGTAGAAAAGCAATTGGAGTAGTCAGATGACTAGAAAAGTGCTGTACAACCTCAAGTCCATTTACCATAAATTAACTTGCATAGTACATACAGTATATGCACAAATTCCTACATTCGTTCAAACTGTTCAATATAACTGATGATTAATCTCTCAGTGACTGCCCAGGTTATTTGTTCCAGTAAAATTTTGTTCCAGTAAAACATGCTTACTATTTAGAGTACTTGAATGTATACCAACTGGTCCCTTGATAAGCTACTTCTAAACTACATCTTTTACAATAAATTCCTGCTTAAATGTGATAAACCAGGTAACAGCATAGGAGTGAAATAATAAACACACCAAATAGTTCAACAGAGTTTGTATTGAAAGGGGAGATAAAACATGAAAAAGCAGACCGAGGTTTGGATGATGAGCTGTACAGAAACATGCCTGACACTCTGTCTTCTCACAAGATCCCGACTTAGCTGTCATATCTTAATACCGCCTTTATTTATTTTTTTCCCCCAGGTTTCTCACCTCACCTTTGTTTTCACTCTCCCTCTGTGACAGGCCGCTGTGAGAAGTGACGTTGAGGCAGTTTCAGCAGAATGAGCGTGTGATCGTGTGCCCTCAAGCTGAGATTACAGGAGTGTGTGTCTGTAGTCGTCTGTAAATGTGTCTGCTGGTTGTTCTTACCTGGTGGGCAGTCCATCCTTGGTGGTAATGTGAAAAAAGAAGTCAGCAGCTCAGGAAAAGACTAAGCAAATGCTCAGCTTTTAAATGAGTAAAAGAAAAAAAAAAGTCAAAATGTTATTCACTTCTATTTATCTGTGCCCCACTGCAGAAAAGTTTCTCATGGCATTATGAATTAAAGAGATTTTTGGCAGTACTGTCCTGTTCTGAACACAACACTGACTTATAGGACAGCTAGTTATTCAAATGTTGACAGAAAAAAAACGTTCTTACTCCTCTCTCTTAAGGTGTGTTTTTGTGCTGTGATGTTCATTGTGACAGTAAAGTTCTGTCATTCATTATTTACAGCAAAGAGCGTTTTAATAGGACAAAGCACCTATGTGGAAAACACTTCTTGTTTTCAGTCACCTGAAATTACTCAAATAAAAAATGGTTGCATATATTATTTAGGTGCATTTGAATAGTATTCAGTGGCTTACAATGTCTTTGCTTGGACCCATTCCTTTTTTGTAGTGCTGCAGATTTGCTGGTGTTAGTAGGTGTTTGTTTGACATAATTTCATATCAATTTCTGCAGTGTAATACATATTTATTTACAGACAGCGTTTTCACATTAGGCACAATTTGTTTCTTGCACGAGTAAACTTGCATACATACGTGCACAGTCCGACACATTAGGTGGCAGTATGCACAAAGCTGTTTTGCTAATGCGCCAAACAATGGAAAGCAGAAGAAGCAATCATGGCTACAGTCCATCCTACCGTCTGAGGATTTTTTTTGTTATTTTAAAGACCCCAACAACAACCCTTTTTTCTACATACTGTACAAATATAGTGCTCCAATGATGGATCGGGCATGTGCTTTTTGGAGCAACACAAGTCGTTAACAATTATCTCTAGTAGACCTTACTCGAGTACACATAAGTCATGGCAAAGACCACCTGACCTGAGTAAGCGTACTCAGGTCCAAGCCTGGGTCTCTATGTGAAACCACTGGTATCATTTCAAATATCGATATTGGTATGGAAACAGCTCTTCACCTTTTTCTATCTTGTCTGATGATATCCTATCATAGACATACTCACTGACATATGACAAAACATTTCAGGAAGTGTGTTTTGCCAATATGGATTGGTATTAGTATGGGTACTGGTGTCTAAATACAGTATCTCTTGGACTTGTTTCATGTGATCTTATATTTATAGTACAGATTAATGCACTGGAATACATACTCACTGATATATTATGCCACATTTCAAGGAGTGTCTGTGAAGATGCTGACATCAGCACCTATAGTATATTGGTAGTGGTTTCTGTATCAGAACAACTCTAAACCTTACCTTATCTGCCAGTTCTCGCTTGGCACCAATGGTGGCTCACTCCCCAGTCATGTTCAGTTTTGAATTATAACACCAAGCAGCATCAAAGATCTGCTCTTCTCCTGTGTAGATGAAAATGATCTCAGCGAGGTCAAGACTCATATTAACATGTTTACAAAAATGCAATCTTCATTCAGTCCACACTTACAGAGGTTGTTGTCTGTATTGTTAATGTTCTGTGTAATTATGTGTTCCCCTTTATTACTCTGGAAAATTATTAACGTAAAACCCTGCATTTTTGTTGATGTGGAGTATAAAGATTTGTCAATGTAACACTTTTTACATGACGAAATATCTTTGTGTCCTTGTGTCGGAACTTTCGTCATGAACAAAATAATCTCTTCTTTGTTAATTATCCTACTTTATTACATCCATCAGTTGTGCAATAAAAATTCAATTGCAAATATCATCAGAGATCCACAACATAAATTTCCCCCAGGTGCAGGGCTTTAGTTTATGTTCAGTACAACCCCCCCCCCCCCCCAGGGCACCCTGCAGAAATGCAAAGTAATTTGTCTTCTTCTAAGATGTATTCTTCAAGAAGTGTGCTTTGGTGTCTTGTTAAAATGCTAACTAAGTTTGAATGTTTCTACAAATTTGTTTTGCTCAAAGCCAAGTTTGCTCCCATTGCAACACACTTGTTGATGGCTTCTTTTTGCAGAATGTTTTATCAAGTGACTTAGGGACAACACATTTTGAAGCCATATGTGGAGGTTGATTTAAAAACGAGTGGTTATAGGAAAGCCACATATTTTAAGCATGCATATGTTATCAGGTGGATGCCATTGTTTTCACAGCTTATTATATTCAAATCCCAATGGCTTCAAGATGAATAATGCATTACCATCCCCTTACCCTTTCACCCATCCCAATATGCCTGCTCAATCCAATGGGACATTTTTGGACTATTGGGGTTTCAGAATAATAAGTCTGAACAATTGGATGTCCCCCAGCAGGGTTGAACTAAACAATACAGCCCAATCAATCAATCAGCGTGGCTTTGTAGCATGGCACTAATGATATTGTTTACATTCAAGCCAGGAAAAAATAATTATGGTAGATTCAACCCCTGAGGTACCAAGCATTGTTGTGCTAGTTATTTGGTTGTTGTGGTGGTTATATCATATTTTACAAAGAAAGCTAAACAATGTAAACTAAAAGGGTAACGGTTCTAATAGTAGAAATTGATTTTTATTGAATTGTTTGTGGAAGGCTTTTTATTTATTTCGCAACAGTGGGATCTTTATAGGTTAGTAAACCTATAGCATTTCAAGCCTGTCTCTTGTTTGCTTGCTGCATTTACTCAGTGCTCATTGTCAATCGTAAGTCTTCTGCACTGTCTGAAAGAATAAGAAAAAAATTGAACGGTCCTCAAACTCTTGCCCGAAAGGTTTTAACAGACTCAGTGAAGGCCTCCACCCAGGAGGCTCTCCTCCCTGCTACGGCATTCATAAAATGTCACACCTAGTTTTAATCCTTTTAGGGACTCTGAGAAATCTGTCCCATAACGCCACAGCTCAGCAGTTCACAGCAGGGATATTCCTGAGGAGCAGTTTAAGAGCTACAACCACCAACTTACTTCAGACAGAGCAGATGAAACAGAAAACGTCAAAACACTTAAGCTGGCATTTGTTTTAGCAGAAAAGAGGCTTGTGTGATATTGTGACCTGTATGTGAACACTGAATATACCACATTCATGTGTCAACCATCAGCTGTTGACTCAAAGTACCTAAGGACTCGGGCGCTAGACGTCGCCCACCCATGTGCACAGACTATTGTCCCCACAAAAAATGCTGTTGAATATGCCAAGACATTGCTAAAATTGATGTTCAAATGTGCATACACCTTTTGCTGTTTTAAAGAGAGAGAGAGAGTTGTGTAAAGAGATAGAGACAGGAGTTGGATCAAATGTATACAGACAATTTGGAAGTATACGGATAGATGGACTCACATACTGTATGTGGACAGACAGATAGTCGGACCGATGAATAGAGAGAGCTACTGTATAGATTTAAATAATTAGACAACATTGTCGTGTATACACACAGTGGATATGTTCATACTTTTAGTTCATATAGTAATTTGCTGCTACTGGTGGTTCTCCTATAGGAGACATTATCATTCCACTCATGGCTTAAGTGTAAACCAGTGGGAAGCTAGCTACATGCAGAGTGAAGGTAGCAGCTTTAGTACTGTGACAGATGGGAGTTGTGATTTGTTTTTAATGTGACAAACGTGTGCCTTCTTCTTGAGAGGGCCACCTGGTCTGAAATTCTGAAAGTAAAAAGGTCAACAGAGATTTTTCCAGGTGCGCAATTGTCTCTCAGGACTGCAGATCAGTGTCCATGCTGATTTTTCCTGCATGGTTTAAACAGTTGCTATGTCTTTGTGAGATGCTATAGATCAATATACAAGCACAAGTAGCCCATTCATTAATGACATTGACATGTTTACTTATGTTTAAATGAAAGATGGATATATTTGTCAGTCTCAAGGTGCAATGAGGACATTTGGCACCTTTGTGTTCAATTCTGTGCCGACACAGCGGATGAAGTGGTCTGTAGGTGTGTTTCCACAGCAACAGAGGCAGGCTGGGTTCAGAGGGACTATCGTGAATCTTTTATGACAGACCTCATTACTACTTCCTGGCTTCTTTTTTAAGATCCACAGACCAAGAGAACACAAAAAGTGTGAAAGCTAGCAAAGCCTTTTCATTACCCACTCACTCCAAATTATATCCAAATACCAAGACTCCAAAAGACACCCACTTCAAACCAGGAGAAGCCTTTGGTTGCCATGCACCAAAGCCTGACCTTAAAGCCAAGGTACTATTTTCAGAAATGAGTATACTTTTTGTTGTAACTGGGGTTGAACAGTAATAAGGGTAACAAGAGAAGCAGAATGTATGAGAGAGAGGCAAGTGAGTGCAAACGGATCAGTGCAATGAAGCGTAACAATTTGAATATAATTGTGATCCCGATGCCTGTGTTAGTGTGGTGTGTTTTCTTATGTTTTATGGCAGTTATTAAATGAAAAAAAATGTATTTGATAAATTGTCAGCTAAACTAGAAATATCTGGGACGATAGTGTTTAACCCAGATCCTTGGTCGGTATCAACCTTCTGGCATTAGTGCAATGATGATTGAGCAATTTTATCAGTACATAAACCACACATGGCTTCAGGACGTATGTTTTGGTCACTTAGAGCATTACTTGCATTTTGATGAAGAATTTCTGAAGGGGCTTTAAGTAGAATGTACATGATAGCCCATCCATTTTCATTGTGAAGACGTCCCAAAGTAAGAATTTGATTGGAGAGATCAAATAAACTCATGTGTTATGATCAGTTCATCTAGGCTGAACAACAGCACACAGCAAAACACACCTTGGCTTTGCCGCCACATAGGTGGATGTAGATTCAGATACATGGCTATATAGAGTGGCAGAGAGATGCAGCGCATTGAGTGAAAGACATGGATAATAACAAGCTGCACATCTTGCATACCTGTGTGATTTTAAGGAAATCATGTGCCTTGTATTACAAGTACATCACATGTATTGTGCTGTGAACTGCAAATGCACTAAGTGAACAATTAAACATGTTGAGTTTTCCAGCTCCAAGGATGAGTGCTTCTTCTTTCCACATGATTTTGCATGGCACTTGTTTAAAGGACACATTGATTTAGATATAATTTAGATAATTATCTTAACTGTAAGCTGCAGGGTGGTGATTATTTCTACTTGTAATATGTATACACTCTAACATTAGAAAAATAAGTCAGTTTAATCTAAAGTGATAACACTGCAATTAGAACATGTTCTGTCAACTGCTGCAATGTAAAGTAATATACAGTATTTATTGTGTTTGATCCCAAGGGTTAATTTTCACAATCGATGATTATATCAGAAGTCAAAGTAAAAATTGAAAAAAAAGTTTACATTTTCTGCAGTTGAATCACAAATGGATTAATTGAGCTGTTTTATTTTGTGATGGGTTCTTATCAATAAGAACAGCTGCAAGTTAATGACGAAAATGATTATAGAGAGGTGCTTTTGTTACTTAGCTTACCATTGATATTAATTTGGAGGGGAAATCTAACAAAGCCTTGCCTGCATAACACAAAAAAGCAAATCCTTAATAAATCCTCGAGAGTGATCATAAAGTTAAATATGCCTCTCCAGTTCCATCACAAATAGATCATTACATCCCTTATGAAGACATACTTTAGTGGAAGAGTGTTACATTTTAATGTGTGACATTTAGTATAAACTATATTTGCTTAGCTTTAAAGTACAGAATGCATGATTGTATACTCTAATACATATTTGTATTGAAGGGGTTCAAACTGAGAACTCTCATTTATTTAGATTCAGAAGATTCCCCCTCCGTAGTCTGCTTCTTGCCCAGACCTCCCCCCTGTTTTTTCACATCTTTCTAACCGCAATTCCTCTCAATCCCTCTCTGGCTGTCATGGTTTTAAATTGTACTTGGCATTCTCTGGCTGCCTTTGTGGCATTGCTACTGTAAAAGAACACGCCTGGGGTACTTTGCGTCTGATTGAAGATCTTACTGTCGCCAGGCTTTGGCTGTATCAACAATGTAGAATATTCCTCAGATGTCACTCCAGGCTCCTATCTATGCCTCCTTCCCCAAAACATTGCTCTCCATAGTTTCACTGTTACATCATCACCTGAAGTGAGCAGAAAGAACGAAAAAAAAACACAAAGCCGAAATTAGTCTGCCTGGATGTCGATAACATTTAAGGTCTCAAATGGATTTTTAGGCTTGGTAAGATAAATTTAAAGCCAGGGGGAAAAACGAGCTTAGTTCATCTGAAATAAGACTACGTGTGATTAGGAAAAGGCTTATTAGGCAAAATAATGTAGGAATTATACAGAAACACAAGGGGCTTGTACTTAAGAGTTGCAAGTTTTGAATCTTAATGGCAGAATTCCCTTAAGTACTTTGAGCATACTCGGTTGTGATGTTTCTGAGATCTCAGAAGACTGCAAACTGATTCACATTTCAGTTAAGAGCAATGTGAATTGTTGCTACCTTAGAGGTGTGGACAGGGAATTTAATTGGGAAAGCAAAAGGAAGGCTCTAGATTGTGATGCAAAACTCAATAAATGAGCAAAATGAGAGGACAGTCTCTTAATTTGGAATATGTATGGCACTGTTGTACACATTACTAGATGACCCACGCACAGCAACTCCCTGCATTGCATATCAACTGAAAAAGAAAGCCAACAACACTTAACAGCCAAGGAAAAAAAGTCAGCAGAAAAGGTATATGAATACTTCCATTGTGACAATAAACAACTGTAGCACTGCTTGATTTGAGTGTTGGCGTGATGACAGCTCCTGCTAGCAAGGAGACTCTTGTCAGCTGAAGCTAACTTTAGCCAGAGGCACACATCAGATAACAGAAGCAGCTTACCCTTAGTTTCCGACACAAGTTTACAGTATTCATGTAGATTATTTAGTAAGTCCTATTCTTCAGCTTTTGCCTCATCCTTTTATTATCTAGTGTGGTTTCATTACATTCACCACATTAGCAATGAGGGATAAGGTTCTTTCACTTGATGCAGGTGTTCTTCGTTCTGTGAGAAAGGGACAAAAGCTCATGGTCACACAAAAATAAGTAACTTAAGTAACCTATCTTGAAAGGGCGTTACAGAGGATGGCTACACAAAAAGATCATGTGAGGACAGTAATGTAGGCATCTTCAATTCTGATACATTAACTAATGAGATGCAAAAAGACAGTATATCACTGCTTGATCCAAAGGCAACTGGACATAAATGTATAGTTTAACATTTTGAAGACATTTAATCCCCTCCAAAAGGCTTCTTCACTTCTTAAAAAACTTTTGGATGAAGCTAGGAATGTACAGTAAGCCTCTGTGAATCATTAGCACCTAGTTAGGCCTAACTAGGTCAGCGACTCAGCTATGTATTCTCATGTGATCAACCATGCTAATGATCAACAGACGCTTACATTTCTACCTCCGTCTGTATAAAAAATCTAGACGTGTTAAAAAGACAGAGTTTAAGTCCTGGGTGCTGGAGAAAAAACATCAAATAATAGAAAAAGTACTGAGTCCGCACTCCAGAAGCTGCTCCAATCAAATTGAATTTAATATTGGCCCCTGACCCATCAGACATGAACAAGTGAATGGACACACCTCTACACCCTGAGGTCACCTTACACCTGACAAATAATCCAGGCATGATTTTCTCACAGAAGTTCTGGGTGGATTAAAGTGCAAGAATGGTTTAGCTTTTTTTCCCCCTTTCCAAACAGCTGATATATTGTGTGTAAATAATCAATATTATGTTTTATAATAATTACGATACACATACACTTTACAATGACAGCTGAAGCACACGTAAAAAAACAATTATAACAACAGCAGGAGCCAACTAGCATGGCATAACCTATAGGTTTTAGGTGCGTGTCAACTTTTGGACTGTATGTTACAAATGTACGGCTTCGCCAAAATATGCTGGACATCTGTACTTCTGAGATGAACAGAACTACAGACAACTGTCGCTTTTGTCGCTTTCCATGTCCAGTTTCTAGAAGGCCAGCACTCTGTTTCTAAGGCTCTTTAACTGTTTACAGGTCTCTTTTAACCAACACATGTTTTTCTCTCCTCACAGGTTATGTACATTATGCTATAGAAGTTTTAAGTCTAATTGCTAATGCTAACTGCACAGGTTTAACATATAATTATGTTTATTCTTAGTCACATAGGGGCTGCTAAATCTTGTTTGGGGGATTTTGTATACAGAGGGGAGGGGGGACAGCGGGTGTGTATTGTAACTAATGTCTTGTGTCCTGCCTGTCTGTATACTGCTACTGGATGCCTTGAATTTCCCTCGGGATCAATAAAGTATCTATCTATCTATCTATCTATCTATCTAATGCAGCAATATTGTGCTTACATCTCAGTCCCTCTTTGCGCAAGCACAAATTCTCTCTGAGCAAGCTCAAACACAGCTAATGAGAGAATGCTGCAGAAAGTATGTGTTTGATTGCAATGCTAACACTAATAGTAGCCTATGTCACAGTTGGGTGGACGTTAATGATGACAGCTAGTCATATCTCCTTTCACCAGAATGTTGTGCTTAAACATGACATTAATATTCATCTGAAGCTAAATTGTTGTTTTAATATACTGTAAACACTGTAATAATACAAAATCATGTTTTAACATTCTATTTTTTGTATGAGAACAAACTTAGCTTCTTTCGCGGGAGAGAATGGAAGCATTAATAACAATGGAAGCAGCTCTCTAACACTTCAGTCTGTCCGTACAATTATGACTGTGTCACATTTACACAGCAGCAAGGTTAAACAACAGCTCATAAACATTTAACTCAGCTTCATCATCATTTAGCTTAATAAGACTTTATTTCTCAAGTGTCTACAGTTGTCAGTGTTTTTTTTGTGTTGGGCTGTGAACTGGGGCTGAACCTCTCAAGTGGTGGGTTCTGCTGTGCCCACAGCTTCAACAAAGCATTGCAACCCAGCTGGTACATATTAACTAACCCACACTACAGCACTTGACTCTGTTTTTTACCATTATGGCATCTGACAGTTTTTGTCTGGAACAGTGAATACAGCTTAAGGAGCTGTCTTCTCTCTTGAATGTCAAGGTTATTCTTCAAGGCAGACAATAGTTCTCATTGTCAGATTATATTTAGCCCTGCAGAGACATCACCGTAATTTAAATTAATGGATTACTCACACATGAAGGATTTTCATGATGTGTTTTCCCATAATACAGCTTACAAGTGCCCCCAAGTAATCGGCAGCTTTTAACTTAAAGGTTTATGTTGAATTGCTGTGCCTGTGGAGTCAAGGCAACACAAGCCCTTGAGTTCTTTTGAAGGCAAAAAATTATATAGGGTTAATGAGAGACCGTTTAGGCACTAATGTAATTATCCATGTAAGAAAATGTCATCTTAAACATGTTGTCATCCATGGTTTCTGGACTAGCTGTTTAAAAACTCAGGGTTGGTATGTTGGCTCGAGACATGGCCAGACTAATTGGATGAAAAGGATGATGCATCAGTCTATCCTTACTGACAGGTGACCCTGGTAGCATAGTGTATATTAAAATGCAACTTAAAATTACTGTTTCATCTCTGTTTCTGGTCCAAATAGGATCATCCACTGACTTTTTTTTTTTTAAATAGTTGCATGCAAGGAAACAAGTCCAGCTCTTAAATGTTGTTGATCATCTCTAACGTCATTCTCACTTGTCAAGTTGCTTGTTGGACTCTTATTGCAGCACACAGAAAAGACACTCTGGGGTGTCAGTCCTCAATCACTAACCACTGGCTAGAACTCTGAAAAGTAGGACTTTGCTCCAAAAGGTATATGTCATTGTCAGAGGATAGCTAATGTCCACCGTGATTTGCATAAATATAATCAGACTTCTTCTTGTAACATCAGTTGTCCTCAACTGGCCTCTAAAAAAACCCTGAATTTTTTTAGGCATTTTCTTTACTTACAGACCCGGACACAGTAAAAATTAGGGCAATGCTTTAGAGAAAATATACTAATTAAGACACTAATCATTTTACTGAAATAACCATGTTCAAAGTTTTTCTGCAGCCCCCACTCGCCTGCCTCTAACCACCCACCCACACAGAGTTTGCTACAATCTATATTCTTTAGCTCTTTCTTTTTGCTCACCTTTTTCCCTTAAGCCTTTCCTGCAGCTTTACCTCTGGAGCTGCATCCTTAGAGTATTATCCAAACACCGACACACTGAGACACATACCAATGCACGGGCCCCCCAGAGTTTTGTTGTGCCTGAAGATTGTGCGTCATTCCATACTGTGACTTTCTCACTTTTGATACCTGTATTACAAATATAACAGTATCAACATTGTGAATTCATATAAATAACTTCTTGATGTGAATATTTCTTAATTTAGTGGAATGGTTTCACCATCGATCAATATGGCAAACACAAAATGATAAAAAAATAATAATAATTCTCTCTCCGTTCTTAATGTAGCTTACATGTGTCACGCATGTCCCTGCTCTTTTATTAAATCTTCTTAGTCCACAATCTGTCCAGTGCTTCAAAGAATTGCTCATAATGCTAGCATATTGGTTTGAATTTTGAATTACAGGGCAATTTTTGAAAGCACACGCTTTAATTTTACAATAAATGGCATATGGTGGCACCAAGGAGGTAAATGTTGCTATTGCACTGCTTTGGTCTTCATGCACTTTGTTGAGCTCAACCTGGAATGAGAGGAGCATTAAAATCAAATCAGGTCTCTTCCAAGGTTAGAAGATCGATTGGCAACTTTCGGTGCTACACTCTGCGCAGGCTTTTATTGATGAGCATGGTGCTGTTAAGTTAAAATGCAGCAGGGTTCCACTAGTTATATGTTGAGACATCAGTCTTCATTGCTTTTTGTGAAACGGATTCATTTAGACACTAATGATAGCAATTTGCAGGGAAAGCATTCATGCACGTAAAGCATGACAGATGCCAAATTGTGTAGTCTCGTGACAGGTGGAGGAAGCCCATAATGAGGTGGATGCTTTACGGTTATTCCAATGGGCTTTTTTCGTCACTTGTGCTGAAGGGTTTGGGGTCATTCAATGCATTTAAATGCCCTTTAGCTACCTCCATTATCTGATTTATTATACATCATGTACACAAAACATCATTAATCTATCAATGCAGAAATTTGCCATAGAGCTGCTAAATTCCCAAATCTCTACATTTGTAGTGTAGAGCTGTAAAGTTAGGGTAGAAGACTAAGGAAATGGTGATTAATTTTAGGAGGACTGACAGGAACAATCATATGCTTCAGATTATCGATGTTGCAGCTGTAGAGAGGGTAAATAAAATCAAGTTTCTGGGTGTGCAACATGGCGGACGACCTGACCTCTTCCATTAACACCTCAGCCGTAGTTAAGCAGGCTCAACAGTGGCTCCACCCCCTCTGGAGACTAACGAGGGCATGTCTCCACATCCCAGCTCTCACCACATTCTGCAAGGGCACCATTGAATCCATCATTCTCACTCACTTCCTGGTTTGGCAATTGTAAAGCAGCCCAACAGGATAGTGAAGAAAGCCAGCAGAATTATTGGTGTTCCCCTCCCCTTTCTACTAGAGACTTACAATCAGCACTGTGCTCGTAAGGCCTCTAGCATCATCAGGGTCTCTCACCACCCATCTCACAAACTGTTTTACCTCCTTCCATTAGGCAAAAGGTACCGGAGCATTTCTGCTAAATCAAGCAGAATGCTCAACAGTTTCTTTCCACAGGCTGTCAGGATAATTAACAAACTGTGCCACCTTCTTCTGTCACAATAATCAGTATCAGAGGGGCATGTGCTGCACGTACACTTTTAATCCACTGCTCTTTAGACAGAAAATTGACTTACTGTAGGCTGCCACCCTGTTCTATTATCTGTGCTATTTTTATTGTAATTGTTTTATCTGATTTTATCCCTTAGTAGATTTTTCGACTGATTTTATCCATTAGTAGATTTTTAGGTTATATATGGGTCTATATGTTACATGTTTATATAGTTTTATTTATTTTTTCTGTCTGGAAGAACAGCCTTTTGTCTTCTTTATGTATGCAGATACATGAGCAAAATGACAAATAAATGTAATATTGGATTCTTAGCTTATTTGGATCCATGGTGGAGATGGCCGGCTGCTATGCACCCTATTTGTCCCTACTTCCTGCATCTCCCTCTATCCCATTTTTCAAACCTGGTGTAATTAAGTCAGATGGTTGGTCATCTTGAGTCTAATTTTGCTCAAGATTTCTGCCTCTTTAATAGACGTTTTCTTTTTTGCCAATGCAACCTTGCTAAATGTTGCTCAGTGCTCATGCTGTATTAACATAGGTTCTTTGTAATATGGCATTTTAACTGCTCTTTTATACAAATAAAGACTGGTTAATTATTTAAATATCTGTGATAGCAGACACTGTTGGCCTGTTGTCTGTCTCTTCTGCTTCAGAGTTCACCTTCCAGAGCAGCAGAATCTTAACAGATCTGGATTCAGATTTATATCTAACACCTTTTTGTTGGCTCCACTTTCTTATTCTGCTTTCAAACTGTACCTTAGAAAGAGAGTTGAAATCAGTTAATGGTGCAAGTTCTGAGCCTCACTTTCACATGGGAGGAAAATATTTGACTTGTGTGTAGCTTGTGTGCTTAGCATAGCTGATTTGTGAAATATGCTCCAGGCATAGTGATTCTGATGCATCCCATGATGCCTACCCCCTTGACCCATCCCAACAGCACCCTGTCTGCGTGCCAAAAAGTCTTGATTTACAAATCAATCTCCAGAGAGACACATGAGCTGTGACTTATACTTTGACTTTTGTGTGATTTCAATCAATTTTGCACGGAATTCTGAAAACGTCCTTCTCTCTTTGTCCCCTCTGTCTTTCTTTCAATTCCCACTGCAGGCTGTGGAAACCAACCTGGCATCCAAGGACAGCCACTGGGTCTATGCCAATGAGGTGAGGCCAAACACAAGCACCCTTAAACATACCTGAGTGATGTAAATGCATGTTTTCCCCTTTCAACACTGAATGCAATATGCACACCTGAAAGTCTATAATGTCGTCACTGTTTCCACTTTCACATTCAATTCAAAAAGGAGAACATGTTTGGTAAATGTTTTATCCTTCTTGTCTGAGGGACCAGGCCTCTTTATGAATCAGTATAAGTTCCCCTCATTTTACTGTTGATCTTCTTTTTTTTCCCCCTTATGTGTAAGTGCTTGTGTGTCTGACATTGACCTTAATGGTGTTTTAAAGTGGCTGTAACAGCACAAAACTCAGGTGCACTTTGTGAATACAGAGCAGCAGGCTCTGTCTTTGGCTTTAGTGCCGCATTTCTATTGATTCACAGTGATTTGGAGATAAGGAGATGAAAAAAAAGCAGTGGATGAAAACCATTAAAGGTTGTTCCAGGATAGTTTAACTTGAATATTAGCATTTCTGCAAAGTAGCTCACACACACACTCACACACACACACACACATCTATCTTGATGTATATTGAAATCTCTTTGCTCATAAAAACATCTGAACATGTGCTCAACATCCAAAAAAACATGACAGGTATTGATCCAAGGCTCATGCAGGATGATTAATGTGTGTTTGCGTCACAGATATATATATGCGCCGTTATTGTTGTTTCAGTGATTCAGATACTGGACAACCGAAGAAGATTTTTTGACTGTGCAAAATTAACATATATTAGCATCAATACGTGTCAGACTATAACCAGTGTTAAACATTGGTGTCATTTATGTTTAAGTGAGAAAATCAATGACAGGAATTTTAGTTTGAAAATTGATCTCCAATAAGGTAATGAGGCTCAATAATTTGAAAGCGCTTCTGGAATCTGGCAGCCTAAATAACCTCATTTCAAACTTTAATGAGCTTTTATGAAATAACCACCTTCAGTGTTTGAAATCATTCTCCACTGAAGAATTGATTTAAGCTTTTTGTTGATATGTCCCTAAAGGGCTTCTGCAGTTTAAAACAAGATGATAACATAGGGTCTTTATTTTAAGCAGTATTCACACTCAAACTTGAAAACGCAATTTAGCCAATTACTACCGAACCTTCGCCAAGACATTAGCATTAGTTGCATCAGACTGAGGGAAAGTATGAACTAATGACGTGTTACTTTCAACAGCATTCCCTAAATGACTGATGTGATGCGGCTCAGTGTAGACTAATCTCTCTCTGGTGTGTAGTTAAAAGGGAGGAATGTGCATGTTGGTATCTGCAAACGGAGAAATAAATCTCCATTCTGTTTCTCTATTCTGTCTTTGTTTTTTCTTAATCCTTCCGTCAAGAGAGATCCTTCTTTTCCTGCTTCCCTCTCTGACTTTTGCCCTTAGTACAGATTTTTTTTTTCCAGCTTCATCACTTTTCTAGTAACTTTTTTTAAATGCTTTTTCTACTTTCTTCATCTCTTCCTTTCATTTCATCACCCAGTCTAAGCAGCCTGTGTAGCCAATAATTACCATTAAGTGAGATTTTTAAAAGGCCAACAGGAATATTGAATAGCTTCTTATACTTCTCACAAATGTTGGCCTTTAGAGGTTAAGTTTAGTGCGTGAAAGAAATGAAAATATTTTTTCTTAAATAGTCACCTTTTGCTTGATTCTTAAATGTTCTCCTATCCTTGTATCAAAATGATTCATTGTGCAAATTGAATACAGGTGTGTTTCTATCTCACAATGTTGGATCCTGATTTGCTGCTTATCTCTACAGGGGCAAGAAGTTTGAAAGAGAGCTCACGTGTATTTGTTTCTATCAGCCTGTGATTTCATTTCCAAGAAGCTCTTCACATGCCTGATGGCAAGGAGAGTGTGCAAGAGGTTGATTTTTTTATTTACAATAGTAGCAAAGGGAGCTTTGGCGAGCCGAGATTCTTCAAAGTATAGGCTGACAGTATGATTTTTTTAAGCTATAAATGATTTAACATTTCATATGTGTACAGAAAAACAAGATGCACTCATCCTGTGGCTTACTGTTTAACTAAAATGCATGTTACTAAATGTCCTAAAATGCTTAGTAATTTTGGTTCTTTATAAATAAACAGATTAAATGAATAAGAAGCAACAATAACAACTACATTCTTACTTTAAAAAATAATCCAAAGACAAAGCATCTATGGATTGTTCTTAACGAACACTCTTCGTGTTTTGTGTTAATGTCACGCATGAGCATCCTCATGGTTCTTATATCAGCTGATTAGTATGAAAACTTAGTACATATCTGGGGCTATTACTGCTCATACTTGAACTGCAAGATACCTGAGAGTATTGCATTTATTTTAATGGAAAAGCCAGAAATTTAGCACGCTAGCACAAGCTAACTTCCTGTCTTTGGCACCTGCCTGTCAAACAGAGAGCCAAACTCTGTGTTCAAGGGTGAAAGCCAAACCAAGGTCCACTGTTGTTTTGGAACAAGCTTTTTCCACTTGGTGTTTTGTCTCAAGTCAGCAGACTCACTTTACTTCAAAGTTATACTTATGGTGTTATTTTTGCACTGAGGCCTGTCCTCTTCTCCAGGCCAGATGATGTCCGACTGCATCACAAAATCCTGCAGTAAAATAACAGCTTCCCATGTTACCTCTTGCCCTTGTACTCTCTGGGGACACTTTCTCCCATTCAGCTGTCTGGCTATGACTGAGTTGTGACATTCATTTAGGTGATCTCAAGGTTCACTGTCAATAGCACTCCCCCATCAGCTCCCCCAGGCTCATGCCAGCCTTTCCTCCCCCACGTAGGCAAAACGAGGTCTCACAATTCATTCAAATCTCACAACAAGCAGTTATGCTAATTTACCACCGGCGGCAACATGTGGCGAAATGAATGTAGCTGTCAAGCGAGCATTGTGATAAGAGCTTCAAGTGAGATGGATAGAAATGCAAAATGATGATGATGAGTGAGTGTGATCAAGCCAAAAAGCAAGGAGGTGTAACAGACTTACAGATGAACACAAGGGAATTAAAGTGATGTCATGATAAGTCAGTCTTTTCATATATGGCTGTTAGAAGCATTCACTTGCATACTGGTATAAAATGACAGTATTATACTGTGTACAGTGAGTGGAGATATCAAAATGTAGTTAGGCCTACGTGTTAAAGGCTGTTGATCGCACATGCATGTCCCTCAGAAAATAGAATGAACAGGCATTTAAGAAGGAAAGTTCAAAAATAATGCAGCATTAAGGGAGATTTACTGACATTTAGTTCCATGGTATTGGTCAAACTGCAAATGTCACCAATGTTTGCCAGTATTACAACACAAAAGCTTTCCTCATTTTATCTCCATGATTGGCCTTCAAATTCGACATCTTCATTTGACACTAAAGTGATGTTGATTTAGTTATTTTCTTCAAGCTCCCTTCACAGGCACATTACGCAGAAACTACCTTGAGGAAAATCAGTATGGTGTCATTTTAATGACCAAAGTTTAAGAAAATCCTGATTTTGGTTCATGTTCCCTGAACATGAACCATTAAAGTTATCCAACATGCAAATGACCAACATAATTCTTGTGGAAAAAAAGAAGAACCTTTGAAATGAATAAAAACAGAGTGTAAAAAGTTTAGGAAAACTTAATATCATCAGTTAGGTCAGGGATGGCAGGCAGGCGGTGTTTGTATCTGACATTGTCTGCTGGACTCATATTGCACACTCTGCGAGGATTTGCTGTTGTTTTTCTTCCTTCAAAGGCAGGACGGTGACACCTTAGAATGTTTGATGGATTAGGTGACTGGCTGCTGTGAAAGACGAGTCGAGAAGGACGGTCATGATATGACTGAGGTTTTGAGTACTGTATATGCCCATGGAGCAACTCAAATGGCACCCTTTTCAAGCGACACAAGGAAATGCCACACTGTAGGAAGGAAAGGTGGACTTACGTAATATAGATTTTTTTTTACATTTGTGCTTGTTTGGACTACCGTAAATTCCGGACTATAAGCCGCTACTTTTTTCTCACACTTCGAGCACTGCGGCTTCTACTCCGGTGCGGCTAATGCATGGATTTTTTATGGGGGACAATGAGCTTCTGCCGCAAAAACATTTGACTTCGTCACGTCGGATCTTAATATCAGTCATTTTGCGCTTCATGCACGCACCCTCATGATGGAAAACACACGGAGAAATACATATGATGCAGCTTTCAAGTTAAAGGCGATCGACCTGGCTGTCAAAGAAGCTAACAGAGCTGCTGCACGTTAAAATGACACTGACAGCGACAACAGAGACTGAGGAAGTGAGTAATGAAGTCATTCTGAGGCAGTGAATGGATGGACTTTTTCTTGTGAAATATATTACGGTCATCTTTTTCATCAGCCGTGTTACAGACACCGTCGGCTAGGCTTCATATTGTAACGGTTCATGTTGTAAAGTCAGTAGTTGATAATGTGTTCATAATTCCGATTATGTGGTGAGTCAGTGAATGCACCAGGGAGAACGTGTTGAGTGGCTGTATGAGAGAACGCTGGGAGAGAGAGTTGGATTGTTACGGCAAGTTATGTGTTGCTCTCTGCTGTAAATGGCGTGGTCACGGCCGACAGTGATCGGGTTATTAAAAGTTATTATTTGAACGCTCTCGTCGTCCTTTAACGTCCGTACGGACGCTCCAGTATTTGCGGATGTTACCGGTAGCCTACGTCTGTGTAAATAGCTCTTGTTATAGCGTGGACACCTGCGGCTTATAATCAAGTGCGGCTTATATATGTACAAATACATTTATTTACTTATTTTTAGCCGGTGCGGCTTATATCCAGGTGCGCTCAATAGTACGGAATTTACGGTATTTATTTTAAACAGAGTACAGAGTAATCATTGGCTGGGGTTTGCTGTTTTAGGTCATGATTCCTTACCTTCTGTGAGTGAATGGACACACTTAAAATCTGACATGGTGATGAAAGAAGACGGGCACTTTTGTTGATTTACTTATTGATTTTTATTGATTTCTTTTAATTTGCCATTACTTCTTTGCTACTGAGGTCATTTTTTATCAATGAACTAATTGTACTTCTGTTGTTGCTCTGTCAGGCACTTTTTCTTTGCATTGTAACCTCACATACTTTGTAATTCACATGTATATCAAGACTGGCTTGATTTGATGTTATTCTATGTTTTGTACATTGAATTTTCCATCAAAACGTTGTTTGGGGTTACTAATCAATCTTATCTTGTTTTATTTTTTTATCTCATCTGTCTTAACTGTAAGTGTTGTGCTGTCTTGGCCTGGTCTCCCTGATGAAAGACATCTCAATCTGAATCTTTCTCTTATAAAGCTCTGCACTAATAGTAGAATAGTAAGCTATTGACATGAACATTTACACTCCGTTCAACCTTATCTCACTTTGAGATAAGCAGCCTTTTAGACTATCTTATCTTAAATTCCAATTATAACTTCTTTATTCTAAGTTGTCATTTTTACGCAAATGCTGTTTTGGTAATTGTTTTGCCTACAAACCAGCCTGCACAGGGGTTGGTTGGAGATGCAGAGCTGGTTGTGCTGATGCACATCAGAAGCTGCTGTGCAATTTGGCATGAAATTATGTTGGATTTCCGCCTGCTCTGAACACATGTTGTTGCAAATGGGTCTTCCTTTGTTTCAGTGTAATTTAAAGTTCTTTCCTCGCAGGCATTCATGGGAAATGAGCAGCGAAAAAATTGCCTTTTTTTTTCAATTTCCAGTAAAGTTATGGAGATATTTCTGACATGAACATTGTGGTAGTAATAATTAACTGAATGCAACAGTTGAAAAAATATTTGAAACATGCTTCGGAAAACTATATTCTGCTGTATTTTTTTGGTCTAGTTTTTCAACTAGGCTTTCCTTATGGCTATGATGTAGAAAGTCCAATTACCCATCCTGTGGATCATATATTTTTAAACAATGTCATGACTATTCAGCCTCGTTAAATCTAAATCTGTTCACCACAACTGCAGTAATTACATGGTACAGGCATATGTCAGTATGCCTGCAGGTTTAACTGTAGTGATTGCATTGTCAAAGAAGACCATGGACTTTTAATGTCCTCTTGTGGATGTACTGCACCAACCTATGGATATTTAATTGGAAGGTCACTTAGAGAGCAAAGACCTTTGCCGTGGCTAATGGTCCATTCTTCTATAATATGCATCTGAAAGCACATCCACTTTATATGTCTGTATGTATTTAACATGTACTAACTTAATGTTTGTGATGTGTTTTATTTTGCTGCATGAATATGTGCATGGTGTACTAGTGATACATCCACTTCCATCATCCGCTTTTTTTCTTAAACACCTGTCCAGATGTTTTCCTTTTGATCTCGCAAAAGAAATAACAACCAACAATGAGACAAACAACATTGACATCAGGCTATCCTTGGTAGAGGAAACAAGTTATAATAAATTTGATCTCCCATAGAACTGGAAGAGTTCCATTGAATCATCCGTTGTTGTTTGCCAAAAAACAAGCTTAATCACTGTTCATAAAACATGCCAATGATAGGATTAAAATATCATCAAAAAGTGACTAGAAAGTCACTACTAGTGGGGGTCTGCAGAATGTTTTCTTCATCTTTAATATCCAAACTGGAGACATCCAAGGCTTTTTAAGTTTTTACTTTCTCCATGCAACACAGGTAAAGTTACATTATGTCAGCTGTTATGCCTCTTTAAAGATACGTTTAATGGTTAGGTGTCAGAAAAAACATTCAAATATATGCACTAAAAGCTATTTCCTAAGTCTGAGTGCATATGCAAGATGCAACCATTGTATCTAAGTGCATTTTTCCTCCGAATGAAAATGTTGTATTTGTCCTCTGTTGAAAAAAAAAAAAACAACAACATATACGGTATCACTGTATTTCTGCAAGGAGGGATATATTTGATAAAAGCTGAAGAACGATGATTCAATAATGATTTCATTTGGTAAAAGTAGCACACCTGAAAGTGCAAAATAGAATAAGATAATTTATGTAGCGATAATAAGAACTCAGTTTATATATAGGTCAGAGTCCCACACAAAGACTTGCGGTTCTATAATGTTGTTCATCTGTGATTATATATATATCTTTTGCATTTCTAAGGACAATATGAAACTAATTGATCAGCTATTTTCCCAAAAAAACTGGTTAATATTTGTAGTTGTTTTCTTATCTGGCTAATGACATTTATTCTAAAGGACAGGTGTTTTATGGACAAGAACATTCAAATAAATGTCACATTCTCTACTCTTTAGTCTTGTTTTCTCTGACTCCCTTTAGTAGAATTTCTTAAATGCTTAAAAAAGGGCCTTAAATTGTAATTAAATTGCTGTCATTATGTTATGTTCCTTTTTTCCTTTTCCTAATTCTGGTGAAAGATTAATAACAGTACAAGCAGCACAAAGAGGATAATTTAGCTTATCTGTCAGCTCAACTTGATTTGATTAATCTATTTTGGTGCGTGGCTGTCATTGAAACATGGCTGAGCTGTTTTCACTGTTTTAGAGTTTTGAGAGGATTACCTCCAAGAGGCTTAGCACCTGAAAAGATACTTGCAATCATCAGGCAGATACAGTATGTTGTTTTGTGCTTTAAGAGTTCCTTTCAAACCCTTTGATTGTAATTGGATTGCCTTTTATTCATCAGTTTGTAATCTTGTGTGTGTGTATTATCAAGTGGAATACTTCAAAGTGGAGTGAAAATGAATAAATGGTCTCTGCACTTTCCTCAAACAGGAAAGAAAAAGCACCATTTCTTCTAATGTGACCCATTGGTCTGTGCCACCGCCAGGTCAGGTTATGACACAAGTGTCAGCCATGATGGTGACAGAGCACTCGCACCGGGTGGCACTGGAAGTTATTAGCTTGGACGTGAGGGTTGGGCTCTGTGAACCATGCGGCATAATTCATCTGATTAATGTGTCACAGCAACTCATGAATATTCATATTTTCCAACTGAGTGACTGTGAAGAGTCAGAGAAAGAGTCACTTGATAAAAGTAGCTGTGCTGGAATCACCCAAGGACTGATTAACTTGTGCAATATACAGATAAATGATTTGGGAATGCTTGCTCTGAAAAAAAAAAAAAAAAAAAAAAAAACAGATGAAAAAAGTTCAAGTAAAAATGTGACACAAGCTTAAGAAAGAGGAACTTAAAAGAAGTGTTTTTTTTTTTACAAACTGAAAAAAATGCAAGACTGAATGTGGGCTTGAACTGTAAGAGAGAAATGTGCAGTGTGGAATTACATTGTGTGAAAATGACTAATTAATGAATATATTTAAGGTCACATATAATGCAAAATCCACTTTACAATGTTTTTTTTCCAACACTAATATTTGTCCCTTGCCTGTCTACAAACCCCCCACTATGAGAAAAGTACATCCTCTCATGTGCTTAAAAAGTAAGTACAGAGATTTTCTCTTTGTGACATCACAAAGGGAGGTAATCCCTCCCATGATCCATGCATCAAGGGCTTCATCTGAAAACTGATGTTTGCATGCTGATGATAATGCACAGTATACGTAAAATGCTTTTTGCTTAATCACACACACACTAAAAAGACAGAATGAAAATTATGATGGCAAGACTTTAATGGACTGTAAAGCACTGTATGATGATATAAAGAAAGAAAGCACCTTACAGTGACAGAAACCAGAAGGAATATGAACTGATGGAAGATAGAGACATCGCTACATAGGTCGATGCAAAAGGGAAAGATCAAATTGTCTGATTAGGAAATTGCATAGGGTGTGTGTTGAAGGATTATATCAACCCAGACTTGCTCCAGTGTTGACTCGCATCTAACCTCGCAGCTTTATTGTCAGATAGGATATGAACTCGAGGTTTCCCTAGAGACTCGTTGTCTGTCCGGCATTGACCAAAGCCCGGCATTGACCAAAGCCCGGCTCAGGAGACCGGCTGGCAACTTGATGTCTCATGAATATTGATCCATCCCTTCACAGGCTAGATCACGGCTGACCCTCCACTCAAGCATCCACACACTGAACAGGGCCAGGGGTCACCTGGAATATTACTGTGAAAGATAATCTTGAAATGTCGATCGATTTGTCCATGTAATGGAATAATACATACATTTTGTTCCTATTGTTAACATGATAATATAAATTGATTAAAATGTTATTTTCTATGACCTCTGATCTGAAAGCATGCCCTCAGGTGATCGGAGTTGTGAACAAGAAAATTCTGGGACACGCATTTTGGATTATCAGTGCTGATGTACACCTTGTTACTGTCAATTAAAACAAAGAACGTATCATGTGTTATTAATGGAATCAAGTTGAGCAAAACTATTGTTTTTTTTAAACCATAGCTTTTATTCACAGTTTAACTTTTTTAGATGTAATTGCTCTGTAGCCACACAATTTCTAGTGTAATAATATAATTAAACATTACAACTGCGGGTTTGTTTCTTATACAGATCTCCACTCAAAAAAACTTACTTTCTTATTTTGTGTACACTAAAGTCCTTCTTTTATCTGTCTTCAGGAGGTGACTGATGCAGACATCATGGAGCTGGTCCACAGTTCTCTGGGCCGGATGACCATCATCCGTCAGATCTTCCCTTTGTGGAGAGACACCAATGTTCGCTGTATGAGGAACAATCATCGCATCTCGTCCCTGCTCTGTGACCCACAGGAAGGCTATCTGCAGTCCCTTGAGGTAAATAAAAACACTTCCTGTTGATATCCCTGAGATATTTCTTCTTAAGATTTTGATTTGCAACAAACTCTATTCCTTAAAAAAAAAATAGAAATAATGTCAAAAAACTTATTTTACGGTTCGAATGTGGATTTGCTTGAGTAAATGTGTGTGTGTAGGTGTGTGTGCGTGTGCGTAAAAAGTGTAGTAAAGTAAGTGCATGCAAGTCCTGAGATGTGAAATTATATCTACAGGTGTAATTTCCTCATTAGTTTGATGACAGCACTTTGATGACAGCAAGCTATCATATGCATTTAATTTCAATAGTAGTAATGTTTCAAAACAGAAAAGAATTATCATAACATCCAAGAAAATTCAGTACAATGCAAATTGTCCAATATCCATGCAAATATTTCCCTGTAAGCCATGTACATAAAGCCTACCCTCATAGGAGAGTCTGGGTGAAGAAGGCTGAATTGAGGGTTTGACTTGAGGCAAGATTATGTTTTTGCTGTCGTTTTTAATCCCACTTGCTGTGAGTTTTGAAATAGTTCATGCTTTGGGAACAAACCAGATTTTTTTTTTTTTATTTTACAATTCACTTCACAGAAACCTTTATTCAAAGTACGTCAGAGAGTAATTGCAAACTAAAAGTTTTAAATCCAATTGGACACACAGGTGCTGACAGGTAATGCACAGAGGCAAAGCACAACGTTGACAGCAGTTCTTAAGAGCACTAACCAGTATAGAAGCCGTCTTAAAAGTTGTTATTAATCATCATTATCATCTGAAAGGTTGGAGGTATTCTTGAAAAGCTGGGTCTTTAGCTCTTTCTTACAAAGTAAAAGGGACTCTACAGATTGAATCATTAGCATCTTAAGACCCTGTCGTCAAGGTTGGATCAGATGCCTTTCATTGTCAGAGCGTTGTGGGCAGGAGAGTGTCGACCTGTATTATAGAGTTTAGGTAAGGATAAGCTGTGTTTAACACTGTTTTGTGTATGCGAGCAGCAGAGTTTTAAATTTGATACGTGTAGTAGCTGGGAGCCAGTGTAAGGAATTATGAACAGCGAAGGGACATGTGCTCTTTTTGGTAGGTTAAAGACCAATCGTGCTGCTGCTTTTTGCATTATCTGCGGGGGTTTGATAGTGCATGCGGGCCTGCCAGTAAAGAGTTGCAATTGCCAATGCATGATAATCTAAGAATTTGTACCTGTAGCTGTGTAGCCTTATCCAACCATTTCAGTTGATGATCATGTATTGGGAGTGGCTATGAGCATAAAATCAGCTTGCTCACATCTGCTCTTCACTGTTTCAGTTGTGACTGCACAGGATATGCATGCAGCCATGGTGAAGGACATCATAGACGAGCATATGCAAAGTGCCACATGAAGACAAATATTAACTGATTATGTATGCAACTGAATATAGATTAAGCTCCCTAGATAAGGTAATAATGAGGGACGTCCATGAATATAAATGACTCAAGCTCAATGTGACTGGGGAGTTACTCGCAGCAGAGAGTGAAACCTTGTTCCAAAGTGAAGAAGCGCTTGAATTTATTAATGGACTAGTCTAAGAAAGCCTTGCTCTAATAAATTATCGGTAAATAAACTACTGAGATTTTATTATTCACTGATTCATTCAAATGTTCTTCCACATTAAGGGGAAGCTCAAATGTGGTTACAATACAGGGCATGCTGTCTGTCTTGGTTGTATGTTGTCTCAACTTAAGGAATCAGTCGATCGTTCTAACTTCACCATTTGCTGATGTATTCACTGATCAATAAACAATTGATAATCAACTTTTACAAGGCAGCTGGTGTAAGCTTTATATGCAGGCTGGTGTCTCTTGGATTTTCCCTTATTTTCTTAAAGAACTATGTGGAAGCCTTGAAATGTCAATGAACATAGTGAGATGGTTTTTTTTACATTTAGAGGACATACAACCTAAAACAATACAGTATGACATTATACCACTATTCTATTTGAGCAAGATGTCAGAGGACAATGTAAATTTAAACAACAATGGCTTAATTCTACAGAAAGCCATGTTATCTGTAATTTTTATCACATATTTGTTCATCTGGAACTGAAACCAAGTATGAGAATATGGACAAAGCGAGGAAGACATTTTATTTAGCTCAATCAAAAGGTATTGGGTGGCACTTTTGATTAAAAGTGCCCCCTGACAACTTTCCTTAATAAATCTGGTATGTAAGCTGTGATCTCTGTAGCTCTATCAAAAATTTCCACCCATACTCTGGACAGCTGGGAGAACCATATTGCGTGTGCATTCAGATTTCTCAATAATTCACATGAAAGAGGGTTAAATATCGGCTAATGGAAGTTTAAGCATTCATCAATTTAACACCGGGGAGTGTGGAGTGCTTTCACAAACACGCCTGCTGAAGTTGTAACCTCAGATGTCCCGAGTTGCTCAGCTGCTGACTGAGTGACCTTAAGGGGAGTGAACGTGACTTGTATGGTGTTGTACTACCAGGAGGCCTGGACTAAAAGTCTTAAGGTGTCATGAGCTGAAGGTCTGGACTGGCAGCAAGCATTGCTTCCATGAATCTTGTGCTGTTGGGAGGATTGGATTTGACTCGACCCAGAGGACCTATCAAATCCACTGTCACAGCAAGACAGGAGGCAGAAGACATGATTCCTGACAGGGTGCACTGCAGTTTGAGGGAGACAAACTGACGGCCACTTCATTAGAGGAAGATTGAACGAGTGAAAACATTTTGTATTCTTGCTCCCTTGATTTCCCATCACACCACTAGACTCTATCATTACCTTTGACTTTTGCCCTTTCATTTCAGCAAGGTAGCTTCATGCAGTTGTACTGCCAATTCATTTCATTGCTTAGCAAGTATTTGACCATTTGGTAACATAATTGCAGATGGGATTATTTTATATTTACTTTGCATGAAAAAAGGAATGTTGTTTTGTACAAGTTGTTATATTCTGCAAAAACATAGTTCTCACATCGTGATTATCTTGTGCAGGCATGTTAAATGATAACTTTTTTCATACAATATAATTATATTGTGTACACAAGATAAAATATTTCAATTGTTGGGACTTCAGGGGCTCTGTAGATGTCCATCTTCACATTACTATACACTACACAGTTCATTCCGTTATTAAAAATGTGTATATTGTTGTCTTTTTTCCAACTAAGACTCTTGACAGAAATGTGGTTTCTTTTTTTTAATTCTATTTTTCCAATGTGTACCAACCCTGAAATCCTTTTATAAATAAAGAACCTGGAGTGTCAGTTCACCATCAAACAGCAGCTGTAACATTGTCAGACAAAAAAAAGGCCTATAGTTGCCCTAAATCCCCCAGTTTCATTCCAAGCAAGAAGACAAGCTTTTATTCCCTCCTGAGATTGTTTGATTTCTCACAATCCAACCTCCAAGGATCCGACAGAAAGACAAGTGCTCCGTTCATTCACAATGTGGATTTTGCGCAAGTGTTGCATAGTACAAATAAAGATGTATTGTTAAAATTGCTTTTTTTAAATGTTTTTCTCAACAGGTGTCCAATCTCTACCTGTATGACAGTGTCCTGATGCTGGCCAACGCTTTCTACAGAAAACTGGAGGACAGGAAGTGGCACAGTATGGCCAGTCTGAACTGCATGAGGAAGTCAACCAAGCCGTGGAATGGAGGATGGTCTATGCTGGACACCATCCAAAAGGTAGTCCATTTGTAAAAAACATTTTTATTTCTTTACCAAGGTACTGATTCTAATATTCTTGTTTGTGAGAAATAAGAAATGTTAGAGTCTGTGATTTCTATATTCAATGAATAAATCAATATACAATGCCACAAGTGCGTCTTCATGGATTAATGAGAAGCATTGGCAGACATTGAAGTAGTTTTAACAGTCAAAAACTCTTTAAGAAAGTCAATAGATGTACTATGATCTATTTTGGAACATCATTTAAATTCTGAGACTATATAATGTGATCTTTAAGTGTGGCCTCAGGGTAGAGTTGAGGCAGATTCTGGTCTTTGATATTGTTATGCTTATGTAACTCTCTCAGTTTTCCATACAAATAAGGCTGCGTATCCTGGAAAATGTGTCGATCGCTACTATTTCAGTCTGATAATGGAATTTGCCATTGTTTCAGGGAGTCACACTGGTTCAATCTAACAAGACCAAGGGGGGTCATGAAGAAGAACAAAAGAGGGTTGCCTTTGTCTTAATGTTCTGTTGGTAATTCAAAAAAAATCTTTAAGAGTGAAGAGTGGTTTGATTTGTTTTACAGTTGATAAACCATTTTTAAAACAGCGCCATTAATAATGCACAATTTGTCTGAAATTCTCTTTGATAACCTCAAAATGTTCCAACAAGCCTGGTTGGATGACACTTATAAAGCTTTGGAGTGAATAATTTCACACTTTGCATAAATTAAACGCTACGATTGAACAGCATTGAAAGCTTCCCCTTCACGATAATGTACTGTAAAACACCACAGTTCTGTAAAATACAACCAACACACTTTGTTTAAACTTTCTCCAATGCACACTCATTAGAGGAACATAATCTGATGCAACATTTATTCGTATACATTCAATGGGAGAAAGAGAATGTGTGTTAATGGTCACAGAGGCTCATTGTCTTTTCCTAAATACGTATGCATACACATACAATTAAAAACAACATTCAAAGTATGCATACAATTAAAAATAAAGTTCAAACAGTGTCACTCCTGTGTTTATATCTCACACTGTGACTCTTTTCTCTGTTTTGTTGCTACAGGGACGGATCAGCGGCCTGACGGGAATGATGGACTTCCGCGCTGAGGGCTCGAACTCCCATGTGCAGTTTGAGATTCTTGGAACCAGCTACAGTGAGACATTTGGCAAAGATGTGAAACGGGTAAGTCCAAACATTTGTCCATACAGTTTTACTTCACCTGACAATAATGGACAGTTTTTTAAACAGTAGGTGATTACTTGCAGGACACATTCAAGAGTAGCAAATGACAACCTTCTTAAAGTCTGTTATCAGTATTTAGTAATAGCTGTTTGTCTCCATTCATCATATCATAAATTACTATCTAACTGTCCCAGTTGTACACCGATCTGTATAACTTTGGTATAGAACTTCACAGTGTGCTTTTTGTCAGTAATTTCATCACTGCATGGACTTACATAACTGTCCAATCTGTCGTTGTTGAGTTAACAGAAGGAACTGTGAAACCACTGATGAAAAAGGCATTACTTAGACATTGCCTCAGTGTGACCACTTGCAGTGTGAGGAGAAAAGGGAAAGTGAAATTAACTATCTTTCATTGACTCAAGGCCCACTGAAAAACCTTTTTAAGATTAGGCGCTCAATTTCCATCCTTGAAAATTGGTGTCCTGCAGGTAGTCGTTCCTCTCTTACAGGTTAATATGCAGCACACGTGAAGCCCATTGACTTCCTAGGAGAAACAAAAGAGCTGAAGTGCATTTTCTACCAGAATCAGAAACGAGTCAACTCTTACTGGAAATCCTGGGGGTAAACTGAATTGCCTGGAACAAATAATCCACAGACAGGCTTCCTACCACCAGTCGTTTCTGATTGTGTTTTCTTTTTTTTAGACCACTCAATCTTAATCCTCAGGATCCTACTTCCTTGTTGTGTTTTTGTTCCCTTTTCGTTGTGTAGCCGGGGTGTCTGCTGAATGCAATTTACTTACTGGTAGTCTTAAAATCAGCAACTCAGATCCCTTAGGGTTCACATTTTTCAAGGTCTCAGGTGTGAGGGTGCCCTCTACTGGAGCTCCTGAGTGCACCAAGTCAGACTGATGTAATCCCCCGTTTTGAGACGACGATCATCCTGGCTTGAACATTTTCATAACCTGAGAATTGATCAAATATGTGTATCATGCTATCAACTGTACTCTAAAAAAGGGGTTATGTTTTTGCCAAAAAACAAACAAGACAAAACTCTTTCACATTTTGTTTGATCTCCAGCTAAATGTGGAGGAAAGTCATTTCACATTTATAAAAGAACAAGTAAGCTTTATTGACTAAGAAACCTGCCTAATCATTTATCATTGCTGGCTTAAAGTGAGAGACTAAGCGCATTATGTGTGTTTTTTTTTCTAAGCTGTAATTTGTTTGTGGCTGTGGATGTCCTGATTCAGTCAGAGACTTCTTGCAGAATGAAGAGAAATCTAGCTTCTTGGCAATCTATGTAGAGCAGGACTGACCAGAAGCAGTAATGAAGATTTAATCACTACTCATCCTAACTGAAATCATGAGGCCAATTCATCATAACATGGCCATTCGCATTAGCTAGAAAACAGCGCATTACATGCAGAGCAAGTGTTAATGCACACAGGAACATACATGCACTTTCACGTCCACCAGCAGAGTCAGACATTCAAACACAGGGTGATGCATGCACACAGTGCAGCCCTGACACACACTTGTATTGTAGCACAATATAGTGAATCTCAGACACTGAGAGCATGCAGCCAGGCAAACAGAGAACAGAGGGCAGGGTGCACACTCACATGTGGGCGCTTGTATCTCCAAATCATTAGAGGCAGAAGGGGACAGCAAGGCCAGATAATAGGATGCCAAATGCATTCAGTGGTGCTGTTCATTACCTGGCAAGTCTCTCCGTGAGTCTGAGTCATTTACTGCGAGAAAACACAAAAAAATCATGGACCTCTCCTCTCTGCTTCTCTATAATGGGACTTTTATACATACATTCAGCATGATTTTAGCCCCAAAACATAAGGGAAGCTACATGATTATGTTGTTTTCTCTGTAATGTCATGTTGCTGTGTGTGTTTTCAAGTGAAGTGTAACAGTAATTTTATGTGCCTTTTCCCATCCGCCCCATGTCCACCCCTTAGAGCCATCCTTATTTTACCCCTCTCTCCTCATTTCATTTCCCATCCTCTCCTCTGCACTCTTTTTCCCCTCCTTCGCTAACCCCTTTCTCCCCATATTTCAGACATGGTTTTCTCCCTCTCCATCATCGTTTATCTGCATTCAGTCCATTTTCTCCCTAGCCTGATGGCTCTTAGATGAGCCGTCTCTCTGGTTAGCAACTGTAATGAAGACTGAAATACTATTTCCTGGATGGCTACTGTGAGTTTTCACCCACCACCCAGTGCTGCTGCAGAGTGATCGATGCTGTTGTTGTTGTTTTGCCTTCCCAGTTTGCGCTTATTGATGTGTCAGCTCGTCTCTAAGCAGATATTGCTAATGACTTCCAGCTAACACAGTTCCCCTCATAGAGACGTCTGTTCTTTTGAAAGAAATTGTCCCTTCTAGGTGAGCATCTTGCATGCATCATGCAGTAGTTCTCTCTCAAATGTGTCAACAGAAACTACACTGGAATATTTCATATCATTAAAAATTCACATTTTAATAACATGTGTGCTTCTCTATGGCAAGAAAAAAGACACTACCTTGTACTTGATGTCTTTTTGGTGTTGTGTCAGAGGTCCCACTGCTCAAGTTTCTTGGTTTGAAATAAATATTTAGTAAACTAAGGGCATGTGTCTCTCACAGTGTTTTGCACTGGCAGTGCTCACGACTTGGATTACAGAGCATTCTACCAGTAAGTTAATAGTATACGAAAGTTTCTCCTGACACTTTCACTTTCCTTGATAGTGACCATTGGGTCTGTTTTAAAATGTGACACAAAATGTGAAAACAAAGTAAATCAAGCATGGCCTCTAATTAGCAGCAGCTCTAGACCTTGTTACTTTGAATACATTTGTCAGGTAGCGATTGAAACTTCCTCCATGAATAAAAAGCTCTCCCGTGTTCACTCTACTTTTCGACAATGCCGGTCAGTTTCTAGTTTGGCTCGACAGGCCTCTACAGATAAAATCTTTTTTGGTTTCTTGTGCTTACGTGGATTCAGCAAAGGAGTCTGTTTTGTGCTTGAGGCCGGTCGTTTATTTGTCGTAACAGATTCCATCTGAGTTTCATTCTCCATCCAGTCAGGCACAGCTGTTGCTCTCTGTAAGTAGAGCTGTGTAAACTGGACATCGAGAACGTGCATAGAACGTCATCTCCTGCAACCTTCACGGAAAAACCAACCTGGGTTTGTCAAAAAATAAAAAGTCATACAGGCAACACAGATAGACAGTGAATTTCTCATTTTCAATATTGGTCAACCGTTCTTTTACTAATGAAGCATGCTTTTAATTATGTGACAAAGTCACATATAGCCCCTTTAACAGAGACACTGCCTGTCTCCTGCCCAGACACTCCAGATGTCAATGAAGTAGTGATGTGTCGGTCGCGAATGAATCGGCTCTAAGAGTCGGCTCTTTGAAGTGAACGAAAGGAGCCTGTTCCCTCATTGGGAGCCAAATGCATGCCGATTAGTTGTTTTTTTTCTCTGCTTTTTTTCGGCTAAAGCCGGATATCATTGGTCAAGTTGTGCAGTGGGGTCTGTGTCCACACTGAGCAGGGGAAGGAGAGTGGAGGGGTTGCAAATGAGCAGGAGAGAGAGAGAGAGAGAGACACCTTAGAGAGGTTGCAACCTCTGTCTCTCTATTGGTGTGGCGGGGTCGTCTCTGTGGCTGCACTGAGCAGAGGGGGGAGAGTCAGGAGTTACACACACACACACACATACACATACACACACACACACACACACACACACCGCAAGCACGCAAACAGCAGGGAGGGAGACGAGAGAGAAATAGCAGGTACCACAACACAAACGGACTGGAAAGGGAAAAAAAGGTAGAGAAAATGAGTGACAAGAGGAAATGCAGCAAGATCTGGACACATTTTAATGATATATCTGAAGATATAAGATATCTGAAAGACTAAAATATCATATCGTGCTTGCTCCACTAACAACCTGCATAGGCACATGAGAACTGTTTAAGTAAAAAGCTAAAAGTTTAAACCGTAAATTCCGTACTATTGAGCGCACCTGGATATAAGCCGCACCGGCTAAAAATAAGTAAATAAATGTATTTGTACATATATAAGCCGCACTTGATTATAAGCCGCAGGTGTCCACGCTATAGCAAGAGCTATTTACACAGACGTAGGCTACCGGTAACATCCGCAAATACTTTAGCGTCCGTACGGACGTTAAAGGACGACGAGAGCGTTGAAATAATAACTTTTAATAATCCGATCACTGTCGGCCGTGACCACGCCGTTTACAGCAGAGAGCAACACATAACTTGCCGTAACAATCCAACTCTCTCCTCCAGCGTTCTCTCATACAGCCACTCAACACGTTCTCGCTGGTGCATTCACTGACTCTCCACATAATCGGAATTATGAACACATTATCAACTACTGACTTTACAACATGAACCGTTACAATACGAAGCCTAGCCGACGGTGTCTGTAACACGGCTGATGAAAAAGATGACCGTAATATATTTCACAAGAAAAAGTCCATCCATTCACTGCCTCAGAATGACTTCATTACTCACTTCCTCAGTCTCTGTTGTCGCTGTCAGTGTCATCTTAACGTGCAGCAGCTCTGTTAGCTTCTTTGACAGCCAGCTCGATCGCCTTTAACTTGAAAGCTGCATCATATGTATTTCTCCGTGTGTTTTCCATCATGAGGGTGCGTGCATGAAGCGCAAAATGACTGATATTAAGATCCGACGTGACGAAGTCAAATGTTTTTGCGGCAGAAGCTCATTGTCCCCCATAAAAAATCCATGCATTAGCCGCACCGGAGTAGAAGCCGCAGTGCTCGAAGTGTGAGAAAAAAGTAGCGGCTTATAGTCCGGAATTTACGGTAGTTAGTGAAGTTAATTTATAAATGGTTGAATATTTGTTTTTGCACTAATTCTAATTTATGTCGTTATCACACTGTACAGTGTATAAATAACGGTGTTTATATAATAAACATTTGGTATAGTGTTTTTTTTCACATTAGCAATTCATATTGTGCATTATTTTATTTATTATTGTAATTGTAATAAATTAATTTAAGCACCAAAAAATCTGAAGAGTCACTTGGGAGCCAATTGATCCGGCTCTTTTTAGTGAGCCAAGCCAAAAGAGCCAGTTCTCTAATAAGAGTGGGAATTCCCATCACTACAATGAACTCATAGCTAACTCTGGTACAGTCAAGCGAAATGGCTGTACACTGTACCTGTCAAAATAAACCAACAATAAAACAAATAATTGCGTCACTCACATGCCATTTGATGGCCATTCACAAGTGTAAGTACAATGTTATGAATTTAAAAAGCTAAGCACATTGATTTGTCATTGGCAGCTTAAATCTGGTGCCTGTTGCCAGATTAACAAAAAAAAAGAAAAAAACACAGACCAAAAAGCACCACTGCATCCATCCAAGTGTGTTTAACAACATTGACATGAAGCTAGCTCAATACAGATAGCTGAAATGTATTTACACATTCAATTTCACAGAGTCCATACACCCAAAACTAAGCCAGATCTGGCAGTAATGTGTTAAAGCAAGTGCCACAATAGAGCCAATTGTGCAGACACTTGGTTACAACCTGCCAAGAGCTATGGATGATTTTCAATGTTTTCTTCAGTTTCTACATTGTCACACCTTTGAATGGTTTTAGTTGATGAATTCTGCCGAGGGGGTTGAAGTTACGTGACCTACATGTGCCCCTGCACCTGTTTGGTGTGCTTAACTGTGTCATCTTGCTCATTCCTTTTTCATACTGGCTGATCTCTTTACCAATAATTGACCTGTAATGGGTTGTCGAGCCATCAATTGATTTGCCAGGCATTAAGATTTTTAAGCCCACTCCACTACTTGTCAACTCTTGGGTTATATAAGCTCCCCTGTCTGCTTGGATTTGCACCTGTAGGACAATAATAACAGCACTATAATCAGAACTATTCATTTCGGTAAAAGGCAAAAAGGTAACACTATCATCAATGTAGTTAGCACATTGCACCTCATGGTAGATATCCAATTAATATGTTTTGCTTGGACTCTGCCTTCAATAGATAACTAACCAGCTCTAAAGTGATAATAACATTTCTATTTCAGTCCACATTAAAAAATTGATAGTACTCCTCTAATCACTGGTTAAAAATGTGAAAATTGGTAAAATGACGGTTGAGTAATTTAGCCATGGAAAAGTGGATTAAAGCAACATTACAATTTTAAATGTACTTCTTAAAAATCTTTGAATTTTGAAAAATGCCTCGTCTCACAAAGGGTCTGCATCAAATGGATTTCATCAAACAGGAGCTTCCACCATGCTGTCAGACTGGAAAAGTGGATCCTTTTTAGAGTCTCAAATAATTGGATGAAAAGTGGATGACATTTCTCCCATTGTTCAATATCTTCTCTCTCATGTGCTCCAATCCATCATAAAACAACACAGAGCACAAGTTCCCAACCTTCCAGCCACCCTGATCATTTAAATGCACATCACCTCCTACCTGCTCTGTGTTGCTCTCACTTCACCAGGTGAAATTAAAAAAAAAATAAAAATACACTTTCCAGTTTATAAGTGGGTACGATGAGCTGAGAGCTCAAGCTAGTTGTTTTATGACAGTAGGCAGGTCTGTCTTCTCCCAACTACTATAGACTGTGCAACACTTTGTGCAATCAACCCACAGATCTCTCACTGTCTCTCTTCATATTTTGCATCCAGTCTCTTTTTAAGCAACAAAACAGTTTAGGCTAAAACACAGAGGATTACTCAGCCTGCGGTATAATGCACTGATCTAACTACTGATTGCGAAAACTGTGCCTTTTCTTTTCTCCGAGATAACAGATTATATTTAAAAAGGGAACATGTGTGGTAAATAAATGAGGGAAAACAGGAAGAAATTGGATCATTGAGAGCTTTCATTTTCGTGGCACAGTGTCCTTATTGCGTTTTCTCTGAGTGATTTCATTTTGATAGAGGAATGAGCTCGCTTCATCTCATTTCTCCTCTTCATCTTTTCTTTTCTTTCTTACTTATTGCTCTTCCTTTTATTTTTCTTCTGTTTTTTAGGACTTTTATTGTTTTACTCTGCTTTTATGTATCATGCTTTGTCTGGCTTATTAGAGGTTAGAGTGATGGACTGTCAGCCGAGCTACTCTCCAGTGTATAGGACAAATAGGATGTCTCTTGGCTTGACTGATTTAAATGGCTGGCTTGTTTTTCGCTGCGTTCATGGTGATTAGAGCCAGCAACACTCCGGCCCTTTTTTCTGCCTTGCCCCTCATCGGTGGAGGACACAAAAAGGAATTTAAAAAAATAGAAATACCGTATGGAATTTGCACAGACACAGCGTAATCACATAGAAGGACACAAAAATACATATAACAAAAATATTAAAATAAGTAGAAGAATAACAGTATGTTCTTGGACAAAAAGGCCAGTAGTTCTAATATAAGGCATGTGTTTCATTAACACTGACTGCACAGTGTTGTTAAGACAAATAAGGGTGGGTCAATAGAAACTCAGTAGCATGATGGGAATAGAATTCCAACTGAACCTCGACATCCAGAATGATGCTGTTTAAATTGTCCCATGAAAGAAAACTGAGCACTTACTATAATGTTTTTGGGAGATCATTTAATTGTGACAGTTACAGCACTATTTCACTTCCATCGCTTTGTCATTTCCAAGCGGAATTATCTCAGCCCTGTTGCAGATGATTACTTCATGGTATTGAGCATCATAATCATTAGCTCAATAGTAGCCCTGTAATTGTTGCGGCTTGTAAACTGTATGTTTTTAAATCTCATGAGCTCGGTATTCTCTATTGAGCACAGGAACAAAAAAAAAAAAAAAACATAACCTCTCTTTGTTAGAAGGACAAAACTAAATGTTTTGCTCTCACGTTTGGTGAATTCTTTGCATATTTATAGGCTGACATCTAAACCCTAACCCTTAATGTCCTGGCACTTCAAAGAAATATGATTTATAATTTTCTCACATTCAATGATAAAGCCATTATTCATCCACAAATGACATTTTCAAAGCTGTATTCAAAGATCGCAGTGTCCACTGAAGTGTTACTCCTGCAAATGCAGGTGTACGTATATTGTCTGTGACCTTCCCTGGTGCATGTTGTAGTGCAAAGCTCTGGGAAGTAAAACTGTTCCTCTTTAGTTTTCTTCAGATTACACAGCAGAGATTGCTCTGTTTTCCACTGGAGGACAAAGCTGCTCATGGAGAAAATAGTCCCCTGTGAGCAGGCAGCACAGTTTGACATTTTGCCCTGACACACACACACACATACACACACACACACACACACAAATGCACACTCCCACAGTGACACACGAAACAACAAAGTAACATACATCGGCATTCACAAACAAGTAGACCTGCTTTTATAATTAGATTGTGCAGTACTTGCCTGCAGAGTAGGACTCATTACCCACATTTTGCTCAAGATCTACTGACATCTCTGAGAAAATTAGAATGCAGCAAAATTCTGTAAATACATAGTGCACAGCTCTAAATTCTATTGCCATCGAACAGCTCCTTAACCTCCTGTTCTCCATATTGTTAGGGTACACTGCGCTTAGATAATTAGAAGACACATCTTCTAAAGTGGCATCCTCCACGGTGAGAAAGCAGTTCATTTCCACCCACACAAGCTGGCAGGTTTCAAACATGATTTTAAAGCGGTTGCCTGCAGAACTAAACATAGAAATGTGGTATAAATTCTAAGAGTGTTTTTAGAGGGTCTCATAGTTTGCAGATGTTTAGAGAAAAGATTTCACTTGTAATGAAATTATCTTCTGAAGTTTTTTTTAACCTCTTCTATGGTATGAAATGCCTTTATTTCTTTCACGTTTCTTTACAAACATTTGCAGCTGCCTTATACACTTGAAGAAATTGTATATTCTTGATTGTATAATCGTTTGCTTCCATCAGAGTCAGTGACAAAGACTTTTTTATTATTTTTGTTTTTTTGACACAATCTTTTCTGCAAGCCAGTTGGAACATCACGAGTACACGAAATTAGGACAATACACTCATTTTTTGTACTTGGATATTTCAAACCCAACTGCACAAGTCCAATCAAGTTAAAGAGCAAAAAACCTCAATGATTCATAAAGCGAGAGTTCAAAGTTGAGTGCAGGACTTGTGATGAAATCTTGAAGCTTAAAAATATCCCTGCTCTTGTTCATAGTTTTGATCTCTGGTACCTTTTTCAACTAAATATTGAATGAATTGTCCAAAACCATTTTCTCAAGTGCCGGCACTCTCTCAGCATACCTTCCCCCTCTGATGAAAGTGAGTCATGTAAGCTGCCTACTAGGATTCAGCTGAATGTAATTGTGCCAAAACGAGATGTGCAGTATCTCCTAGAGAGGAATGACTAGGTTTTCATTTTGGGATTTTTTGGCAGCAAAAACACACAAAATGGGAAATTTACTGAGGCAACATGTACAAAAACATCTAATCATAGATTATGTCTGTATCAGAAATCTGACATTTAAAAAAAGCATAGCTGTTTAATACAAGTCTTTGACGACAGCATTTGTCCTGTTCTTTTGTGTAAGCAACACATACAACTCCTATTAGCCTATATGTTACCTGACTTTATCTGCTGTCAGCCAGACTTTAAATATCTCCAGCAAACAAGCATCTAAGGTCACTGCCATTTCAAATATATTCAGTGCAATTGCAGTGAGTAGAAACCGAGTTTTTCGATATTCTGTGGAGACTGAGGAGAGCGTCAGAAAATGATTGACTTTCTTGTGAAACGAGTTTAAGGCCTGTGTCGACAGGCAGCATTTTTTTTCTTTCCTTTTTTTTTAATGCTGGAAGGGATTATAACCATGGACTGTAAATATAAACAGATGAAGCCAGTGACTTTATTTATCCGTCGTGGGAGGGGGCTTCGGAGGTTCATTGGCAGCAGCTGCCATGCTTGAAATCCTCTCTCGTCTAACGTTTAGTTGACATAAAGACAGGTGGAGACAGGGTTTCAATTCAAAAAACTTTATTTGTTCCCGGGAGGCAATTCAGGACACACAGAGCAGCAAATAACGACAGTGCAACTATACAAAAACATTTAACCTATCAATGTTTTAAGCTTTATGGCAACCGTTACATTGTTGCCAACCTGTCGATCAAGTTAGCTAGTATCACTAGCTTCCTCCGCCGTTCTTGCTTATAAAGTTGATGTTCGTAGTCCCGCCCCGTCTTGATTTTGATTGGTCGGTGAGGGAAAAGTGACTTTCACCAGTGCAGAACTGTTCCAAAAGTTGAACTGTTTTTCTCAGAGAGCGCTGTGATTGAAAAAAAGAGCTGACAGTCAGGTCGTTTTAGAGCTCAGGGTGCTGAGCGCTGAAAACATATATATTTAAACAATTTCCTTTTGTGGGTAGGTGACAGACAATTGCATTCCCATTCTAAACCTAGTTAAGAGTAAACAGTAAAGGTTAAAAAATCTTCAAAGTTTACACTCTACAATAGTTTGGAAAATCAATTGGTAAAGGCAGTTCACCCCCGGTCTTGTTGACTGATGATCAAAATAATGAACTTGTCAGGGAAGCTTCACATTCATAAGGAGTTCTAATAAAAATGTGCTATATTTATTGAACTGAATTCAACAGAAGTAGCTTGTAGCAAATCTGTTTTGATGGATCCTGAGAGGACCACAATGATCCAAAATCCTTCAACAAGATAGGGCATGTATAAATACAATTTTGCATTAAGTATTTTACTAAACTGAGAAATAGTTAAAAATGACAGTCTATCATGACTCCGCAGAACAGTACGTCTCTTCTACTGATGGTGCATTTGTGAGTGGATAGAAAGGCCTGTTGTTGGCCTTGGGCCACCAGTCTTGTTCTGTCAGTTCAAATCTCATAGTCCACACTAAATGATGTGTCAGATCCTCAAGAATCCTTGTCCAGCTGGCAGCACTTATGAAGAATTGAATGAACATCAGCTTCAGGACTTGAGACATAACTCAAACTGTTGACAGTATGGAATGAGAGTTATTAAAATGACAGATAGTTTGGATTTGAAAGACAAACTTAAACTGATGTGTAACGTATCTGTGTATGTAAGAAGCAAACATTTTTTTAAAGTTATTGTTTGACAATGTATGTACATTCTGCTGTTGCTTATTTCTCCCCGTATGATAATCATCATCATCATCATCATCATCATTATTATACATCATCATGTTCCTCATCTGGTAAAATAACAAAGGAAAAGGTTTTCCGATAGTATGCTAATGATGGACACTTGTCTTAGTAACTAGCTCTTGTGTTTACTGAGGCACTGGCTACTCAGCGTTAAGTTGCGCTACATACTGAGATAGCTCAGTCTTGTTTATGACAGATTTATGAATGAGTTTTTATGTACCATTTTTACACAGAGACCTAAGGTTTATATTTGTATCTATTCTCCTCATGTATCTGATTTTTCTGTCTTCCTATTAGCTGGCATCGTGGGACTCCACCCGTGGTTTGAATGGTAGCCTCAAGGAGAACCGGATAGAGAGTGGTATGCAGGGAGTGACGCTCAAGATCGTAACGTTACTGGTAAGTTGTTGGAGTATTATGAATCTATTAACACCTGACCTGAGAAGGCGTATATCAAAGAAAGAAAACAAACCACACAGTGTAGAGACAAGCTCATCAACACATTTATGATGGTCTTTCTCTCTACCAATAATCCATCTGATCTCTGACATACACATACACATGCACATAATCCCTGTAAATCCCTTTTCAGAGAAAAACATCATTTACCTTCGCATAAAATGTATTTGGACTTATAATAATAATAATAATACATTTTATTTAATGGCACCTTTCAAGCCACCCAAGGTCGCCTTACAGAGGATAAAAGCAATACAGAAGGTTAAAACCAAACATAAAACAAACATACTGCTTTGCTTTTCTTTCTTCATGATTTTCAACATGGCTTTTAAATTTCATTCTATTCAAAACAATCAGCTGTATAAAAAGCGGATGAAGAGAACAAGATGGCTTCCTAAAGACCTTCACAATTAACCAATAAAACAAAACTTTTGAAAGCCTGATTCCTACTGCATGGTATGGTCTGCTAATTTGAACTCCAGGTGGGACCAGGTACATAAGTTTATTTTTCCAGTTGGAGGAGACCCCTTTATTTAGACTCAGTTGACTGTGATAAACAACATGCATCCATCTCCTGTTAGATTACCTTATTTCTCTATGCTTCTATTTTTCATCTAGATTAAGTGTCCAATGAGGCATACGTAAATATTCAATCTGCCCAATCAATTCGTCATAACCATCTTTCCATTTTTCTCTCTATCCAACATTGGCAGAGTGTGCATGGCTGAGGTTATATTTTTAAAAAAGAACAAGGAACCAAGTAATTTTCTGTCAAATTTTGAAGTAGAAGGCACTGCAAGTACGCCAATATTTTACCCAAACTAAGCTAAAGCATACAGTGAGAAATGCGAATGCGAGGCAGGTCTGAGATTCTCGTGTCCTCAGTGAGCTTTAAAGCCGATAAGGAACCAATAACTGGATATGGTAGAACCATACAGTACCAATCCAATTTACACTGTCTGATCATACTCTTATCTTGGACTCATATGTGTGTCTTCCCAGCTTCTGTTCTCTGTTGTGCATGGCAACAGTAGGCAGTTGAAACTCAACCTTGCATTCCTGAAACTTTTCTTTATCTAACTTCATCAGCCCCAACCCCTAAAGTCACTTTACCTTCACTGCATTTATTCATATAAGTTCTGCTCAGCTTTCCCCTGGCAGTGTCACTTAATCAAGTAATTTGCCTCTGCCTACTTCAACACCCCCCCACCCCACCCGCCCCTCTCCATGTCTTCTTAGGCTCTCTTTACTCCTCCTTCAACCACTTAATTCTATCCTGACACTTCCATCCCATAAAGAAGAACCATGGGTGTGCACAATAAATTTGAAATGGCAATTTCCAGGTTGATGAACTGCCGCAGTTGCCATGGTGCCATGTGTTGCAGGTCAACAGTTGTTTTATTAAGATGAAGTAAAAATTAGATCACCTTTGAAGCTCTTTGAGGTGTCATCACAAAGACTGACTGTGTCCTGGCTTTGGTCACCAAATCTGGGCGCAAGGAGATTATAGGGTATCATGATAAATGACATGCTTGTGATTAAGTACACATGCCCTACTTTTTCCAGAGTTCACAGTTGAATGGTGGGCTTAGAGACAAGTCATCCACGTTCACCTTTTTTGGTGTTATCTTTGTCAGTGATGTTACCCCAGAATTCCTTTGACAAGCTTTACTATATGTCCTTTAAACAGGAAGAACCTTTTGTGATGGTGGCAGAGAATATTCTGGGCCAACCAAAGAGATACAAAGGTTTCTCAATTGATGTCCTGGACGCCCTGGCCAAGATACTGGGCTTCAAATATGATATCTACCAAATAGGGGATGGAAAGTACGGCTCAGTTCTCCCTAATGGATCCTGGAGTGGAATGATTGGAGAACTCATTGGCAAGGTTTGTTTGTTTTCTTTTTATCTCCGTCAATCAATGTTCGCATTTTGCTTCTAATAATTTTTTTTCTGGGAGTCAGGCCACATTGTCTTGTTATGAAATGGCAGCCCAATTATAAAGCTTAGCAAAGTGTAGAGATAAGCAAAATATTCCAAGGGCCAACTACCAACCACATGTTTTAGCAAATCAGTTTTGTACTCAGGGTGACATCACCATTCAATAGAACTAGATGAGATTTGGCTTTTTTGGAGGGAGACTATAGTTTTGTAGACTAAGTTGGAGCACTTTACAAAAACAGTTACAGGTCATAATGATGACTCATGTTCGTGTTTCAAACTTTTGATAATGCTGCTAAGCATGTGCACTCTTTCAGTCCTCATTGTTGTTGATCAGACAGAACAGTTTGATTGAACACTGACAGAATGAACAATAAGGTATTTAACACAACAATACTGATGTAATAACTGTCACTAGTTCCAGCATATGTTGGCTAAAGTGACTGTCAGCAAATGATGATTCACTTTGGCAGAAAAGAATCATCAGTTATTTTAAGATGTGATTTGTTGTTGCAGCGTTCAACTCATTGTAACAAAATAATGTGGAGCAGAAAAAAATTATTTAAAAAAACATCTTAGAAGTAGTCCTAGTGGTCTTCCTTGACATAAGTATCAATGTCAACATTGTTCAGGTTGATGAAAGTATAGCTAAAGAATGGCAGTTTTGATCTGACAATGAACAAAGATTATCCTGTTGGAAAAACCTAAAGGTGTACATTAGAAATAATCTGTCCAAGCATGAAGTCTATGCATGTAAGCATAATCAGATCTTCAAAAAAAAAGTCTCAAAATAAAATTGGTTTCTTTAAAATGGGCTTGAAAATGTCCACACCAAATTTCCTTTAAATTTGGTCATTGCCTTTGCAGATCTCTCAGAAACAAAGGCCTAACAGTGTTTTAGACACAAGGTTTCTAAAACACATCTGCTCGATTTGTAAATATAATGTATAAGGATAAAAGCTCTGATTGTTAATCATGGTGCACCAACAAAATATAATAAGTGACTAGTCCATAGTTTTATATTGTTAATATTTTTATGCATTATGTTTTTTTAAATGCATTTTATAACCCTCCTCACGCAGCGAGCTGACTTGGCAGTTTCAGCCATCACCATCACTCCAGAACGTGAGAGTGTGGTAGATTTCAGCAAGCGCTACCTGGACTATTCAGTGGGAATCCTGATGCGCAAATCAGAAGAAAAGATCAACATTTTCTCTCTGCTGGCACCGTTTGACCTGGCAGTGTGGGCATGCATTGCTGCAGCCATCCCTGTAGTGGGCATCATGATCTTCCTGCTCAGGCGTATCCAAGCAGTACGTTGCCAGAACAATGCAGGAGGCCATCCACCACCTTCTGTGTCTACATCCCTTCAAAGCGCCATCTGGATTGTTTACGGTGCTTTTGTGCAACAAGGTGGGTGGTAGTTTGATTTTGGCAGCCACAACATGCAAGACAATGGTTACATATTACCAGTTCTTATGAAAGTTGTGTTTCTTGACAAATTTTGTTGGATCCAAAAACACCAGCTATATTACTTTTAAATACGGTATCCAATCTATCATTTGATGCAAACTAAGTAAAACCCAAAAAACCTTCTTCATTTTTTTATGGAAAGACAAGACAAAAAAACACCAACTAATGAAAGTACACACATGAATGTCAATAAATGTTGATTCAGTTGTGGGCTTGTTTTAGGCACAACGCCCACCCTAGCATATTCTGAAGGTGTCCTTGTCAAGGAGAACATCCTCTTTAGGTCCAGTGGGGATCCAGTTATGTCCGGTTTGGATAAATGACTACTTCAGCAACAAATGTCAAAGCCACAAACTGCATCTATCAAAGTCTGGCAGCGTGCCTATGAGCCCAACTCCCACTGTATTTCAACATAGGCTAAATTCCATGGCTGTGCCTGAAATCAACACTATTCACTACTGTATATTGCATATAGTGAAAACCTAGTTTTGTAGTGGTGTCTAAATTTCGAGTGAGCATTGTTATACATATAGTTATATATAGTTATATGCTATATATAGTGCAAACATTGTTCAAACCTAGTGTACAACGAGTCACTATCCAGGCAATATGTACCATCCTGCACGCGGTTTAAAGCTTTTTACAAGCATAAAGTGGCTTTTGACTCCTCTGAGATGGACAGAAACACAAAAAATAAAATATTCTTGAGGCATTTCTTTAATATGTATATATACCAGAATCTAGATCTTTTAAAGCGAGTTTTTTTTTTCTAATGACAGACACAATAGTCTGTAATCACAAACAAGGGATTTCTTTGTCGCAAAAATATGGATTATTATTTATTAAAAAAAGTCCATATTTTATATTTATTTGTTAGTTTTAACTGTTTTGCAAACATAAACCCAGCATTATATTAATTGTATCTAATATTCATGACATTATTTATATTTTTCTTTGATCCTCAGCTTGCTTAAGCGTCACATTTTAGTTAGTGTTAGAAACTCATCTTAAATTAACCTATACTCTTTCAGAGAGCTTTGAGCACAAGGCTTTTTTTTCTATATACAAATTAACAACAAAGTGAAATCAATCTTTCAAAAATTAAAGACCCTGCCAAACAGCGAGCACTTGCACTGCAAGAATACCCAAAGTTTCAAGATGCACATTTCACATTTACTGACCTTAAGAAATCTGTCACGGCTGTATGTAATAAAAATGACTGATGTTGGAGTGTTATGCATCTGACAAGGTCTTCATTTTTTCTTCCCTAAGCTGTCCTTAGGCTGCAGCTGTGTTGATTGTGACACTCTCAGACAAATATGTTTTCATTACATTTTACACTCCTGAATCTTTCAGATGACATTTTTATGGCTTTACTCTTCAAAATTAGAATGTGTGCTGACATTTTGTTTTTATGCACCTCATAAGCTATTGGACATTTGAAGATGGAGATTCAGTGTGACACAGAAATAAAATAAAGAAAGTAAAGCTACTATGATAACCAGATTTTCTCCTCAACACAGTGAAGCGCACAGCACTAAAGACATTGAAGAAATATTGCTGAAAAGGGAAGTAGAAGAATGTAATCAGAACTATGCAGTGTGGCGAAAACAATGATTTTTTCTGAAAGACAAATATATGAGCAAATGTAAATGTTTTTCATTATACTTCACCTCTTGTATAATGAACTTGCAGTAATTGTCACATAACATTCTATAGCCTTATCCCAGAGTTACATAAAGACCAACTCAGAACTCATACAGTATTAGCTTTTCCCTATTTATCTATAAAACAGAGAGCTGCATGCTAATCTTTTAGTGATATTCTATTTGTATAAAGAGAGAAAAGCCTACAGTCTACCGAAGTTAAATGCCTTTAGTGTTAAACATACTTGGCCAATAAATCTGATTCTGATTCCACTACGTGGGTCTTGCATTATTTGTGCGTAAGGAAAGATCAGACTGAGATAAACAGTGAACCCATTTTTAAAACAAAGTTTCAAAATGTTGAAGTTGCTGCAAGAAGCTGCAGAGGTGGTATATCAAGTTTAAAGTCAATACCTCCAATTAGTTTATACTTAAGCTTCCTTCCTTACTGTTGAAAAACAATGGCATGACCCTCCACTCTTCCAAACTTCAATACAGTCAAATCTCTATTGGCCTGGTTTTCATGATACAAGTTATTTGAGTCTGTTCTGATCAGACTGCTATTCATTATTGGTATCAAATTGGTGCATTCTTTTACAATGCATAGTGAAGATATGGTGCAGCTTTGAAACATTTCATACTAGACTTTACCTGTACCTCCATAGGCACTGACTCCATCCTGGGATCGGTCGCTCTGCGTATCGTCATGGGCAGCTGGTGGCTTTTCACACTCATCGTGTGTTCCTCCTACACAGCGAACCTGGCTGCCTACCTCACTGTGTCACGAATGGACAATGCTGTCAGGTAAGGCCCAACAGCTTTTTCTGTCAGCAAGTCAAATGTACTTGAATCTCTTCTGGAGTAACCTAAACACAACCAGATGTCACTGTTAACACCTACACTTAAAGTTAATAGAGGCAAAATTACATTTTTACAAAATTACATTTTTATACAACCAGTTCATAAAACAACAACAGCCTCTGTGTGTGTGTGTGTGTGTGTGTGTGTGTGTACACACACACACACACACACACTTTAAAAACGTCTGCATGCTGTCTTGTAAACATTTTAAAATCTCCTGATGCCTTTGTTTTGATGGAAAAAGATTGTTTTTATAGTGTCCACATTGCGCCTTCTGTTTTCTTTGGGTTGCATGCAGTATAATCTCAAGATTTACACTATAAGTATACGTGTCGTAGCTTATCGGCGTCACTTGCGAGAGGGACGGACTTTGTTATCCTGTTTTTCTGTAATTTTTGACCCACAGACTAACAACTAGCCTGTCCAAATGCCAGCTCGCAAATCCAATTTTGTGTGCTGTCTGTCCCTGAAGAACAGGCAGGGAGGCATTTGATTGCATTGGGTCAGTCTTCTGTTGAACAAATAGCCACATGTGGACATGTGAGGAAACAGAGTGAATGCTAAGAAGCACACACATGCATACCTGTGAGGAGACCTTTTTAAGTGTAGCATTGCATGTGTGCTCATGTTGGTTTTCAGGTTTGAAATTGGCTTTGGATGAGGTAGTAGATATTTTTCACAGTTTAGGGAGCGGAAACAACACACCCTCAAATGATTGCATTTGGAGTAGCTCTGACCAAATTTTAAATTGGAATCATTACATGCTGTACATGTCCCTGTCTGCTGTTCTCGGTCAGTAAGCACTTTATAAGATTCGAAGATTGTGGTATTCACCACTTGACTAATCTAAATTCATTGTGCAAAAAGCAATAAAAGAGGGAGACATACAGAACGCTCCTGGGAGAACAAATGTACTGGTGGAGAAACTTTAAGTAAACAAAACTATATGAAACTTCCAATCAAACATTTTTTGTTTAATTCAATTCTTGCCAATTACACATTTTGTAACGGTAAATGCTGCCTTAGATGTAAAAGTCACTCTGAACATTCTTTGCACAGTCTTTTGTGAGCCTAACTGTAGAGTAGTTCAATCTGCCTCCTATTGTGTTAAGTAATACCGACAGTAAAAAGAAAAGAATTGACAGACTATGGTGTGTTCAATGATCTGAGGAGCAGCCTTCTTCATTGCAACGATATTCATTGAACGAATAGAATAAAATAGACTTCTGAGGTCTGCAGAGTCCAGAACTGGTTTATATTTTAGAAGGAAGGGGGAGGTTGCACACCTTGTACAGATGTGTTATATTAAATGAATCTAAATGTGTAAGTGTTCCCCTTTTAAAACTTGCTGGTTTGTCTTAACCTGCCTGCATAATGTTCCTACAGGATCCCGTACAGTCTTCTGCACTCTAGTGATTTTTTTTTTTTTTTTTTATAAAAATGTCACAACTTATGAAATAGCTCAACAGTTGTACTTACAGGGGGTCCACTCTGGATCACCCTGTCTTCAACCTATATCTTATACAAACGTCATTCTGTTACATGCACTTCAATAACCATTTTCAGAGAACCAGGTTGTCAAATGTCATCTTTTTATGCATGCTCTTCATTGTGCAAGACCTTTGGAATATGATTTCCATTATTTTAAGTTTTTTTTTTTTTTTTAAAACCATGGATGAATGATTTCAATTGGTAGTGAGCTAAAGACACAACTACCACCTTTTCTTGTGCATGTGCGTGTGTGTGTGTGTGTGTGTGTGTGTGTGTGTGTGTGTGTGTGTGTGTGTGTGTGTGTGTGTGTGTGTGTGTGTGTGTGTGTGTAGGTGTGTGTGTGTGTGTGTGTGTGTGTGTGTGTGTGTGTGTTTCAGCAGACCGACAGCCAGAGCTAACATTTTCCTCACTGTGTGAAAGGGTCTGTTTTGTACAAATTGTGTGGCATTGCTCTGTAAATATCTCTCTTTTCATCCTGCTGCACAGGTATCACTATACCTATACCTGTAGTCTTGCCATGCTTACTTGTATAAGGCAGATAAGAGGGAAATATCTTTTTTCATAAAATTCAGCATTCTCCAGAAGAAACCTACCTGGGGAAATCAGATGTCTTTAATCCCCAATGCTGATATTAAAAAAAAAAAAAACGTTTTCTCTTCAACATCTATCTCTATTGAATCAGCTCTTGTAAAAATGCAGAGTGTGGCTTAATACTCAATTTCATGTAAATGCACTGACAGTTTTATGTAGTGCTTCCTCTGAAAAGCCTCTATGCTTTGAGGGTTCCTTAACTGCTGGTTTTAAACTCAATTAATTTTGTCCTCTGTGTTCCAACATGAAAAGATCCTTCACTTAAATATCTGATTATATGCAGATGATACCATAGTTTGAACTGAGACCAAAACTAATCTCGCAATCTATGCCATTATTTCAAACATTTTGATATGGCTTCTCTTCTTTGAAAATGTTTTGAATAAAAGTATTGACAGTGTCTACCACAAATCATGTGCCAAAGAAAACAAATCCTGTTCCCATTATTACTTTCTTTCCTCAACTAAGTTTAAAAAAGTGGTATACCACTTAAACAAATAACCAGTGCCAAGAGACTATATTTCCTTCTTTTTAAGGTTTTAGTGTTTGTGGATGCTTTCTCACTGAGAGTGTGCTTATGGGCGTCTGCCAAGTGTGCCTCCACATTATTCTGAATGCAGCATAACATTTTATTTTGCTTCAATGTAAAGACTATGTTTTAAAATAGTTGTTACTTCTGAAAAGATTTGCTTAGCGATATTAAATGTGATACTGAAAATGTCTTAATGGCAAAAATGAAACAAACAATGTTATTATATCCACATGCTCACATAGTCTTAGTTTCATAACTGTTCTTTAAATTCAATTAGTGGTATATTATACTAATGAAGGTGAGCTATATGTATTTACTGTGTATATTTTATTCTTTTAATTCTTACAGACAACTTAACTTTAATATGTCTTGATAAAAATGCCTAACTGTGCAATTAATACCTTTGTTTTTAACTATAACACGTAACTGGCATTTAGTGGCATGTAGGCATAGGAGGAGAATAATGTCATAATCCTCTCAAGCAATTGTTGCTGCAGCCGTGCATGACAAAGAGAGAAAAATGTGGCTGTCGTGTGCTGTGGTTGGTGTTGTGCTTCTTTGGATCTTCCGTGGTGCAATGACAGCGAATAAACGAGAGAGCTGGTTGGACTGCTCTGCATTAGTCACAAATTAAATATACAGAATCTACCACATTCAGTTCTTGCCACTTCTTTTTGGATAACTGATACCAAAAGTTTGATCTTCAACATGTGCCGCCATCTGTTTATTGTTTTTCAAGTGATTTATTTTGTTTCACACCATTTTGTTAATCGTATTTGCTCCTGCCGTGTTGATTTATAAATATATTGTGTTGATTTATCTCAAGTCTGTAGTTCAGCATGTGAAGGTAAATAACAGAGGCTAAAACAGGAAATTCGACTCTGAGCAATAAGGCTTTCTGTTTAATCTGCAAGAAAAAGCATGTAATATGTAATCTGATGTGTCTTCTTTTGGCTTGTATATTTTTCTCCAACATCTACTTTTGCACCTTAGACTTCAGATTAAACTGGTAAAAATGTCCAATATCATCATCCTAAGAAAAGTTAGTTATTTCTCACTTTTTAGTTGTGATTTAGAAGCAAATCTTAGATTTATACGCAGTATGGAGCTACTCTCATGTTCTGATTTTCTCAAATCTCCACAGAAAAGCATGCCAAACACATTGAACCTTCTCAGTTTGTTAAGTAGGTAATTTTCAGGGTAGATTGCCATTCAAATTATGTTCAAATTAAAAGGACATTGGCATCCAGCGAATATGAGGATTTACAAAATTGCCAATAATGTCCACTTGTACGAAACAGCTGCTGAACGTTGTCACTTTTTTCAATGTTCAAATATCATCTGGATAGCGTTTCAATTGGCTGAGACACGTTTTCAAATATAAGTCTATGTATTTATAAAAATATATTACAGTTAAGGGCAAGCTCTGGAGCTGCCACAAAATACAAGTAGCTGCACACCTGATCATTGAAGCCTTTGTGCTGGTGGTGCTGAGTAAAGATGTGGTGATGAGGGAGGTTTTGCATTGACATCAGAAGTGTCAGACAGCTCATTGCAGGTGCGCTAATTTGGTTGATAAAGGAGATGCGGAAGTGTTTTTTTTTTCAGGCTCACTTGTTTTAATAGAAATAAACCTTGAATTTCAAATAGAGGATTTTTGTACATGAAAGGCTACAAGAAAAGAGGCCCTTGTCAAGTAATTAATACAAGAAGAGAGGCATGTTGATTTACTCTAATTTGGCAAAACACAGTTTCCCCAGACAAAACGATGGACACATTGAACAAAGATTTTATCAACAATTCGTAACAGGGACATAGGGGAAGAATTAGGCCTAAATCATATTTGAAATGCAAACTGTATAGCAGGAGGAGTTGAACTGTAAGCGATAAAACGTCAAGCCTTTTTGCATATTTTCTGACTTGACATGAGTTTCCTCAGTTGGTGGTTTCTTTCATCATACGTGTAGATCACTGGAGTGCATTAAGACAAACATTAGATGACTTTTAAAGCCGACATATTGTAAGATGTAACAGCAGAAAAATTTACATGTGCATGTTGAAATAATGTGAAGAGACGGTAGCACACAAATTAGCCTTATAAAGATAATGTAAAGGCACAGACTGTGATCGAAATACGAACAAAAACAGATTACCAGTAGCACAGATGAAAACATCAAATCAGAACTTTTATAAAAAAACATCATTTTTAATAGGTAATTGTGATAATAAGGCATATTTATCAAAAGTGGATTATTTGGCCTTCATTTAAAATAAGTGGTGCTGACGTACACAACAACAAGTCCATTTATAATTTAAAACTCAGTGTTTTTATATGTATCTGAAAATAGTGCATATTAGAAACTTTGGAAGAGAAGAGCTCTTCACTAAAATTCGAAAATACTCCTACTTCCTGCTGACTCACAATTTATAATAGTTCTCTACACGAGGCTAAGTGAAATGTTTTCCTTTAATGTTTCAGAGATTTTTTTTTTTTCTGTTTTTTGAAGTTTCATTCATTTCTTTTTGACAATTCAAATTCTTCTATCATTTTGATTAAATGTTCCCTCTCTGCAGGTCGTTCCAGGACCTGTCCAGGCAGGCTGACCTTGTTTATGGGACAGTGAGGGAGTCGGCTGTGTACGAGTATTTCCGGGCCAAAGGAACCAACCCCCTGGAGCAGGACAACACATTTGCTGAGCTCTGGAAGACGATCAATAAAAACGATGGCTTTGTAAACTCCGTCTCCAGCCCATCAGAGGGAATCAAGAAGGTTCGTATTTTTCTTTCTTGAAAATCCAATATTTTCAGAGGACCTTTGGCTCTTTTGCCACTTGTTAGACTTCGTTTGGCACCTTTGTTGTTGTGATGGGCACCAAAGAAGCTTAAGTGCTGCCAATGTTGAAGTTAGCATGGCCATATTTCCTTGAAGAGAAAGTTCATTTTGTATAAAGTGGGGTTGAATAAGGTGCTTTTCAATAACAAAGGTTAGCCACAGGAAGTGTTAATCAGCTTGCCACATTATTGAGAAACCGGACATCACGTGTGTCCCTTTACAGAAAAAAAAAAAAAAAAAAACATTAACATTGTCCAATTCAATTGTATGATTGTTGAAAAAGAAGCTTTATGGTAGTCCAAACTTTTGTGATACTTCCAGGGTTTTTTTTTTTATAACTAAGTTAGCTAACATAAGGATAAATGAGGACATTTATTATTATTATATTTATTCTGCCAATCTTTCACTTTAGACAGGCAAACAGTAAATGCGCTGCATTGTTTTCCAGAAGATAAAAATCCTTTAATAAATTAATCAAAAATATAATATGGTTATATCTTCAGCTTAGGGAGAAATAAATTCTGCGAAACATGAGCTCAGCTTCGATGATAATTAACAGTAGCATTTCATCGTCACACAGCCAGGTAGAAATAAACTTGAAGCAATTACAGCCTCTGATTCAGAGAAGTGTCTGAGAGAGGAGATATTTTTTTTATCTATTGAACAGTGAGGGTTTATAACCGTTCACTCAAATGCGGTGTGCTAATGCGGTCATTAATATTTCATTCATTCTATCTCCTCTCTTTCTTCTTTGAGCACATAGACAAGCACACAAAAACATGCACACACTTTGCATCAGATTGAAAAGTAATCCATATTAAATAAATTACTGTAGAGACTTGACGTATTCACTTGTCATCAAACTGCTTTGTTTCTTGTGCAGCAAATTGGATCCAGTGTTGTCGGTCTGTCAGCACCGTACAGATGCATCAATGGAAAACAAGTCTTCTGAACTTATTTTATGAGAAGAAGCCAATTTATTCACAATAACTGCATTACTACAGTACTTCAAACTCCTGCATTTCCCTCTTTCTAAATTTTTGATTTTTATGACAGTGGGAATTCTGCAGTATTTGCTTATATATTAAAGGTTTGTGAACTTGAAAGCCCTGTGTTCTCCTAATGAGATGTGAGGTGAAAAGGCTGTTCAGCTGTATCTGTTCAGAGCAGAGTCTAATTCTGTAAGACATTAGATGTAAGGACACCACAGGGAGAAAAGCCAGAGAAATGTGTGTGCCAAAAAACAAAAGAAAAATCCAGCAGGATTTCAGACAGATTTTCAGCTGTGGTTGTTCTCAATATTCTCCACAGTGTGTGCTCGGGGCTACAGCTCATAATCATGTCTCTGAAAATATGCTCCACGCAGAGGAATGCAGAGCTAGACTGAGCAAGGATGAAACTATTTTCATCATCTTTGCATAGAAATATTGTAGGGTGCATGCTATTCAATGTTTACTCTTTTATGAGTGGGCAGAATGTCTATGCAAATATTTAGCTGTAAGACTGTTTGCTCTCTGCAATGAGCTCCCAAAGTGAAGGCTTCCTGTGCAATATTTGTCTGGGAGTATAACATATATATATCAAAGTGTTTCACTCATTCTAACCTGAGAGAAGCAGAACATTTCAGTAGCTTCAGTAGTTTTACATGCTACTAAAATGGAATGCCAAAGTCCAGGCTTTCCCAACCTTGGTGTCCTGATACCATGCAGGGTTACATAGGAATCAAATGTGGTAGCCTAAAATTGTATTTATTGATCAACAAACAAAAATATTGTTTATTGAAATATTTTGAATACAATGTATTGTGAGTTATGCCAAACAAAAAACTTGCGTCTCTGTCTGTCCGTCACCAATTGTGCAGAAATGTCATCTGAGCCTTTCTTCCTCTGTCCACAATACCACACATAGTGAAGCTAAATTAATGTTTTCTTGCAACAGAGAAGAAAAAAAAAAGAAATCACATGATTTTAACGAAAAGGTCTACACGTTTGGATGTCTGGGGTCACCACAGGTTTGGGATGTCAAAGTGGGGAAAAGGTTACAAACCACTGCTGTTGTCAGACATGTCAAGTCAAAAGTTTAGAAATAGACAGACTAAAGCACAAAAACATGTGGAAGTAACGGTCTTCTTATACATTTAAAAAGAGAATTAGAATTTGAAATCTGACTTTGAGGTTAATCCAAAAAAAAATCATGTTTTTTTTTTTTCTGTTTTTTTTTTGTTTTACTGTTTCTGGGATGAAGTCAGTTAAAATATGTGGGGTGCTGGATAGCTTGTTATGTCACCCATACTATGTACAGAGGCTCAGCAGCCATTGGTTCAAATCCACAAATCCTCAGTCCTTTGCTGCATGTTGTCCCCCACTCTCTTCTACCGCCATGTCCTGTCTCTCTTCAGCTGTCCTATCCCATGAGGGCAAAAATATCCTAAGAAATATAACATAAAAAAAACAACCATTCATGTATTAACCCTCTGTATGTGTGTCTTGTGTGGATTTTCATTGAATTTTCCAGGCAAAGCGAGAGTCATATGCCTTTCTGTGGGACATGGCGGTGGTAGAGTACGCCGCCCTGACTGATGACGACTGTACGTTGACTGTGGCAGGAAACAGCCTGAGCACCAGAGGCTATGGCATGGCCCTACAGCACGGCAGTCCTTACAGAGACCTCTTCTCACAGAAGTATGTATATGTTATTTTTCATACTGCGTGTACATGTTAAAAGTATTCAAAGCTCAGTATCAGCTTATTGGCGGCGTTGGTATCATAGAATAAATGTTCTATGTAAACCATCTGAAATCATAAATAGAAAAAACTTCAAGTTCTGCTCATCAGTTTAATCAGTTACAACATTTTAAACACCAAATATCTGTTCAGATTTCACAACAAAGACAAGTCAATTAAGCTTAGTTTTGGTACAAGTGTCTAGATCCAATTTAAAGTTTCACTTGAGTTTTAACATTTATTGCCTGAACATTTCTTATTTGTCTTGGTGAGGCAGACTGCAAGTTAAATACGGCATTAATTCTGCTCTAATTATTTGTTATTGGTTCGTCTGTTTTTTCTCTCCTCCAGACACAAGAGAGACAAATGCTGCTGCAAACATTTTCAGTGCAGTTTTACAACATTGATTGAGGTGAATTTCAAATCAGTGTAGCAAACTTTCTCAAAGATAGGAAATATAAATTCAAGGACAAACACCAACTGAAATGGGAGGATTGATCGGTCTGTAAACTCCACACTGAGCCTTCAATGAAATACCTTAAATCAATGATCTGCAGGGACAGGAATTGTGAATGATTAAGCATCTTGGGTTGTGATGTTTCATGAGAGCAAATGTGTAAAAATCTCAGAAAAGCTTTGGCAGCTGTGTGTGCATTGTCTGAGTGAATGTGCAGGCTTTTGCACAAACACATATGTGTGCCAGTCACTGTTTGTGAGAGGCTGAGTAATGACTGTGCAGAAAACTAAGCTCTCCGATGGGACAGATTTACTGTCTCGCTTCAGTTTGTACACAGCCATCATCATTCTCCTTCACAAAATCCATCCTTTCCTCCCTGTATGCTAACAAGTGCACTGACTGTAGATTTGGATCAGTTTTCCCATGCCTATATATTTGATATCACACCAATTCATCATGAAGCTGTAACTGTGTCATGTTTATGTAGCTCTAGTGTTTAAGCAGCTGTTAGCTTTTAGTAACTGTTTTCAACAGTGTCGCTATTTACACTCTGCTGCTGTGCAGCTTTAAATGGCACTTTACCCACAGAGCCCCATGGATCTTTGATTAGGTAACAGGTAACAATGATTATGCTGTGCATTAACAGTGCTTTATATATCTATTTATCAGGTTAATTCATGTATTGCACTGTATTATCATATAACCAGTCATTAAAGACATTTTGGTGGATTAATTTTCCCCTCGTTTGTCAATAGAAAAAAACATGTAATCTTTCTATCTCTACTCTCTACTCATCTGCCCTTGTAATTTGATTACCAGCATTTGCCATGGTGTGAATCAATGCCATTGAAGGATTTGTGCACTGTCCGGTGTCCATGTGTTATCACATGAATCTGCACACTTGTGTCAAATAACTACTTCATCTTTCTTCTTCACAGGATATTGGAGCTCCAGGAAAAAGGCGACCTCGACATCCTTAAACAGAAATGGTGGCCAAAGATTGGCCGCTGTGACCTTCAGAGCCACGCAGACGCCCAGCCAGAGGGACGGGCGCTGCGCCTCCACAGCTTTGCCGGTGTCTTCTGCATACTGGCTGCAGGGCTGCTGCTCGCCCTCCTCGTGGCCGCACTGGAGACCTGGTGGAACAGCAACCACTGCCGGAGAAAGCAGCCCAAAGAGGTGACCACCGACAGCTCGTCGGGCCAGGGCCCAGGCCCAAGCCTGCTAACCCAGAACCGGGCCATGGTGAACACCACGGGTCCCCCTGCCCCACCAAGGCCCCGGTCGAGACCCAGACCACCGGGCCCCCCGGTCCTGCCCAGAGATGCCACTGCCACACTCTACTTTATGGATCCAGCAGGCCCTGACGCCAGCCCCGATTTAGTCGAGCTGCAGTACACCCAGTTATAATAGGTGTGCCCCTGATGATAGTCAAGACATCATGTGATCAATCTGCTCATTCCTTCTCATGTTGGGAGAGAGGTTGGGGTGCTGTGTTAGGGACTTCGAAGGCTTCTCTCTCGAACACTCTCTCTGTGATTCTCTTATTGTGACACATTCAAACAGTAATCGCCTACATTCTGGCTTGATCAGTCATTGGTGATCATATGAGAGAACCACAGCTGGAATGATGACAACAAATAAAAGGAAATGCAAATTCAAAAGCACATACTGAAATTGTACGTCTGAGTCGATAAGAGCTTCAGTCGTACAATAGCTCTCTTTAGCTAATCCATTCAAGTCTTAACGCTTTAGAGCTCTGACTTCATCTTGCTGCTGTCGGCTGGGCAGCCCCTCTGCATGAGGCGTCCAGACAACTAAGGCTTGACATGGATCCCTAAACTAAAGTGTGAGCAAAAGCACGTATTAATAAATAATCCGAGCCTTGACCTTCCTGTTTGACTTGACAGTCCAACAATCAAATAAGAAACACCTTCTGAGGACACCCATTTAAGATCCAGTCCTGTCCTGAAAAGACACAGTAAATCTAACTCAGCCCATGCTACATTCAAGTGCATGTCAGAGTTTGAGTTACTGCTGCTTATTTCTATTTCAGTCTCCTGTGTACATCTGCTCTCATAATAATCACATACTGCTGTCATGTACTACACTCTTTGTTTACAGAAGATAATATGTTAGATGGGTTCTTTAAGTATTACAATGGTTGTGTTGTCAATTATTATTGTTTGTAGACATGTCATGAAGTGATCTTACACCCAAAATGAGCCTTTGGAGCATCAAACACTTTCACAGGCTTGAAATCTGACTGTTATAGGTGTGCGTCTTTTGTACCTCACGTTTGTTGTTTCTAAGCATGAACAAGGTGTCAAAACAACTGCAGAATTTGAATGCAATACCCTCATTGAACAGAATTCTCAGAAAGGCTCACACGATTATCAGTTGATAAAAGAAACTATATTATTGATAGAATACATGTTTTTATGAACTGTAAAAGATCAGTCCAGACAAAATAAAATTTTTCTTTAAAGTTGTAATATAACGCTGACACGTAGCAATTGAAAATGGGTTCTGTGGTCCAAATTCAAAACACTAAATTCCCCCAGCCCCCTCCTCCCTAGAGTCAATGTGCGGACATGGAAGCTTCGGTGTTTAACGTCTTGAAACCTTTCTACGTTCTAACCTCTCTACATTTAAAAAAAAAAGCATCTCCATCTTTATCTTTGTTTAAGTACATTCCTGGTCATGGAGCATGTTAGATGCAGAGGCTTTTTAGGTCGGGTAGAATCAGTTACGTCTAAACTAGTTTGCCTTCATCGCTGCAACACCTGTTGGTTAGCCGGAAGAGGACATACAGGCTGCTGCTTTGTTAACAGAGAAGCAAGCACTTTAACATATCATGCTTCCTAAATGTCTGATGTACAGTAAGATCAATTTATGATTTAATTCAGTAAATATCTTACATATTGAACCAATAACATTATTTAGAGAATCTTATTATTTGAAAAAAAAACCAACCTAATATACCAATGAGCAAATAATAATTACTCCTTTTTTAAAGAAAGAATGACTAATATTCTCTGTCTCAAAACATTTCAAGATCTGCTGCCTATCTCAATTTTAGACCATTGTTACATTGACAACCTTTTGATTTCTGACCATTTAGATTTCAAAAGAACAAGCAATTATTGCGTAAGCGTCAAGAATCCTGTCTGCCCACAGCCGCTGTTTCCACACTACAAACTATTCACAGCTACCTTTCAAGCCTGTGGGAAAAAAAAGTGTTTGATTTTCACCAAGATTTTGGTGGAGTATCACTTGAAATTGTTCAAAGCACCTCTGGCATCATGACAGCATCAATGTAGTATGTGGACATTATGACAGCCAATTCAAACAAAATCTACTCTTAGCCTGCAAATATCCTCAAGCTGAGGTACTAGTTTGATTTCTAGGGGAAAAAGACATATTTGCTTTCTTTTAAGGAGTTGGAGATTATTAATGCCACTCCTGTATCTGTCTTTTGATGAAACACTACAGCCAGGAGATGGTTAGTTTAGCTTCGCACAAACAATGGAAGAAGGACAAACAGCTAGTCTGACTCTGTTTAAAACTCTTTAGAGCACTGTATCGCACTTTAGTTGCAAGAGTTACTCCTAGTCAACCACATTTTATTCCTTAGAACAATTTGTGTTAGATCTTTAAGACAACAGACCTGTTTACTTGTGAGTTTTATCAATATGTGTTATCTTCTGCCCAGTGTTAGCAGTGACACATATTCTGGGTTTCTTCTTTTTTCTATCTTCTTAACAAAGTACACCTTGGAAAACAAGTTCTTAGATTTAGACATTTTGGTGGTTTTCTTTTCTATATTTCTATTGAATGTATATCCAAGCTAAGTAAGTTCTCCAGCTGTCAATTGCCTTACTCTGTCTCTGGAGGAAATAACCAGACTTGAATCGTGAGTGCCAAAAATAGCTCATTCCACTTCACAGTGCTATACTTTAGGCATTGGAGTGGTTTATGTTCTTATCTAATTCACAGAAAGAGAGCAAATAAGACTTATTTCTCAAATGTTAATTCATTCCTTTTGTCACCTAATTTGAACATACACTTATGTCAGTGTTAGGATTTGCAGGGGAAAGTTTTGGTTACATATGATTGTCTATGATCTTCAGCAGGTGACTAAGGATTACGGTCTGGAAAGGGTTTCTGGTCCATTGACATATAATGACATACCAGAGGGGAGGCGGGAGATTTGGACAGACAGAGAGAGAGACTGGGAGGAGGTCGAGGCTCTTGACACAGGTCAGGAGAGGCCTGGCTGATTGTGCTGGATGGTCATTGGCTGTGTCAGGGCAACAGGGGCGGGGCATGGGGTTGGGCAGGGGTAGATTGTAGCTGCTTCATCTGTCATCTCACCCCATGGTCTCTCCTGTTTCTCGGCCTTTTTGTGGTTTTGTCTGTCGTCAGTGTGGCTCGAGTTAAATGGGTGCATGATGGTGGGATAGGAGATTTATGTTTTGAGGGCAGCCAAAAAAAACCATCTGATAACAATCCTTTTTTGGCTTCTCCCTCCTTCCTCTTGTGTTTGTGTTGCCTCTTTGATGTGTGTGTGTCTGAAAAAATAGAACAGATTTGAACAGATTTTTCGGCATAATTAAGCCAACTTCAATTACTGACATTAAGAACTTTTTCATATACATTTTATTGCCTAACAAAGTCCGACCCATTGGATCTGTGCGTCCATTGAAGCCTGTCTTGTTAACTGCTGATGCTCTTCATGCAAGAGTCGCCCACTGTGGCTGTGTGGTCACCTAATTGTGGAGAAAATTTAAACACTTCTGCATGAAGAGACATCTTCATTAAAGTCCATTTCAGCAGTAGAGACATTACCTTTTATGACCTCATATTCAGGATTAAGTGCTTTAAGGTAATGTCTCTTTTGATGTTGGCTGCTTGTATAAAAAAAGTGTTTTATTTATTTATAGATCTGAGTTTCTGAAGCTGAAATAAGTCAGTTTTTAATTTCAGCATTCTTCAAACTCCTGTTAACATTTTGAGATACAAGTTAGACTTGCACTTATGGAATATTAATGAAGTAGACATCAGTGGATGTAAACTGGGTATGATGATGAACCAACCATTGTAACCTGTCTTTTTCTATCTTTATTCACTCTCTATCTCCATCCCATTCTTTCTTTAACCTCTCAAATCCTTCCACTGCTCATTCATTCTCACTTGTTTTCTTATCTTTCTGCTCTTTAATTACATTCATTCTCCTTCTGCCATTAATACCACTATTCATTATTCTCTCTCCTGGTTTCTTTTGTTCCACACACTCTCTGTGGCTCTGCCTTTCTTTCCCATCTATCTGCAGGACAAAGAGGTGAACCTGGAACAGGTCCACCAGCGTTTGAACAGCCTCCTGGACGAGGACTTGGCCCACAAGCAGCTGCCAGGCCAGTCTATCGAGATCTCTGCCCTGGACATTGGCAGCATACAGCCCAGTCAATCCCTGGAGGCCTTGTCTGTTCGGGATTATCCAGGTCATCGGGGGCCGCCACGGCTCTCTGTGAGCACCTTCCTCCAGGAGGGTCATGGGGCAGGAAGGACACTGGGTGTGCCCACTGGCAGGACCTTGCCCCTGCCCCTCAGCAGTGCCACCATGCCCTCTATCCGCTGCAAACACAGGGCACCCAATGGGGGGCTCTTCCGGCAGAGCCCAGTCAAGACACCCATGCCAATGTCCTACCAACCAGTGCCAGGAGGTCCCATCCCAGAAGTCAGTGAGCCCAGCCACGGAACGTCCATCTAAGCACGGCAAACATTCACAGACACTCGAGCTCAAACAGAATAGCGTGGAGCTGAAAAGAGTGCTTACAAAGTGAAGAAATATAAATAAAACACTAAATAAAGAGGATTTTATTACCAGAGATGAAGAGTCACGTGACGTGAGACGGCACGACTGAGACTTTATTGTACATATTTGTAAGTACAAAGGGAGAGAGAGAAGCAACATTAAAAAGTGTATTTTGAATATTCTCAACAGTTGAGTTTAAAAAACACAAAAGGATTTAAAAAAAATTACTGTTTGAATGGCTTTGTAAATTTTGTTCTAAATGAATAAAGGTGAACATTCTTTGTGGTTGTTTTATAAGTGCCAAGTTCAAAGATGTTTTCTTTCAGCTCAACCTTAACTGAATGTACTGTGAGAATTCATGATAAAAAAAATGACATTTCACACTTCAAAAGATATTGAAAGACTTGATTTGTTTCATATGAAAATAAAAAACTACAATACTAAAACACTGAGATGTGTTCTTGAAAGCATACAGTATATTAATGACCAGTGCCTTGCTTTCACCAGGAATCTGTGACTGGGTTCATTGATAAAGGGTCTTTAAGAGCACAATAGGAAGCAAATAAAAGCTTGAAAAGTTTTGTCACTAATTTTCCAGAGCAACAATTGGTGCAGCACATAGGACCTCATTATTATACTATTACATATTATATATACATTAATGCGATATAAAGGAAGTTCAAAATTGGGATGGGGCTAACTGCTCAAATTGGTCCACATCATACCTCCACCTGTCCTGTATGAATACCTCATCTCAGCCCCAGCATGTTGGACCCACACTGACTTGGCCTTTGAAAATAACAAACAAAGCATCCCTCTCCCTTCTATTACTGCTTTTCCTGACCTGCTGCCTCTTGTACACACAGTGCTTAGAGCTGCTGTGTTTTTATGAACCACAAGATCTGTGTTCAAATCTTACAGACTGTCACTGGGGATTTAAACTGATCAAACACACTCACACACTTTAATGCCAGTGTTAGGATATGCCTATTAGTGTGTGTGGCTCTGAGTAAAATGTGTAAAAACAGACATTAAACAGTCAGTGCAGACACTAAAGATGCAAAAAAGCAATATCAGATGATAACCTCCAGGGACAACAGGGGTCCCTTGTCTCTAGCACTGTTATACTGGGGGTCACATGCTGAAAAGTTTGGGAACCTCTGCACTAAAAAACAAATTGACACTTCAAAATCAACAAACATTATCAACATGAACACATTTTGATAACAAGGGAGGTTTCTTGTATTAAGTATATTAAATGATTGGAAAGACAATATTTCTTGTACAATAAAAAAAGTACACCTTGTCTTCATCAAGAGTGATGCAAGGAAAAAACCCCATCATCATGTAAACTACATGATTGCATGAATTAGCAAAACTATGTCTTTTTGTGAATGGGAACTGCGGAAGCCCATTTTTTTCTGTCTCCTACTTTATTGCAGCCACTGACCTACACTCCTGGCCCGGTTAAAATGTAGACTAACATCTGCCTCCTCTAAGACGCATGGCTTCACCATCTGTTTGTTTTCACCTGAAGGCTATGAGTTCCTTCCAGAAACTTCAGTTCCTGGAAGTTACTGACACAGCAGCAAGGACATGATCCCTGACAGCAATCGCTGCCAAGAGTGTTGACTGGTGTGGCACCTGGTCTGATTCATGCAGCGGTGGGCAATTTGTCCCAAATACTAACTCAAGGGGAGGCTCCACTTGACTGCACTGCACCCCTAAAAGTTAAAAACTTCAGAAAGAAAGTAAGGACTTTAAAATTGCTTCTCAACAAGTTGAGTGTGCTCATGTTTGGAGATCTGTCTGCGCTCATATGTGTGTTTGGATATTTGATTTGCCCTCATCACCTCTCATGTCTGGCGGTCCTGCCTGCCAGTCTTAAGACGTGGTGCCGAGCGATGCTGTGAACTCTCCGTGCCTGTGCTGGAAGGAAACACTGACCTTGTTCTGAGAGCCGAGCTGAGTCCCGTCACGGAGATTCTTCCTGTTATGGCTAACACAAACAGTCGACTGCCACCGCTTCATGTCAAGATTCATTTCATGACATGGCCTTTTTCACCTCCACATCTGATACAAAACAGTGTGCATGCTTAAAAGAAAAAATCTCATTCCCCAGAGGACATTGTAGAAGGGGTCATTCTACGAGGCAAGTTCATTTTTAAACACTGCATGATTATGTCTACATTTGTAAGTAAATTACCTGATTCAGAGATACAGATAATGTACAGAGCATGGCCGAAAATCTCCTAATGGACTTATTGTACTTGTAAAACCAAAATCTCCATCAGTTTTTCACATTGAACATTATCACAGGAACCGGCTCTTTGTAATTACACAATTCTGCCATACAAGACGCGCATGAATAGTCTGTATAATTAGCTCGTGTGGGCAGTGTGAGGCAATCTGCTGTAAAATAACTTCTATTCTCCCTGCGGGGGGATCACTGACCGTCTGTCCAGACTGCCTCTGCAGCCTTATTATCCATTCACTTAGGCCATTCTACCTTAAACTGCATGCTGGGCTCTTCTTTCTTGTCCTGGGGGATGCTCTATGCCTTTTTGCCCTCAAAACTTTCAATTTTGATGACTTTAACTTGACTTGTTTCCATATTTATTTCTCTGGGTAAGAATAGCCAGTTGGCTTTATTTCATTATAGAATACATCAACTTGGCCGCTTGCACAACATGTGTCAGGATTAGCCAGAACATACAAAGAGGGCATGTCTTCAAAACTATTTTTATAATCTAAGATGTGATCTATTAAACTTGTGTTAATAAGTTTGCTGTAAGGTCCATCTGTTATGTAAAGAGCCATCTACATATTGGCAGCATAACTCATTGTCAAATGGCAGATGGGGAGCATTAATGAGGAGACATATATTGACTTAGTAACATGTCTTAAGAGTGCAGGTTCATCAAGGTATACCTTGGGTTTCCATTGCCCAGAGAAAGAAGAGAGGACGTATACAGAGTAACAATCTAAAATCTGGACTGTAAGTATAAACCAATTTGCATTGACAAACGCAGTTTGGACTGAACTATGTCAAGCCTGGTTGAATATCTGTCTTGAATAAATAATGTACAAGTTGTATAATACATGTTTTTAGAATGTAAGAAGTTAAATCTGGTATAATCCCCTTTAAAACTTTCTTTTCTGTGCGAAATTCACCCCCAAAAATTGTTTCCATCTTTTTTTCCAGGAACAGGTTACAGCAGGATAAGCAAGTTATTCTGTTTTTCTTTTGTCCAATAACAATATTAATAGCATCTATTTGCTGCTGGATGTAAGTACAAATCGATCACATGTGTGTACAATTATGTTTTTAACAAGCAGCAGTTTCACAAATGTTGCACTGTTTCTCCCATCTTACCTTGGCCTGATAGAATTCCAAAGTCTGCTAATCAACAAAGTACAAAAGTGGCTGCTGGAAATGTCAATAGTCATAAGACAAAGGACCATGTTGTCTGTATTCAAAGTCATCCCAGGCCAAACAAAAGTGATGAACTCCCTTAGCCACACCTCTCGCGAACAAACCATTCAACTCTCTATTCAGCTACTCCTCATGACTGATTAGAGTACATTAGTCAACAGTTTCCTACAAAAGACAAAAAAACAGAACAAAAAAAACAAAGTGACGAGGACCAGAACGAAATACAACTTTAATGTTGGGAACACCAAGAGGGAGAAAAGGAACTGCTGTCCTGTAAACATTTGGGACTAAAATAAGCTCATGCCTACTAGTTTAAACAATGGCTAAAAGTAAACTGCACTTCATTCTTGGCATTATAATGAGATACTCTGTGGCTTCAAAAAAATGTTGAATATTTCATGAAGCCAAAGGGCCTTAGTTGTGAGAGTAAAGGTATTACACACTGTTATTTCAGATTTGTAGGAGCTGCATAAGTGCCTCACTGCTCAATTATGTATTCTTGACTTCTTATTAAACTATTTTCCCTCAGTTGGTGTTTCTTAAATCTGACTACCTGCATACAAATATTTCAACTTTGTGAACCAGTGTCATGGAAAGAACTTGATCTAGTTGTTTTATAAAATGTTGGACATGAGGTTGGTGATTTCTATATTATACTTAATTCATTTGACATCAACATAATGTCAGCATCAACAATGTTTGAGAACCTGGTCTTTCTTTCTTGAAAATAAAATATAGGTTGACATTTTTTGTGTTCAGTACATAGCCTTTATAAATATAATGTATTGTTAATTCATATCCATAAATGAAACTGTGTATTTATAAAGCCAGCTTGTACCTTTTAAGCTTGCAGTGAGACCACTGCACAGTAAACGGCATTAAGCAGCAGCAATGCATTGGTCTGAACATTTTAGGGATGTTGCTCTGTCTTCTGTTTTCTTATTAACAGAATTAAGCATTTAGACTGAAAAGATCAAATGGAACAAATTGTACAGTTTATACAGCCAAATCCAAACTCCACTGTTCAAGTACAGCCCGTGGAAAAACTTGTTAGTATTATGCAGCTCAATCAAGACTTATTGTGAAACAAATCAAGTTGAGTTGCCAAAAGTAGAAGAGCTTATAACTGAAATACCCTTGTATTTAAAATATACTGCTCTAACAATATATGCCGCAGTTTAAAACATCATGGGTGTTTTTCAAAGTACTTGGCACATGACCAACCATACATACCTATGTCGAAAAATGAAAAAAACCACATACATACCATGTCGAAAAAATGAAAAAAACCACATCCATACCCACGTCGACAAAATGAAAAAACAACATAGATACCTATATCGAAAAATGGAAAATAACAACATACAAACCCATGTCGAAAAAATGAAAAAAAAGATATACATACCTATGTCGAAAAATGAAAAAAAACACATACATACCATCTCAAAAAAATAAAAAAAACGACATACATACCCATGTGGAAAAATGAAAAAACGACATATATACCTATGTTAAAAAAATGAAAAAAACAACATATTTACCTATGTTAAAAAATAAAAAAAAACGACATACAAACCAATGTCGAAAAATGAGAAAAAACGACATACATACCTTTGTCGAAAAAATTAAAAAAACGTCATACGTACCCATGTCGAAAAATGAAAACAATGACATACATACCCATGTCAGAAAATGAAAAAACAACATACATAACTTTGTCGATAAATGAGAAAAAACGACATACATACCCATGTCGAAAAATGAAAAAGACAACATTCATACCTATGTCGAAAAAATTTAAAAAACGTCATACATATCTAGGTGGAAAAAATAAAAAAAACGACATACATACCCATGTCGAAAAATGAAAAAACGACATATATACCTATGTTAAAAAAATGAAAAAAACAACATATTTACCTATGTTAAAAAATAAAAAAATAATACATACCAATGTCGAAAAATGAGAAAAAACGACATACATACCTTTGTCGAAAAAATTAAAAAAACGTCATACGTACCCATGTCGAAAAATGAAAACAATGACATACATACCCATGTCAGAAAATGAAAAAACAACATACATAACTTTGTCGATAAATGAGAAAAAACGACATACATACCCATGTCGAAAAATGAAAAAGACAACATTCATACCTATGTCGAAAAAATTTAAAAAACGTCATACATATCTAGGTGGAAAAAATAAAAAAAACGACATACATACCCATGTCGAAAAATGAAAAAACGACATATATACCTATGTTAAAAAAATGAAAAAAACAACATATTTACCTATGTTAAAAAAAAAAAAAATAATACATACCAATGTCGAAAAATGAGAAAAAACGACATACATACCCATGTCGAAAAATGAAAAAGACAACATTCATACCTATGTCGAAAAAATGTAAAAAACGTCATACATATCTAGGTGGAAAAATGAAAAAACGACATACATACCCATGTCGAAAAATGAAAAAAACGACATTTATACCTATTTCGAAAAAATGAAAAAAAAGACATACATACATGTCGAAAAAATGAAGAAAACGACATACATATCTATGTCGAAAAATGAAACAACGACATACATACCTATGTCGAATAAAGGAAAAAAACGACATACATACCTATGTCGATTAATGAGAAAAAAAATGACATACATACCCATGTCGAAAAATGAGAAAAAACAACATACATACCTATGTCGATAAATGAGAAAAAACGACATACATACCTATGTTAAAAAAAAGTGAAAAAAAAACATACATACCTGTGGCGAAAAAATTTAAAAAACGTTATACGTACCCATGTCGAAAAACGAAAAAAACAACATACATACCTATGTTGATAAATGAGAAAAACGACATACATACCCATGTCGGAAAATGAAAAAGACAACATTCATACCTATGTCGAAAAAATGTAAAAAACGACATACATATCTATGTCAAAAAAATAAAAAAACAACATACATACCCATGTCGAAAAATGAGAATAAACGACATGTCGAAAAATGAGAAAAAATGACATACATATCCATGTCGAAAAATGAAAAAGACAACATTCATACCCATGTCGAAAAATTAAAAAAACGACATACATACCTATTTCGAAAAAATGAAAAAAAAGACATACATACCTATGTCGAAAAAATGAAAAAAAAGACATACATACCTATGTCGAAAAAATGAAAAAAACGACATACACACCCATGTCGAAAAAATTAAAAAAACGACATATCTATGTCGAAAAATGAGAAAAAAACGTTTTCACCTCCTATATGTTTTATCATTGAAATAGAAGTAAAATAATGCTCAGCAAAATTATGTCTGGTTGTAGTCCCAGCAGAATGCAAAGCTGTCATTACAGTTAATTTGTGTTGCAGTGTTAGGCTTTAGCATAATGTTTTATACATGTAAGGATTTCATAAATTGAAGGAATCTTGTTCAAGTTTATGTGTCTGTGTTAAACACGGCTGCAAGACGGTTTTCTGTCTGGGACAATGAGAAGCTTAGAGTATTTGGATTTGATGGAAACTACTGTTTTAGCTCTGCTAAATTGGCTATTTGTTGTGTTTATTTGGAAATCAGTGGTACAGGAATTATGTCCACCAGATACCTTAGCTTTAAGATTACCACTGGTAGTACTATTGAACTTTTTTATGAGTGACTCCTCTATTTTTTTTTTAGAGGACTGACACAAATACAATTCCTGCCAAATGTTTTGCAGTAATCCACTGGTTGGAAGGCTGCAGTGACTGCAAACCGCAAGGCACCAACAAAGGCAAAGGAAGAAGAAAAAGCAGCTAAAAATGGATTTAAACAAAGCATGTTTCACATCTTTTCAAAACAAAAGGATTTGAAAAAATGTTTTGTGAAGAAAGAAAAACATTCACCACATTATTTAAACCTCAAGGATGCACAAGAAGTGTTTTGTAGAGTAGAACTGGATGCAAACAAGAACATCCACAATGCACCTTTTGCTGAAAGTGTCTATATCAGCAGTTTGTATTATTGCATTTATAAAGCTAGCAGAAAGAAATATCTGAACATGTTCCTGCCAATAAAGTGGATGTTTGGGTCTGCTACTTTAAACTTATCTGGTTCAAAATGCATAAGTGCATGTGTTGACAACAGCTGGGAGAGGAGATTATATTTCGTCCATAGTAACTTTTCTGCACTTGCTCCCCATTTTAAAATCCTCCTTCTTATCTTTAAGTCTCTTAATGGTCAGGCACCATTATATTCTGAAGAGCTAGTAGTCCACTAAAAGCGCGCTAGAACATTTTGCTCTCAGAATATAGGTCTGCTTGTGGTACTTCACATGGAGTCTGGAAACAGCATGCCATTAGTAGATGGCTGTTTACCATGAGCTGAGTTCTGCTTGATGTGGTTACCTGATAAAACTGTTTTACCTTGACACTGTTGCCAAGTACTTGCTCATGGTGGATTTATGTTTGGTGTCTGTAAATAGCATAGGGTCAAGACATGGGGATATAATAATAAAAATATTCGCTTTATTTGTATAGCACCTTTAAAAACAAATGTTTACAAAGTGCTTTGACAGACAAAGAAAATGCATCAATAGTCAAGACAACAACAGAACGGACATCAACAGACGGGCTAAACCGTTGCAAAACAGTTTGTAAATAAGTAAATACATCCACAGATAAGTACTTGGATCGTTGGACAGATCCAAAAATCCACACAAAGATTTGCAAATATGCAAAGACTGGCAATTGCATAGATAGAGCAAACACACCCTTGCACACACATTTGTGCTAATCCACAAACGTGTGTGCCTCAGTGAAGTGTAGAAAAAGTCACATGTAAACAGCCAAATGAGGACACACTCACTATAAGCAAGCGTACCATGCTCAAGAATGTTTGAACCCCATTTATTTAACAGTGTGTGTGTTGCTCTGTACCATACACTTCTCTGGCCATGGCAGTTCTGGAAGAGGTGGGCTTTGGCATGGTTGCTTATGCAAAGGCAAAGGAACCCATTGTGGACATGATGTAAAATCTATCCCTGTCTTGCATTATCGAGTCAGACTCAAAATAAACCACAAAGTCAAGTTGCAGTCGTGTTCTCTGTGTTGTTCTCCATTGTTAGACTGTACTAGAGAAAATTCACTGTGCAGCTGTCATACAGACTATGGCCGCTATTTGACAACTTGATCTGTTTTCTTTCATGTTAAAAAGTGCTTAAGTTGATTTTGTGAATTAATCAAGATACCTTTAAATTCAAAATGATAGCTGAGAATTGTGTTAGTTTTTATCGTGTCTCTTGCATGCATCTGTGTACACGTTTGTGGATCTGTCTATGGATCTGTGTGCAATTCTAGATCAATTTCAACAATTTTGCACCAATAATATCTCCATATAGACATTTTCGTTAAGTGTCCTTAGATAACTGTTGTTGTGATTTGTTGCTATTTAGAAGTAAAAATAAATGGCTTAATTGAAATGTTATGAACTTAAAGAAAGTTAAGGTAATTGAGCAACTATTTTACCCGCTTCATTATTGGCACTTTGAACTATTGGAAAAAGCCAATCACTTGTCCAAGCAGAGATTCATAGTTAACATAAGCATAACCAACATTTATTCTATGATTATTCATGTTAAATATGATGTACCAAATAGCAGAGTGTCTCAGGCAGGTCAGTGCTGCAGGGCCCTTGATACCTCGCCTTCACTTAATCATACAGCCAAAAGTGACCTGTGCATGGCTTTTAATGGGATTAATTAGGATGAGATAATGACTTTGTTGTGGAGCCAAAACAATGCCCTTAATCTCAATAGGGTCAATTAGCACTGACCTATGATTACCCCAACAGAGACTGCTTTTGATAACACAAGGTGTACTGTTTATATCAGACTGTTGCTGCTTTTGTCACTATGTTGTGTTTGCTGTTTTAATTATTTTTGCACTGACTCCGTTTACTCACAGCTTGGCTGAATTCCAGTTCTCTCCTTCCCTTACAATAACTTCAATAAATCATTTATGACACATATGTTGTCCCACCCCAGATCAGAGGAAGAGTTAGATGCATTGCATCTAATTGGTAGATTAGGTCAAATGAATGTAGCACATTTATTTTTCGTTCTCTCATGTTGCTGTAAAACAGATTAATATTAAATATGTGGCCAAAAATGTATGTGTATGAAGTTGCGGAGCTCCTACCTGGGTATAGCAGTATTAGCAATGTGATAAACAACTTCTCACTATTTGATAAATAATCCAAGAGAAACACAGCATCCCGACAGAGCCATGAAAGATTTATGCCCTGTGCCACATAGGCTCCTTCTCTCTCTGAATACCAGGCAGAAATCTGTGAATGGGCAGAATTCCAATCTCTCTCTCTATTTCTTTCCATCTATTCTACCCGCATTATTTCTAGCTTAAATATGTCTCAAAGACCCCTTTCTCTCGCCAGTTTTGGTTTTAATATGCTATAGGTATTCAGATGTTTATGTGGTTTCGTAGGATTAAGGGAAATGTGCTTCACCAACAGGTTGTTATGCAACCGAATTGAGTTAGCTTCATGATACTTCTATCAATGCATCCCGTGCATCCAGTTTATGAGGACTCTATTTCTAAAGCATTTGACTCAAGTCGTAATAGTCAAGAGTTTAAAGTCTTTATGATTAACATGTAATATACTGTTACTTGTTTGTTTTTTATTTTATTATTATTATTTAGTTTGTCTTTCTGGTGTGGCTGCTTGTGTTACCATCTGGTCAATCTAGAAGAAACAGACCTCAATTCAATTCACAAAACTTAATTTGTCCCCAGGGGGCGATTCAGAGATCCATCACAGTCCTGTCATATTAACAAAAGGTATTGTACTTTTAGAATCTTTGGGGTGTGTTTCAGCAGCCAGGTAAAGAGAGAGTTGCCTTGCTTCTTCTTCTGTAAAAGAGAGAAAGAGAGAGAGAGAGAGAGAGAGAGAGAAAGAGCGAGAGAGAGAGAGAGAGAGAGAGAGAGAGAGAGAGAGAGAGAGAGAGAGAGAGAGAGAGAGAATAATTAAACTGGTTTGATTGGAGAAACAGTATTTCTGAAAGCTGCAATTTTAATCACAACAAAGTGTGGCACATTTTTCACAACTTGATCATTATTAAGGATTTGATATACAACCATTAGACTTGGAGACATTGACTCCAGGGATTATTTTATCCATTCTACCAGCATTGTTTGATGGAAGGACATGCAGATCTGTCTGTCAATATGTTGGTTGGTTGGTTGGTCCATCAATTTTGACGACACTAAATTATCTAAAAATACTGTATATTGTATGGGCTGCCATTACCTTTGGTGTAAACATAGTCTTCAAATATAAACCCCAAGGACTTAAGGTACTCTGGCACCACTAAAGTGCCTCAAATTTGGATTTCAGTAAAGTGTCAGACAATTAATTAATAAATAGTCTAAAAATGAATAACACACCGTCATGAGTTAGTGAGAGTTTAGTTTTCTTTAAATAAACTGCAGAGAGGGGTGATTACTGTGATAATCATATGACAGTTATGTAAAGTACAGAGAACATAGTGTGACTGTAATGGTTTATATAACAGTTTACTTTAGTAGTCAGTTCACTTGTTCTTGCAGAGTGATACAACTGGCAGGACGGTTGACGGTTTTCCATGACTTTGATCACAAATTGGGAATGTTTTCAACTTACCATAGTTAAACTAATCAAAGATGTCTGATCATTCTGTCACACAGAGCAGCAGAGCAACATATGTTTGGAGACTTTTGAAGTCTTTGTATATTTTGTTGTTTTGAGTCATTGTTGCTTAACTCATTAATGGCCAAGCCTTTCTATTGTGTGGCCATGAGTTATGCTCGATTTGAAATATCTCATTGCAGGGGCTACATAGTTCTTTGAAAAAAGTAAAGTAAAATTGTATTTTCTGTTGCATTTCAAAGTAAAACTATTTTAACTTTGTTACATACAACAAAAAGTATCACACACAGCTAACTCCAACCAATGATACTCATTCTTATTGCTTACAATCCTTTGACCTTTTGATTTATCGATTCTAACTTCTTCTTATTTGTGAGACTTCTTTAAACATTTGGAACTTAATCGATCTAACCCTTTGGTGAACAAATAATGCTGAAGATATGAACCTTTGGAAAAATGTAATAAAAAAAACGTTTTTGTGGAAAAACTACAGCTGGTGGATTGAAAATTGCACAGTCTGTGTATACAGTTAAATTATTTTCTCATTTACCTCTGTTAGACTGAATTGGAGTGGAGAAGTGCAAAGAACCAGTTTTTACTCAGTGCCTTCTCCCCTTTCTCTTATTGTCTCCCTATCTTTACACTCCATTATCTCTGTTTTCCCATTCATTCTGTAATTACTATCTTTACTGAATTCATAAATTAAATAAATGAAAAAGAATCTAATGAGCAAGTCTTTCCTAACAAAGACTATGGCAGTTCCAACTGACAACATTAAAGCAAATTTCCAACTAAAACGCAAATAGCTGAATTCATCTTGTGAGAGGGTTAAAAAAAAACTGATTTCAATAAAAAACTGCAACTCTCTAAATGTTTAAAAATATCTGCAGCCTTAGAATGTGAATACTAATGTGTGAAGCCTGACTGACGTCAGCCATCTGTTACGGCATTCCGGAGGATCATTGGCAGCAGCCACCATGCTGGAGATTCTGTCTCAGCCTCTCTTCAGTCAATTCAATAAATTAAAAAAAAATAAAAAAACGTTATTTGTGCCCAGGGGGCAATTCAAATTCACACAGGGCAGTTAATAAACGACAGTGCAGCTATACTAAAAGTTTAACAAAGATAAAGTGTCAAAAAAAGAATCAGCCGAAAGAAAGAGTCAGCTTAACGAGAGCTGCAGCTGTGAGGGGTTCTAAGCCTTATTACAAACTGTTAGATCACTCCCACCTCCAACTAGTGTACATCACTATTGTTTGCCAGCGTCCCTGCGCTTACTCCTCTTCCTCTTTTTTCTACTTTCATTGACAAACAGGTTTTCCCAGCAATAATGCATCCAACACTTAGCAGGGCAACAAGAGTAAGTGCTGTCAGATGGGCTACTGGGATGTTTTCCACTGTCTATGCAAAATGTGCACATTTTGGGCCATTGCTTTGGTTTATGTTTGTGAGGCCTGAGGGACCCCTTGGTCTCAGGCCCAAAGTAGTTTCCTGCTTTGCCTGTTGACCAGCACCATCTCTACACTCTATGAACTGCTGTGTGCCTCGAGCTATGTCGATGTTGCAGTTAATTTTTTAATCATAATTATTGTTAACCCAAAATAAATTAAGCATAGCAAAACCGAAGTATCCAAAGAGCACCAGTTTATTAATCACAAATATTAAAGACATACTTAATCTTGGTGATAAATGTTGAATAAGGATTTCTGTATTGGGTGGGGTTTTTTTTGTTTGTTTTTTTTACATGAAGTGAAAAATCTCAACACCTACAGAAGAATTGCTACAGAATAATTGCTAGATACTTACGAAACTAATTCCATTCTCATGAGCCTGGGCTGCAAGGTTTTGTTATTTTAGTATTCACAGATGCTGGCCTACTAACATCTTAAAGAAACTTGGCTGCTCAGAGCTCCGAGGTTCTTTTTGGACAAAAATCCAAAGAAACCTGTGTACATTATTAAGAAGTACTTTTAGTATTAAGGACAGGAAATGGAAATCGTGGCATAGATCATTCAAATAAAACAGAAAGATGCCCAAGAAAGAATTTACTTAACTCATCCTCATTTTATTAACTCTATTGTTTTTAATGTTTCTTTTACCATCATGAATAAAGCAAATGGCAGCTAAGTATTAAGAGACCAGCTGGCTCTGCTGCACTGCTACAAATTGTTCCACTTGCTTGTTTAGAACAAAAAAGATCTGACGATCACAGCGCTTCTTATGTAAAGTTTAGACCCTTGCTGTACTGCAGAGAATACATTCCTACGCAAATTAGTGAGATATTATCCAGAGACTCGTGGGAGCTTTTTGAGGAGCAATTATTTCTGTGCAGAACAGAGATGAAGTTTCCACTTATAAACCTGTTGAAACAAAGTGAAAGTGAGGTTTGCTTGTTATCAAACTTGTCATTTCTCTTGGAGAGACCGGAATGACACTCACTGGGATTTTTTGTGTTAAACCTACTGAAATTCTTATGTTATATAAGATTACAGTTTTACACTACCTCAGGCAACCCTGGGGAAAGAAATGTGCAACTATTGCGATTTTAAACCTGACTGCAGCTAATTCAAGGAGGTTTGAACCCAGTCCCAAATGGCTGTTCCGTTTTTTGAAAATATTTGTTTCCGTTTCACACATCAGCTCACCATGACAGACCCTTTGAGTCTGGACAGTGATCCCACAGCAGTGTGTATGTTTATGAACCAGCTGCTGTTTTACTGAGAGGCCGCCAAACCACTGGGCACAGAGTACACAGCCTCAGACTTTCACAGCTCAAAGGAGATGCAACCAGCGACTAGACTTCAAAACACCAGTGAACATGTTGCGCTTGTCAAACTCCTTTCCTATCTGACCTTATCTCCCATGGGTGCGTCTCGGAAAACAGAATTTTGTTTTTTGAAAAAAGGTTTAAAGAAGTTATGACTGTAGAACACAAAAATATACTTTGACTTGTTTAAAACATTTTCTTTTTTTGCTGAGTAATGCCCACAATGAGTGATGGATGATACCCATGTCTGTGAAATTGAATGTATAAGCAGATATTTCTCAAACTGTGAGCCATCTTATATTGACAAATGTTTCTGCTAAAGATATCTAATATTCAAAATGTATTAGACCAGAATCTATCTCTTTTTTCCCAAACAGTATTCATCCATTTCATCCATCTATATGCATTTATGTTAGTAATCAGGTTAGTGTAAAGTTCATGTTATAAAATGGTTTCCCAAAAAACACAAAATAAGAAACCTGACAGATATCCGGAATAATGTAGCTTGTTTCCAGCTAGAGAAAACACTTTTCTTGTTGGTTTTCAAGCTGGACTATTTGACAGCCCCTACAAAAAGGGATTGCCATGGCAGGACTGGAACTGGATGAAATAAATATTATGACACGTAGAGTTTGTTCTCACTACCAAAATAATTGAATCCAAAGTTCAACAAAAATTCAGACAGACAACAGCTGTGTGTGAGAGAGAGCAGCCCCCTCATCCACTCAGTTGACAGAGCGAGGGCGCAGACAGCTAGGAAGAAAGACGCAGAGAGACAGAAAATGTTGAACTGGGTTCAAAGAGTGCAGCAACGTAAATGATTAAATAAATTCTTTCTTAAGTTCTAACGAGTGTCATCACATCACTTTTTTGGTAGAGTTATATACAATATGGCGGCGCCAACACTGCTGACTCAATTTTGTTAAGAAGTTTTCTCGACTACTTCTGTCAATAAGCAGGCAATTGACCATATTCACAACTCAATTGGTTAATAGATAAACATACATATGGTTTCAGGGGTGTTAATTTGCTTAACCTGCTGCCACCGTGACCCTGCCGATAAGCAGAAGATAATGGATGGACATTTGGTTGAACTTACAGCTGTATAGAAATGACGTGGGCTTCCTTGACGTCCAAATCAATCGACTAAAAAACATCTAGAGTTGTATTTAAACCTGATGCTGTTTAACATTGGGGTACATGTTTGCTTACAGGATCAATGAGTAAAATATCTACTGAATTAAATGATAAAATGCACTTGCTATATAACTGGACAAGACAAAAGGTTCAAGTGCTGGCTTCTCTGAAAACAATGCAGCAGCCATATTGTCCTTCTCAGTTTCGATTTAGTCGCCCAATGGTTTGTTTTTTGATTGACCAGAGAAAGAAGGCGGTTTTGAAGCCCCCCGCCCCCATGTGACTGTTTTGGGCTTTGCCCCACGATCTGAAAGAAATGAGAACAGTTATCACGGCAAACCAACAGCTGTTGCAGCGATAGAAGCCGTAAAGTAAACTGGTTCAGATGTAACAGATTCTTTTCAACCCAAAAAAAGCCTCTGCAATTTTGTAATGTGGTAATAGGATCAATATTAGAGATGCTTTAAATGGATAGAGATTAGAATGAATGATTTCAAGACAGAAGCAGAACTGGCTAAATACTGAACATTTAGTGTCTGCTGCATAGCAAACTGTATGTGACTCGCCTATTGGGTAACTTGGACTTGAAAGGGCCAGGAAAAATTCAAATATTTATAAAATGAAGTCAAAAGCAATATTTGACAGTGTGAGACCTCATCCCATCTGACGCATGGTGTTGGGGAGACAGAAGTTCCAGAAATAATTGGTACGCTGTGCGTGCCGTTGTTAGGCCTTGTAGTGCAAACTGCAATACGTGGGTGCAAGATGAGTAATGGTGTTAGGCGGACGGCGAATATTAATCTCAAAAGTGTGGCAGATGTGGTCACTCCGTTAGAAGGAGGCAACAGAAATTCATTTTTCGAGTGAACATGTCAAAACACAAAGACAGTGACACACCCTCCCACTACAATAATGGCAAAGACATATTGCACTCAAACACGCAGACTCTTAATCGTAACACACAAAACAGACACCTGAACTTCACAACTTCATGGTTGCTGTCCCAAGTTTAAGTTTTACTGTATTTGAAGTTCATGCTGACAGTTTGCAGGAGTCAGCCTGTCCTCTACAAAGCACACACGGGTTGAAGAGTTGTGTGAGAGTGTGTGTGTGTGTGTGTGCGTATGAATATGTGTGTGTGTATTGTGGCTGTTGGAGGAGGATTGAGAGTGTCGTGCCTCAATTCCAAGCTCCGCTTCAGTCCCACAGTGGCACGCAAGTTGTGTCAGCAAAGCAGAACTAAACTGCAGCAGGCTCCACGAGCTACTCTGCCCATTGAATTCAAACTGGCTCTGAAGTGAAATGTGAGCGTCAAACTGGGATTAACAGCACAAAATTGGTTTGCTCATTTAAATCTCTACTAAATATTTAAAACTTGTATTTTAAAATTCAGAGTTTTAGGTCAGTTAAAGGACACTGTAGAAATGAAGGTGTCTTTTGCCTTCAACCTCTTTCAACTAAAGCAAGAGAAATTTTAGTTAAATATCAAAGGTCACAGTCACTTTTAGCATAATTTTGTAGATTCAAACAAAAACATAACAGGATTTCTTGCATCATTCAAAGATTTATTTATTTTTACTTAAAAAAATGAACTTGAATAATATTTATAAATAGAAATCCTAACTTTCTAAATCCCCCAAATAACACCATTATTTAATCAAACTGAGCGTCATCCATCTTCTCTTATAAACATTTGCAAAATGACCATGCTGGATAGGTGTATTTACATTGTTTGGAAATGTATAATCTGTCTATCTAAATTTGCTTGGTTTAAATTATGTACAACTAAATATGATATTTGACTCCAATACAGAATCTGAAAACAGCTTCTATTTTTTTTAATGATCTCGTGCTTGACTTAAAAAAAAAAAATATTTGGCATGCCTTTTGTTCTGCACTCAATAAATTCACCAATTTAGTAATTGCCCACAGTTCATAAAAAGCCTGCAGAGAGTTCTGTCATAGCACACTGGAGATGGTGACCTGCCAAACGTCTGTACTTTGGCCCCCTCGTGCTATTTATAGACGTGTTGAAACGCTTTCGAACACCTCAGCGTCTTTGCGACTTCAGAACTCCTTCTCAAATTCTGTCTCCTCAACCCAGGCACAGAGAGGCACCATGTCAGGTGAGAACAGTAAGACTGTGTTACCCTTCTTAAATTCTAACACAGCATACATACTCACAAAGACACACACCTAATGACCAGTTTGCCCAGTGAGAGGCTGCTGTCACAGTGCTCACGGCGAGGCAGATGTCCCCTCATATGGACAAAGCCAGAGAGAGAAGACAGCTTAGATCTCATTAGCAAATTACTACATCAGTTCATCAGGATCCACACCATGGAGCAGCCTCGGGCTTTGCCTCCCGTTCTCCATCAACAGCTTTCATCATTGCTCAGGAACCTTTGTCCTGATGCTTCGCTGAAAAATAAAAAAAAAGGTGGCTGTAAAACCGAATCTAAGTGACAAGACCTTTCTGCTCGCATTCTGAAAAGTTCCAGGCTTATTATGACCTATATTCATGTCTTTCCTAGTGTGTATATCGCTCCTTGTCTGTGCATTTTTGTTAAACCAACGTCAAACAGCCCATCACTCAATACATTACAACAAGGGAGTGTACAGAATTTTTGGTGCCCAATCCCAGTTACTAACTTATAAAAGAGTGGCATGAGGTAGCCTATGCACACACACACACACTCAAGTTTTGATGGTATTTATCAATTTATCATCCTTTCTTCTTCACTAAGTGAAACAAGCTGAAACATCGTCAACAAGTGTTGGGGTGGGATTCTCATTCCTTCTGTCAAAATCCACTAATAATTCTGCTGCCTTTCTGGCCTTGGTTATGAGAACTTTAGCCTCTAGTCAAAAGCTCCTGTACACTATTTAGATATGTTAGCTAGATATGCTAACAGACAGAAATGTTTGGCTAGTGGAGATATGTAGCTGGTCACAGCTACACTGAGCTGTGGTGGTTACTTCATTGCCACAAGTTGCCAAAGTATTACTATAAGTTAAGTTGCACAGAGATGCTCCATCCTGCATGTGTCTTTCATTTGGTGTTCTGGTAATCAATACATTTGCTGCCTGGTGTCTCTCTCTTCTTTTTTATACAAAGATAACACAAAGGAGATAATCTGTTTCTGTCAGGCCACAAGCACTTCTGTTGTGCAGACTTGATTTGCAGTGTTTTTCTTTGCATTTGTTTATTTTATTCTGTACATTTGACATTATGTATAGTATATATATTTACAGGCCCTTCACACTTTATCCACTGCAGCACAATGAAGGCCTTGTTTTGTTTAGAATATGTTAATTTGTATGGTTTCTTAATTTGCAGCCTATTTCTTCCAATGGTTATCTTTTGGATTGGATTGTTTCTTCACCTTTGCTTTTATATTTTTAACAACAAATAAGAAAAAGGATTTCTACAGTTTTTATATTTCTAAAAATATTTATTAATTTAGATTACACAACACAACAGAATACCCCCCAAACCTACTTAACTCTTTAAGGACTCAAAAACAGAGTAAAGTCAAACATTAAAACTAGAGAATAGTGAATATGTCATACAATAAGTCCACAAAGGTTTCAAGCAGCATCTTGTAAAACAGCCTGATAAATTAATTTGAACTCAAGCCACTATGATTGTGTGTCAGATTGCAGAAGGTGCGGTGACACCCCAGACCACCTCTTGGACACACTCCTGCAAACAATCCTGATTTTTGTGCTAAATTAAACTAAATGTAGCATATAACAAAAACAGAGAAAATATTCATGCTTTTAACTTTTTGCCATAAAAGTTATTTTTATTTATTACTTGGAAGCTTCACACCTTGATCTGTATTTGAAGTGTTTTGTCATAGGGTGTCTGTATGTGGGTGCAAATTAAGTCAATGTGAAAATTCTATCTGAAAAATAACCAATTAAATAGTTATTTACTCAGTGAGGCCTGCTTAACGGATCTAAATGTTAAATTATAAATAGTTGTCTGGAATCCTTATTTTGTCAGTAATGGATTAGCCTCTGTTGAATTTCTGACATTTCCCTCGAAATTGCTTTCAAGAGGTCCTTTTTTGTACCCTATTATCTCTGTGCAGAAAAATAACAGGCAGAAAAACCTGAAAATGACTTAATTCACAAATAAAGCCTTTTAGCTTAGCACAAGTAAATTCACTGTCAAAAAACAAACAAACATGAAAACAAGCTTTGAAACATCAAATCTAATGTGAGGCTGTCATGGTATTTGGGCTTACATTCAGGTATAGTGTAATATCAACGGGAAACAGAGCAGCACTTGAGTCAATGCATTATGTGGAAGATGTTAGTTATCTTACCAAGAAAAGCATATTGACAGTATATATAATCCAGTTTCAAGCATACTGTTTGAGTTTACACATGAATTTAAGTATGTGTCACATTCACATAAATATGTATGTGTTAAGTACAAATGGTAAATTGATTTGGGCTTGTTTAGTGCTTTTCTAGTCTTCTAACTACTCAAACTGCTTTTGCACTGCATGTCACACCTCTACCCATTCACAAACTGAGGTTGCTATGTAAAGTGCTCATCCGTACATAACTAATCCCCTTCATTAAGACTGACAAGTAGTAGGAAGGGCTCAGGATTAAGTGTCTTCCCCAAAGACACATCGGACTTGTGTAAGCTGGGGATCGAACCACAACCTTCTGGTAGAGAGACAACCAACTCTAACAGTGATCCACAGCTATAGAGAACAAACAAACAGTAAACATGTGTCTTATGTCAAAGTGCAATACTTGAGAAAAGCTGTTTTATCACTTCATTACACTAAATGACTTAATAGTGTATTTTTCTTTTTGTATACCTTAAACAGCTCTGGAGCAGTAGAGCACAGGTTGTTTTTCTTACAGATTTCTCACCCTAAATACTCATTTTTCTTTCCATTACTGGTGCAGGGCTTTCTGGAAAAAAACCAAAAAAAAACCCACAACATTGCATCCTCACAGATTCCTAAGTGACTCTGATCCCTTTGAGATGTTTATCTTCAACATCCAATCAAAGCTGAACATCGATTCTTTCCCTCGTCAATGATGCTGTGGCAGCCCCAATCGTCTTTCCCTTCAACCAATCTGCCAGGAAAAAAACAACGCGTCTCCCGTCTGTCACAGAATGTCTCCCGGAGAAACGATCCTCATCTTTGACTGAGACATGGATCTGTGGCAGTTGTTATCATTCTGCAGTACAACAGAGATAGGTTTCTAAAAGAAGGTGTGTTCTAAAGGATTTGTTATGTCATTGTACACAATCATCCACAGTTTTTTTTTTTTTTTTTTTTTCCAGGTGTAAGTGGTGCAGGAGAAATTTAGACGGCCAATACTGCCTTTGAAAGTGTCTTTGAGTCCAGAAAGCAAATGTGTTTTCTTTATAAGAAACAGCTACATTTTGTTATTGTGGGGTAAGTGTTCATCTCACAGTAAAATGTTTTATTTTTTTTAAAAAAGGCAACACTTTAATACAGCAGAATATCAAATATATTGTTTTGCTTTTTTTTTTTTTTTTTACTCCTCTTCCTTCTTGAGCAAACTTGGTGCCTACCTACCTAATTGACACTTGACATTTGTCAGTTGTTCTTTGCTTAGATTGATATTTATATATATTCTTCTTTTTTTGGGGCTTTTTTTTTAATTCAATTCAATCAAATCTTTTGTGTTCCCAAATAAAGTTTTAGATAGTACCTACATTTCTATAGTTTGAATATATGACTTATAGACATGATGACATCAAGGGAACGCCCAGGAAATGTCACATCTGTTTCGCACTGAGATGGAAAACAAACCACTAGACCCAATGCAGCAAGAGCTGCTGTGTGCCCGTTGTCACTACAAATGAACATTACAGTTAACCTTAAACCTATGTTCACTATGTATAAACTGTGTAAGATTGTTTCAGGAGGACCATGAATGTTTTATTAATTGTTAAAAGGCAGGTGAAACACATACCAAGTTTTTTTAAACTGAGCTTTTTTTTAAGTTTATTTTGAATCATGTGTACAGAACAATGTTTTCACACAAGAAAACAATCAAAAATGTACATATACATTTGTTTGTATAAATAAAATTAAATGGAAAAGAACAATGAATGTCATATGTCACATATGTATATATACATTTATATATGTAATTAAATAAATTATAAGTACACATGTTCAAAAAGGAGTAGGAAGAAGTAAAACACTTTTTTAATTCCTACCCCCAATTTCTTTCTCAAAGTTGGGTAGAGTGTTTAAACATAACAAGAAAAAATATTCAAATAATACTAATAATTCTATTACATTCAAGTCTCTTTGAAATAACTCATGCAATCAGCTATGAATGCTCATACCTAATGACAATTTCTCTAATTTATCTGTTTATTTCCCCCAACACTCATCACTTGTGACTCGCTTTCTCTTCCATATAATTTCTCATCATTACACGTTTGAACCTCTTTTTAAACAGACCTATGGTTTCTTCACAACATGTTTCATCAGTTACTGAATTGGCACAATAGTTGGGGGGGGAAAGATAATTTCCCCCAATGGGACGCAGCCCCAACTCTGACACAACTGTATCTGTTGGTACAATAAGAATTCAACATTTCATGAAGACTGAAAGATTGAAAATGTTCATTCAAAGCTTCTGTCAGCCACATTTTTCCCATCTAAGAACAAAAAACAATCTTGTAAACATCTTCCTGTTAATTGATCACTCAAACAGCTTCATTTAGATATAAAAAAGCTAACAGACATTGCAAGCAAGTAATCACATCTATATTTGTAACATTTGCCATGCACTTTCCAAACAACACCTCTTCAGTGTTCTCTGAGTCTGTAGCTTTTCTTTGCTAATGGATTTTGAAAATGAAAAAAAAAAAAAGTCTGAGTCATGGGTTAAAGCAAGGGGCTTGTTGCTGGAGGGACAGTCTGAGCTGTGGAAAGGTCAGTGATTCTTTGCAATTAAATACACAGCTGCTCACCCAGAATCTGCTAAATAGAGCAATGTGTATTTTTATTTGGTCAGACACAGGAAATGTGGGTCCAAGGAAAAAACAACTACCCTGCCCACTGTCAGGCAAAGGTGTCACCGCTTCCCTTGGTTGTGTTTATATTGTTAGAGCGCTGTTAGAACATTAGAAACATTTTAGAGGTGAATACAACTGCATAAGAGTTTCTTCTGGCCTGATTCCCCAGAAAGAAAGAACAAGATTGTAGCATTAATTGTTTAATTCGTCTTGTTTTTTTTAGGAAATTGTCCACACACACGGTATTGTAAACTGTTGTTTTGGTGTCTGATTAGCCTTAAAACTCATTTATTCATGGTTCAATGTTGACTCCCTGAATCCCAGCCTGCCTTTTCATTTCTGCATAGTGGCACCAGATAATTATGGTTTTTGTGAAACTTAGACATGAGGACATGGCAAATTGGAAGTTTCTCTATAAATAGACGATGTAACCTGTAATGGGCAAATTAGCTATGCTTTTAAATTCACCCACACAATCACTGATTCATTATTAAGCTTTAAAAGAACCTATCTGTAAGCAGCTGGCTCTGAGTGCTCTTTTATTTGTTGTTTTTGTCTTTGAGTAAGCAGTACTAAATGGGATGCAGGATTGGCAGCTGTTTTTTTGAGCAAGGAATTAATAATAATATTTTTTTGCCATATTGGCACCGATTATAAAGATACTTACATTACCATTGAGATTATTAAAACCTGACGAAAGAAGGTAACTGTTTACAATTTTCAACTTCACATTTTCAGTCTGTTTTCGTTTGTGGTTTCTGAAAGAGACAGTTAAAGTGTCTTTTTAATTGAGAAGTTCACTGTCCACAGATGGAAACATTGTTGGACACCAAATTATTTCTTCTCTTTACCTGAAATTTTTTGTAAAGCTGTGGTCACGAAAGGTTCAACATGACAGACTGAAATTTAATTAGCTCAGAATACCAATCAGCCCAAAAAAATGACTGTATTCTCCACTGAATACATCGAGGTGGCTGATAAAACATTGACTCTGGGCTAAGATCATGTTCAACTAAATTGCTTATTAATAAGGACTGTATTAGGTCACTGCCATCAGCGTACCTTAAAAAGAACAGAATCAGTCATTTAGAGTACTTTTTGTCATGTATCTCAGAAGCTTCTCTTGTGTCTCAAACCCTTTTCCTGTGGGTCAACTGGATAGGTCATACATAAATACAGGTCTTATTAATGGAAAGATGTAGAGGAAGCTTTAACAGATACATGCTATTTGTTGAACAAACTTTTTAAATGTCATACAAACATTACAAAATACTACAATGAATTACAGCAAAGATTAAGCCGAGTTCTCGCAGAACTTTAGTGCTGAGCTTTGAAGGCAGCCACCAGTGACATAGTTATTGCATTACAAAACAGAAACATCATCATTAATATATCAGTTTTCTGTTTGTTTGTTTTTTTACAACACAAATGGATTTAAACATTCCTAACACAACAAAAATAAATACATTTAAAAAAAAAAAAGTGTTGTCAATCAGGGAAACAAAATGAACAACTTTTGTGTCAATGCCAGCAATTATGCCAGAAAAAAAAGTGAGAAAGTGTGAGTGTTACACTAGAAAGCTATACTGAATTTCCACATGGTGGTGTGTCTTCTTGAATAAACTTATTTTATGCAGATTATACCAGCCAAGCTTTCTTTTGGATGACAGCTACAGTACAGCTGAGTAAATATGCAAGACACATGCAAAAATCACGAGATTCTCCCCTTCAAGCTTGTTAAAACATTCACTACATGAGTCAACTATACTCACATGAACTACTCACTACTACACTATTTTTTTCAGTTTTAGAATCACAGTTTTTAGAACTGCTTCGTTGATTAATAAAATGTTGAAATATTCTGTCCCAGATGCAATATGTTCTATGATGTTTACAAAGGAAAAGTGAATCCTCAATATCATTGTATGTAATAGATATTTGGGATGTATTTCATTGGTGACCATCCAATGCTAAATATGCAGAAATATTGTTGGCATTGATGGCAGGTCAGTTTAATTTCCTTGCCATGTTTCACCACTTTATAGGAAATAAACTGTCTAAAAAGACACAGCCATCCTGACCCCAGATAAGTCCTGTTGAATTTGAGTGAAACAGGAGAAGGCGGCTCAGCATGATCTCACACTGTGATGCATAAGTAACTGCACTCTTTATGTCCACCTTCGACCCCTAGCACCAAATGTGGGATGTGCTGAAGTGCTTCAGACAAGCATTTTGACAGACTTCGAGGCAGATGGGACCACATGAATGAAATCTTTGCAACGATAATGTCGTTTAAAAAAAGAATACAGCAACACTTTCATGGCTCATGTTTTGGTATTTCTTAACAATTTTGTTGAGATTGTTGCTGTTAGAAAGGCTCATGTGTCCTATAAAGTTTTGAGATAGTGGCTGATGCCTCTGAACAGACGGGCATTACAAACATGAAAGAAAATCCTTGACTGACATTTCCCGAAGGAAAAAGGAGTTCACATTTGCATGCAGGCCAATATTTGAACTCTGAAGACTTGTTTAACTATAAGTACTATATTTGATATATGTTATGTTTAAATAATTGGCAGATTTAGAGATAACTGATGGATGAATCTGTTGGTTGGCTTGCCTCAGATTACACTAAAGTACATATTTAGATAAATGTTTATATAAATACAAATGTATATACTATGATATAATCCAACCCACTGCAAGGCTCTTTTTAGGACTGAATAAATGACAAAAAATAAAATACTACCATGACAAAGGCATTCTGACCCCCCAACGGGCCATAAATAGCAGAAATCAAGTGTTAAGGTCTCTCTGAGACATGACTCTCTACAACAAGTGAGAAGCGCAAATTTCGCTGGATTTGTTGTTGTCTGAGCTGTTTACATCAGGTTTACATGGAATAGGCAGTTGTCCCCTCTACTTGCATATATATAAGAAAGACAGACAAGACAGACAAGACAGACAAGACAGACAGACAGACAGACAGACAGACAGACAGACAGACAGACAGACAGACAGACAGACAGACAGACAGACAGACAGACAGACAGACAGACAGACAGACAGACAGACAGACAGACAGACAGACAGACAGACAGACAGACAGACAGACAGACAGACAGACAGACAGACAGACAGACACTTCATTGATCCCGAGGGAAATTTAAGGCATCCAGTAGCAGAGACATACAGGACACATGACATTAGTTACAATACATAAACGCTGTCCCCCCTCTCTTCTGTATACAGTAAGCCCAAAACAAGATTTAGAAGCTACTATGTGACTAAGAGTAAACATAATTGCAAGATGAAACCTGTACAATTAACATTAGACTTATGCTTGAACAATAACACAGAGACGAGTACGACAGGGATGGAGCTACTGAATATGTGGCCACTCGCGTCAGCGCACACAAGAGAACTATTTCTACTACAGACATACAAAGGAAGATGCATGTCAAATTCCCAATTCAAACTAAAACATTTCCAGCAAAAGACAAGAAAAGACAATTTCCATTTCCAACAAACAGTCTTTGTTGTTTTCTTTAAACCATGGTCTATTTCAACACAGAACTCAAAGGGCTTATGTTATCCCAATCCAAAACCACTGGAGGTTAACCAATTTGTGTTTGTACTGAAATCTGGCCATTTTGAAACATATTTATAAATGTATTCATCTGTGATCTTTAAGGACTTATGACTTATGATAACAGAAATGATGTCTTTTAATTTAAACTCGAGGACCTAGTTTATGTGGTTGTTCAGAAGGGCTGGAAGTTAAGAGGCATCAAATCAGCAACTTCAAAAATGGAGGCAATGCTTGCTGTTCTCATAAAGACTACACCTTATCAGGAGACACTAGAGGATGAGCTCTATCTAGTGTCATGTAATTTTTCTGGACTCATATCTTTTAGTACAAGACCTGAGTTTTCAAAATGTGAATTGCCATTATGACTCAATTGACTGAAATATGTATAGATATATAAATATGTAAAACCCTTACAATTACAGGTAATCCACATAGGCCATCAATCCCAAACAAGCTGTGACTCCTGTAATGTAGAGATTTCCCTTGCCAGGATCATGATATGATATTTTAATCAGCTCAATAATCCCTGTGTACCTGTGTAGCTGTCCATTACAAGAGTTTGGCTGACAAATGAATGTTAGAGTACTTGTAGGTCTCTATAGGGCCATGTGAATCTCTCCTGCATTTCGGAGTCAAGATTTCAACAGTTCCTTGTCCAGAAAGGCAGCTGTAAGGTTTAAGTCAATAAGACCTGCAAAGGTTTGACATGTTTTGCTCTTTTGTAAGAAGCAAGATAATCAACCACTGACTCAGGAGATTCTGAGGCTCAGGCTTGTATTTTTGAGTTATCAACTTGAAAGAATTCACAGACAATTAGGCCATTTTTTGGCTGCATAGAGAAAAATCCCAGCTCGAGAACGACACATTTTGAGCTTTGACATCATGAGCAGCGGGAGTTTCAGATCTAGGCGACAAAGAAGGGAAAGCATATGTGACAGCTGAGAACTTTGGTATTGTATTATGAAGGAGGTGCAATCTCGGATCACAAACCAGCTACTAGGAAGCTGTAGTGCTCTGTAGATTTGCGTATCTACATTGTAATCAGTACTTGTATTGTGTGGTCACAAAAAAATCACGTTGCTCAGTAAACTCCATGTCTTAATAAAACTTAGCTTAGGCTACTTCTGGCCTGGCACAGACCGAGTGAGGGTCTCTCCTAAATTTGACAATACAAAGGCTAAATGGCAACATTTTTAAATCTACTGGCACTGCAGTTGTTTTCTTTTCTTTTTTTAGCTTTAGAGAAGTTTTTGGTCACTCTAAAATTCTTAAACTCAGTTTCCCACGCTGCTTTTAGGTTTATAACCGGAGACCCCTGAAATACTCATCATGCATTCTGTAAAACAACTTTGGTTGGTCTTCTCTGGCACAGAGGCATGATAAACAAGTTTCTCTCATCTATAAATCTCTAATCCATGTCCACCAGACCCTACCAAGCTTTCTCTACTGACTGTCTATTGCTTCAAGTTCTGTGGGTTTATTCTGAACCTGGAAAATCTGTATTCAGCTTGTTCGCTCCAAAAACGGTGGACTAATATCAACAAACTCAAAATTGACATTCTTGTTTTTCTTGGAGAAATAAAGACAATGATCACAAACCATTTTACCAAAGTGTGTAATTGATATTAATGAAGGTTTGGAATGAAATAAAAATCCTACCGTCACAACAAGAGGAGTAAACAGTAGGCCATGGCACAACAGTAGCTTTGTACACAGCAGTAGCTTTGCACAGCATCATAAGGATTTCCAAGTACACAACAGCTTCAGGGGTTGGTGACATTGCAAAGTTTTGATCAGTAAAGGACCATCTGTGCAGTATACTGTAGAGTGGAGGGATTTCCAGTTGTCAATAGAGGCTGTTTGGAGATGCTATTTATTATCCAGTCTTCAGTGAAAATCCATGGTTTTAGGTAACTGGAAATTGGTGCTCGAGTGTTGCTTTCAATTCCTCCCCTAAGATTTGTCTCCTGACCCACAAACTCAATTTAAGTGGATGTCTGACAAAGTTTGTGCTTAGCTTATCCAGTTTAGTTCCAAAGTTGCTGGTCAGTTGAATAGTCTTGTGAAAAGTTAGTAATACATGCTGGCTTACAGTGACTTAAGAGCAGCCCCCAATTGTGCCTTGTTAGGATAAGTATTAGTTTAGTTGAAGTAGCCCAGTGTAGCTGTTGACACTTGTACAGTGTTGATTTGATTGTATCTGAGCCTTCATTTACACTTCATATCACTGTTTTTTGTGGGTACTTTATGTTTTATAAGATGCTGCTTTTATTGTCTCCGTCATATTGTCAGTATAGCTTGAAATAGATTCCAGTCTCCAAGACCCATTTTCAATGTGAAGATGTTGAATTATAAAGGTCAGCACAGATACAAGTTGCTGCAACAGATGTGAATACATTTAACATCTAAATTACATCGTGGTATATTATTAGGTTTTCAGGCTATGAAGACTTGAAGTGCTGTCATAACTTTGGATCAACATCTGCACTAATAATGTCACATAATAATTATATAAATAATGAATAGATTTGATTTGTATTTCCAGATCACTTTGTAGTTTAACAGAAAATTGTAAAAACGCAAAGAATGTATCAGAGGCTAAGTAAATAAGCTTTTTTTCTTTTCATAAACTTATAAAGCTATTAAACTTCTGACAGTTTGAAATTAAACTCAGAAATATATAACTGATTACAAGTAACTCAGTATGGATGTGTTATGATTGCTAAAACAAGAACAAAAACAAACCATAAACTGTCTGAAACTTGTCTGAAACTCTCTTCAATTATCTAGTTTTAGTCAGTTAAATGTAATTAAAAAAAAGGAATAAATTATTAAAGTAAAAAAAATATCTGCCAAATATATCACCAATTTTTAACAGTGTATCCTATAACTTGTTTAATCATTGATTTGGTATAAGTGAAACCCTCTGTGGATATGAACAATATTGTTTTGCTTGAATCCATGTTTGTTTTGTACTGTGTATGCCTGAATGTTGTGCACTTTAAGCTCCTCTTTAAGAGTTCTTACCTGGTCACGAAAAAGCGGAAATCTCTGGTTTTGAAAACTGAAGCTCATGCAGAAATGAAGCTAATGAAGACTATAAGTGATCCACAATCAGGTCTTTCTCATCCACCCCATATCTTTTGCACGCTATTACATTTCCGTTGTCATACTCGAACTGTCAGTTTGGGATCATCAGCTGTCCTGTCAGTGGACCTCATCTAACCAATGGCACAGCATCTCTCTTCTTGAGGCTGGCTGTGAAAGCCCCACAAGTCAGATTCATACCCAATTTAAAAATGTCCATTGTTTACATCCTGGTTAAAGAATCAAATATGTTTTAATTAGTGTATGACTTTATTGATACACTGGACTCTAATTGGTAGGAGGCTCAAGGCCTTCCTTAAGTCCAGCTCTGTACAAGGTACTTTGTTGAATGAGAGTAGTTTTAATACCGCATTTTCAATACAGTGACTGACCACATTGTTACTGGTTTTGTAGACCATCCATCATTATCTGGATGGTTATCGTTTTTCATATTTTGAAAATGGTTCATAAAAAGTGTGTATAGCATCTATCAATATTATCTTGGTGGTCATTATAAAGTTTGAGCAAGATAATCTAATTGTCAGATGCAACTTTATAATGGTCAGCCAAATGTTAGTAGATGCTTTACAAAATCAGTATTAACCATTAACAACGTGTTACAGATATTTGGCCCATGTATAGAGTTTATAGATGTTTAATAAATTATCTTTTAATCATCATTTGGTAATAATTTCATCACAGCAACCTTATATAGATTATTAAATGGTATAATGTGCGCATCAATAAACTGTTAACATAACATTAATGATAGCTTTACAGATATTTAGCAAACATTAACGATATAATGTCATTGTTTGTTAACCTTAGCTGATGACTGTTTTTGCAGTTTCTCTGTTAGCTCTGGAATAGACACAAAGCTAGTGATTCAATGAATTTATGTGTGTGAATGTTACATTATATTATTAAAACACAAAAAGCATGATTTTGTGTTTGACAGCCCTCTCTGACATCTGCGAACATGGAGACTGTGGCATTAATGATTAAAACGAAGAGGAAAAATGGAGCAATGTGGAGTGCCAATCAGGGGGATGGATAGTGTTCCTGTAGCATTCTGCTCTGCTACCCACTGGTCGACTCAATCAACTTTCAATAGGAGGAGAAAAAAAAGCTCACACAAGCTCTCTATTGACTGCTGAGCATCACCATGGCAACACTCAGTCTTCCTTCTCCTTTTCTCGTTTTTTTTTTTTTTTTACATTTCAACAAATCTTGTAAGTAAACACTTTCAAAAATACAGCTTTGAAAATATTGTCTTCTTTAGTGTGTACTTGTCAATTACAGCTTCACATGTTTGTCTCTTTTTCTCCTGATTTTATTTGAAATGCTGTTCGTTTGTTTTTGGTTCGAATATACTCAAGAGTTTTTTTTGCTGAGTAGTACAATACGATCGATAGACCCCTTGTTACACTTTGACGAGAACAAACACAAACAAACATGAAGGAAAGTTGACATATACTGGGGGGGGTTTTTGAGAAAATGATAGACCTGTGTTCTTTAGGATTCTAAGGCTGCTGCACAATATCAACCCCAGATGTTGGCAAACACCAGATGTGCTGAAATGCAGAAAAGTTAGGAAGTAAATCTGTACTATAAGATTGTGAAATTTAATCCCATTGAATATCAAGCACTGCCTATATGCACGTGTGTGAAGTTAGGTATTTGATTGTATTGCCTATAACTTAATTTCAATAACTGATTTTAATCTGTATTATTTAATTGTACACAAATTCAGAATCCAACATTGATTGCATATATACAGAATCTGTCTATCGACAGGCCAACAGCTGGCTTTCGGTCAAATGTTTCTGTGATGTTCTTTACGCAAGACACTTTGGTCTTTTTAACGCTTGGCTAAAACAAAGGAAAGCTTAAACTATTGATTGATCGAGGGACAGCATTGGTTTGTGATATCCCAGTGCAATGCATCCCCCTAGTTTCTCATTATCACTTAATAGGTAGCGTTCACTCGAATGGAGCTTCATTTGTCTGTATAATGAACCAGTAGTAATACTGCTGAATGAACACATACATTCTATTGATTAGCAGTGCACAGAAGTCCACAATACAGAAGAAAACACTTTGAACTACATTAACATCAAAAACATGAAAATGTGTTTGCTCTGTTTAATGTTTTCACAAGCTGTGTCGCTGATTAAAGCACTTACCAATCCTTCTTGACTGCTTCCATTTCATGGACCTTCAGAAGTGTTGCTACATGTGTTCACGAACATGTCTCCTACAAAGTATTTGATAGAAAAACATCGGAATCATAATTGAGTAGAAAGTGCTTATAGGATGCTGAGCACCGAAAACGCTGAACTGCATTGATTTAGTTTAGTAAGAGGTGCTGCCAGTGCAAAAACAATGCATGACTTTAGGGGATACAGGCATTATAGAAGGTTTTTTTCCACAGCTCTGGAAAATGATATCTACTACTTCATATTTTGTCTTGACCATATTGTCATGCTATCATGTAGAAATAAAACACACTTATTAAAGATGGTTATAATTCCTTAGTTCTTACTCGAGTACTCTTTGTTGATGTCACTATTCTGCACCCTTCTGTACACTCATTTTAGGCTCCAACAGTTCTACCTCAGTTAATGCAGCATTACATTTACAATGTCAGCTGTACTTTAAAGTGTTGTCTGGATGTACTAAGCATAGACTGTCAATATTAATTGATGAAGCATCAGTGACTTCAGCCATCTGTTACAGCAGGAGGCTCCGGAGGCTCATTGGCAGTCAACGTAACCATAGGCTGAGAGCCGCAGCTGAGGAAAGTCTTAAGCTTCTCAGCTAACCATTAAACCTTCCCATACTGTCAATCGTGTCAGCTACGCACCCAACTATAGATAACATGTAATGTTTTCAAAATTAAATCTGATCTGAGCAATTACGAAAATATTTTAAAGATTTGACGATTATTTTCTGTGGATTCAGTCATCCACAAATAATTACAACTTCTGTCAAGGTAAAGATGGATTCTGTTCCATAGAAACCCTTTCTAACCCTAATCCGAAACCTCCCCACAATAACCCTTAACCCAGGAAGCCCCACGTACTTTAGTTTTCCTGTGTCGGAATTTATACAGTAGATCTCAAGAAATTAACTCGTTATGACGGGGAAACCAGCTTGTTATCCAGTGGACCAAAGGACCCCTCTGAACCAGTTGTAATGCACCTTTAAGAAAAAATAAAGGGAAAGGCTTGGTTGAATGTCTTTGCCCCTGAACATGCGTCTTTAGTCTGTGTAGGTTCTCAGTCATCCAGGTCATGAAGGGAATTTACGAGTCTTTAGCTGAACAGTCACTCACTTACCAAACATACACATGTGTCTATACCTATTTATAGATGCAAATTACCAGCACTGCACTTTACTGACCACTGAAACAACAGCAGACTACAACAGGACGTCGCCTCTCTGACAAGGTTGACAGTTTATATTCTCCACCTCGGCTTTGCCTCCCAGATCCCAATCACCTGAGAATACATGCAGCAGCTTTAGTGTAAAACCATTTTTTTTATGCCATACATGTGCATTTGTGCAGCAATTCGCATTTAGAGAGTTGTCAGGCAGAGAGAGAGTCCTTAGGGGGATGCCTTCCATTTGCAGTAGATTCAATTAGATCAGCACATGCAGTATTATCTTTAGAGTGACAGGCTGGATGGCACATAGTGCTGTCAGCAGGATGCTTTTTGTACATGTTTAGGGTTTCTGATTGTTGGAGTCCATCCAAAGGGAAATGGATAGTCTCGCTTCCAAAAAAATTAATAATGATTGTTGTTTTTTGGGGGTTTTTTTCGCAGGTGGTTATTTACAATAGAAGTGGTTGGACACAGACAAAAAAAGGCAAATCTAGGCATTACTGATGACTACATATTAAGCATAACATAAAAAGAGATTATGCATGCCAGTTTCAGTGGTGCTGGATGAGTTATTCTGAGCCTAGTGATACAAAACTGGAAGGAATAGCTTTATTACTATTGAAAAAACAAGATTTATTTTTGTCCCTGCAAAAGGTGTAGCTTTAGATATGAAGTTCATATTTTACAACAAATCTGAGAGACAAAGTTCTTCCTTTGTGAGAATAAAAAGAAGATTTGCTTTAATGGCTGTGGCTACATTAATCAAACCCTGAACTGGAGAAATGAAATGAATTCCATCTTAAAAAGGAAAGCTAATTATCAGGACCAGTACACATATAGTTCATCATTTCAGACAATATTTGCATCAAGCCAAAGAGGACATGAAATGTGTTTAAGTGACTGTCACCTTCACCGGAAAAAAGCATTAAATCCTCGTCCTCTGACATTATCTGCATGAACATCAGGTACGAATTAAGCAAGAGACATTTGCACAGCTGATAAAAAGAATATCTAAAGGGAGACGTTCTTCAATAAGTCCTGACCTCTGATAATATGGAAGAGAAAAATTGTAACAAATTAGGTTTAGAAAGTCTCTTGTTATTATTTGACGCCCTGTCACTTGTGTCATAGTGTTAAACGGCTGGTGCTTTGACTGATGTCTTGATACATAGTTCAGAGCTTAGCTTGCAAAATAATGACAAACACAATTCAACAAGAAAATAAAAATTGCCTTTCCAGGGCAGGAATGTAAAAAAATATCTACTTTGTCTTCAAAAAATGTCTCTAAGATGATTGGAAAGTTTGTTTCTGTTTGGCAGAAACATTGAAAAATGTGGAAGCTTTTCAGTCAGGTGCTGTGAGACAAGAGCTAGAGTTACACAGAGCCCAATATTATTATGATAATCACTTTAAAAGAGAACAGAGAAGGCTTCCTGTAAGCACTTGAATCAGAATGAGTAGGACTTTCAGTAAATCAAAGTAAAATTGTTGTACCTGTTAACCTTTCGTACAGGTGTAAATCAAAGCGCATTACAACAATATATTACAATGATTATTTGGCTAATGTTGTAATAATGGCTGATATGACAATGACATTTGCCATGATGTTGTTTGGATTGTGTTCATATCAGGATCACGTGATCATTATGAGACAAATAGGCCCATATTATACGATCTGATATATAAATATATTTTTTTTTTAAGGTAGAATAAATACTAAAGAAATCTTAATACCACTGTAGAGTAAAACATGTTTTATGTTAAAGGAGGACTCTTGGGTTGCTTCTATTTTGACACCCCCTATGGACAAAGTGGCACTGCTCATCTGTCTGCTGATGGTGACTCTGCTTTAGTAAGTTCAACAAAGGCTGTTTCTGCATTGTGCTCTTACTCACTTTGTCCTTCACCTACATTACTAGGTGACAGTTACAGGCATTAAAGATTACAGAGACAGACATTCTTGTTATTGATGCCGTTTACTTTCATGGTTCAGAGGCTCCAGTACTAACAACAGGCTATTTCATAACCAATTTAAAACTCTTAAGGGGCTATAATTGCAAAATGTACGCTCACAGACAAGTATTATACTGTATTTTTGTTTTTCCTGAGGAAATGGATTGATGGCTCTCTGTATTCACACAGAATCCAAAATATGTCAACACTGCTCATTTTTTCCAAAGATAAACTTTCTATTAACAATCCGTTGACCTTCGTGTTATGTGTGGGGAAATTGCCTAATGAGTTGGTGCTGCACTGACAGTTATATTAGTCTTTGAGGAAAACCAGTGCATAATTAATTTGTCATTTTGAACATTTCATGGCTGTTGTGATTAAACGCTCGGCCACCTTAAACGTCAGATGTTGATGTGTATATGATTTAGACATGTACAAAGCTCACCAAAAATCCAACAATGTGAATATTTCCATCAGAAGGAAGAAGTCTGCATTCAACATCAGCTAACGTGCTAACAATGCAAAGGTTTTTTTTTTTTCTGCATATTGACTGAGGCTGAAAGCAATAAAGGTCATGAGGGTGTTGACCTCATGATAATTGGAGCTCTTGTGTGACTGAGCCTGAGGTTTACCCTCCTTTAAAATTGTTCCTGATATAAACTGACCTTTATTTACATGCTGTCACTTTAAATTCTATTGGTGGTTATTCTGCTGCACATCATATTTTTCTTTGGCCCAGTATACTTAGCTCTGCATCTCTGAATGAAGTCTACTTCTCATCTATGCTGTAAAAAACAGCATAGATAAAGCCTGTAACTGCATACAAATGTAAATTTAATCCTACTAAGTAGTGACAAACATTTGAATTAAAATATAATACAAAATAACCAGGGTTAGAATATGACCTTGTCTAAGCTGTTATTATTACACCCGTTTCATTAAATATGCTTTAGACTTACAAAATTCTTCTAAAAGCCGTTTTGAGCAATGACAGAAACGAAGTGACAAGGTGTTAAGGAACCACTTACAACACTAATAACTGTGTACAGTATAATATTAAATAAGTGCTATAAGACTTTCTAAAACAATGCATTTGTAGCGATACCGCATGGCTTTCAGGCTAACTGCACCAGTAACCTGTTGCTCGCTGGGTCGCAAACAAGCATCAACATCGCCCCTGAAACACCAGATATTTACTGGCATAATGTTCATAGAGTAGGCAAGACAGTCTCAGCAGGCACTGCCTGAGAGCTGGTGTGATGAGTTTGTCCACCTGTGAGAGCTCCTAGGACGGATTTAAGTGTGTGGAAGTCAGCCTCTGGCTGTGGCTGTGCAGATGAAGACCGGGAGTGAATGATGAGTTTGTAGTTTGTACTGTTGATTTCTGTAAGCCGAGCAGAATAAGGAGGATGTTGAGAACACATAAAATAACAATGCCTGGAGCTTTCGCAGAAAATGGGACCCGGGGAACACATTCGATTGTTAGTTGGCAATAAAATGATTTATACATGTAAAAAGCAACATATATGTTATGTGTAACTTATGTTATACTTATGTTATATATAACTATTTACAGATCATCGGGCAGTTCGCCTGACATCTATGCAGTATCGCTACAAGCTACATATTTTTTGAAAGTTACAGCACCTTTCAGTAAAGAAGGCACAATGTTTCAGTTCAACTAATACTTATCCTAACAAGGCACAATTGGAGACTGCTACTAGGTTGGCGTCTTTACAACATACACTTTATGTAATATTTATTCATTTAGGGATTCCCAGGGGGAAAGTTGTATTAAATGTCTCTGTAGATCAGTGATAATACAAAAGAGAAAAACATACATCTTAAGCTCATCGTCTCAGCCACAGGAGAACGTCCATCCATCATAATCATTTATGCAACAGTTCTTATCCGTCATGCACTTTTAAATAAATAAAACAAGCAGCCCACAGGAGACTGTGACAACAACACACCCAGTCACTCTTGAAGATGAATAACGGAGAACTGTACACAAGCGCACTTAAGTTGATACAAGTGATAATAAATGTCTAAGTTGTATTGTCACCTTGTAAACTGAAGACCCTAAGAAGAAACACTTTGCTGTGTTGGCTCATCGTAATAGACGACAGTAGAAGTCACTGCACATGTCCTTCAAGTACACTTTCATTTTTTTCATTTCATTCAGACCATTTAAGTATTTAGGTGTTATTCAGCTTAGATATGAGAACAATATGATGCTTCGTTCAATTAAAGGCAAAATTACTGTATTTTATATATACAGTATTTTATTGTGTGCTTTAAAGAGCTTTGTGACTGTAAATGTGTTAACTGAGGTTTATCGCTAACATCGCCTCCCAACAAACACTGACTTCCGTGTTTCACATTTTAATCATTGCATGGACTACACAAACAATTACACAGAGTGTTGATATTTTCAGTAAAGCGTATAGCTGGTGGCTGCATTTTATTTTTCTTTCTAAACTAAGCCAACGCTGCTGGCTTTACCTACATGTTAACAACACTGGTGTCGAAAGAGGTAAACATTTTCTCCAACTGTGAAAGAAAAGAAAGAAAAGAAATGTAAAGCCATTATTCCTTAACTTCCACTTCTGCGCAAGAAAATACAACACAAACGGAAAAGAGGATCGTAATAATGCGACACAATTGCGGACCCTGGGTATGTTAAAGTTATCCCAGAGGGATGCACTAAAATCACAAGCGATGAAATAGGACAGGAAAATAACTAAAATAGTTACAATCCAAATAAATGGGCTCCCTTTTCCAAATAGTCTTGAGATAAGGAGAAACTAAAAATCTGCTGCCAAACTAAGAACTAGAGCTGAGACATAAAAGCCACTGTGTTTAAAAAGGAACCAAAAAGGACGGGTCAAAAACTCCCAGTCCAAATAAACTATATATGTAGATTGGCTGGAAATTGAAAGCAAGTCAAGTGGTGCTTAAGGAGAATCACACACTTCTAAAACACAGCACAAACATAGAAAACCACTCACTATCACCGACGCTCAGACAAGCGTCAGCACAAAGTGCTGCAGCTCAAGGGAATAAATAACATTCAAACACCTGGTCCAAATTAGGGCCAATCAGTCACACACACACCTGTCACTACACTGAGATGATTACCTCCCCACACTCAGCGAACAGCCAGAGTGATCTCCCTCACCGAGAAAACTGATCTTTTTCAGCGTTGACGTATCGTCGACCTTTGATTCAGAAAACGTTCTGTCTTTTAATTTGACTTTACAAACGGCGTACAAAAAAAGGGATACATTTGGGCTCCATGGAAATAGCAATCTGGGGGGATTCATACATCCAATTTTCAAAACCACCAGTTGAAGTGTTTTGAAAAATAATAACGTCCCATAATTTTAAGCCATCATCCAAAAGTAACACACATTGTCTTAAAGTTTGTTTTAGTGTTTCCCCTGACTCGGTTTTATTGTAATTCAGCTCCCATAATTTCTTGTTGAAAACTTTATAATACATTTGTATTGGCCTAAAACACAGCAGTGTTCAACTATTCAAAATGCTCTTGGGAAATAATTTTTAGTGGACCTGTTCTCCTATTATGTGTTGTCTGCAATTAAAGTCCCACTCCAGTCTTTTGGGTGTTTCATATTTCAAGGTCTTCAAGTTATTTCTTAAAAATGTTGATTAACTAAACACTTTAAGAACCAATTTAGATGAAATTGTTAAACGTGTTTTAAAAAGTTGAAAATAATCATGCCAACACTACGTGTAATTGCACATTTTGTGAAGTAACCTTATATTTGTGGGGGCGGGGCATCTCTGATTGGCAAAACTTCAAGACATTTTCACCATTTCCATCTTGTTTACCGAGACTGGTTAGCTCAGCTCTTGAATTTCCCTCGGGATCAATAAAGTATCTATCTATCTATCTATCTATCTATCTATCTAAGCAAGTGCCCAAATAGGGAGAAAGAAGTTTTCAATGCCAGGGAGGGCAAAAGGCAGGCTTTATTTTCTCATACATAAAAGAAACAAATGAACTTTAGAGTGCTTGCGTTGAAGCTAGTTTGGAGATTTCCCAAGCGGAAGAGAAAATCAAAATGACAACTACTGTGCTGAAGACTATACTACTGTCGATGCACAAACCAGCCTCAGGTCAAGGAAACACTCTCGGACCAAAAGGGCTGGTGCTGTCTTAGTACAAGCAAGTGGAAAAGGAGGACCCTCTAAAACTGCTCCCTCTGCTTCATACAGCACATACAAAATGGAATAGAGTAGAGAATACACCTAGTATGTCTCTGCCAGTCCTGCTTTTTGTCACCTGCAGCAGCCACCTACTGTGTCAGATATTTGCTGCATAATGAGAAAAGGAACCATATAGCATAAGTTGGCTGTCAGTGTCTGCCCATTGTCAGGCAGCAGCATGTGTCCTAAGAAAACCCTTGTTGATGGTGAAGACCTTTTGTCAGAGGAAGAAGTGAAAAGAAGCCAATCAGAATGCCACAAATTGCAGGCAAAATTTTTGTTAAGACTGTTGTCATGTCTTTAAAATCCTCATCCTCAATCCCCATATTTATTTTTTGACCGCCTGCATTTGCCGAATTAAAAGCTGCGTAATGATCAGTGTCTGGAGGCATTTCAGGGAGTCAAACTTTAATCCCATTATGGTCTATGAAGTAAGGCTAGAATCTCTAAAATAAAAGAACTTTAAACTGATGTTGATTGGAAATTGTTGGCGAAATAAAAAATAATCTTCAATAATTTAATTTTAATCCATCCTACTCGGTCTCCAGGATATTTAAACAGTGTTTTTTGTACTTCTTCTGGGATCCTTGCACATGGTAAAATTGGTTGCTTGACCTTTAACCAAACCACAGGTGCCTTAGCTACTATTTGCACGTGAACTTTAAGCAGCAGAATATTATAAAAGGTAAAAGTTTCTTTCCTCAGTTCCTTTTGTTGGTAAATATGATTTATTTTCATAGCTGGTCTATGCAAGTGTTATTATCTACACGGGGGGGGGGGGGGGGGGGGGGGGGGGGGGTCACAGGCTAAGTGAAGTGAATTGAGAAACTATAAATAAGTTGTTCGCACACATGAGAGGGAGGCATAACATTTTTAGATTGACTTGCAAATCATTCATTATTTACACCAGAGAAAACATCTGTTACTTCTCCCATTTCTACCAACTAAATGACTTCTTGGAGTCTACAAAAACTAACTGGTTACATTTTTTCTTAATAAACTTTTGGACATCGCAGTGTGAATATATCTCTGCCGATGCAGCCAAAAATGTGCATGTCACAAACACTTCATTTGGCACTCTGAGAACCACAGACAGCCAAAATACTGTTCCCTACAACCATCTCATTACCTCACTGGTGATTTAAAAGCTATACTTTTGTTATAATTACCCTGTACTTTTGCAAGGCACATTATCTGAGCCAGGGTTGGATTTATTGCCCAGAGTTAAACTCCCTGGTTTAAGCTATGTTGCTCCAACAGCACATTGTTTCCAATTTCTGCAACAAAATAGTCTGTTCAGGATATCAATAATTTGTCAGGGTGCTGTTTTATGGGTTCCAGTGACTCCCAAATTATGCCTTTGAAGTGCATTGTGAAGTTGTTGCTTTCCCCTGACAAAACTCCCCTCCATCTCTTATTGTCTCTTTGTTTCTCTTCCTCCCTCTCGTTCCCTCTCTTCACAGATCATTATGTTAGAATTATTGCTCACTGCTGCTCCGCTCCACATCTGTCCTTTCGTTCGAGTTCAGGTGGCCAACAATAGGAGTGTTTGGAGTCCCTGCGGGCATAGCTGTGCTCGGGCAACTGGTTTATGGCTCACCAGCCAACCCCTCCCTTCTTCCTCCACATGAGCGCCACAGTCTCCCGCTCACTTCTAGACACACATACTTCACTCATTAGTACAAAAGGAAAAACACGAGACAAGCGTTGTTAACTGGCAAAGCATTAAATTATCAGCAAGAGCCATAAAATTGGAATAAGCTGACTTTCACAGAGTGGTAATTAAAGTGGGAGGCTGTCATCATGAAGTTTACTATTTCATTAAACAGCAGCACAGTCACAGAGGCCAGCCAGCAAGACACAGGCCAGAGACGACTTCATCTGAGGGCGTGTGTGCGTGTGTGTGCGTGTGCGTGTGTGTGTGTGTGTGTAAGGAGCTTCTCCAATTATGGTACACTGGTGATTCCTTGTTGCTGATTGATTGGTGAAAAACTGCACACTATTTCATTAAACCAAGTTCCTTTGCCCTTTGTCCAATTAGAGAGCTACTGCAAACTTAAACGGGTTTCATTTGCAGTTAACCAAATGGTTCACCTAGACTGTAATTAAATGCATCAATGATGAAGCTTTATGAATACAGTATGTCTTAACAAATTCATAGAAATCAGCATTTCATTTGAAAAGCTCTACATGCCATCATTTCTAGGTTAACTCTGCACCCTGCAAGAGGAATGCTGACGGTGAGTCATCTGCTTACAAATTGGCAATATGAGATGTACTGTATAAAGATAATAGTTGCAAAGCGTCGCCAGATTGTCCAGACCAAAATGATTATAGAAACTTTAAGTGCAACATCTTTTATTCACACTTTTCAATAATTGAGATTGCCAATATTCAGCAATAAACAGTTCTGAGTGTTTCGATACATCTCATATAGATGAGATAAGTATTTCATGTATGAAGAAACGGATGTTCGAAGATGCTTTTTTTCCCATTGACAACAGAAGTCCAGGGGTTGAGGATGATAAAACACAGTTGTTAATAATCTCGTCTTTCACCTGAAATTCTAAAATCAACCTACAACAGAATATGATGCGATATGATCAGCTCTGACACAGACGCAATGTGGATGTGGATGCAGATGCAATGCGATAAGCTAATATGCACAAAGATAGGATAAGATATACATGTAATAGTCCCTGTATGGCAAAGTGTCAAAGAGATGCTGCATACATTGAAGTTGCTTCTAGAGTATTAATCTACCATGACATGTTTCACATTTTACTCCTGATAATTGGAGCTTCATTTAGCAAGAATGTGCAGTGGCTGATTACAGTGATACCTTTTTTGATCTATCCTGAGCTCGGGTTATGAGGAAATGTGTGGATTGATTCATTTCACATAATCTTGTGAGCTTTCAGTAAAATATGCAAAAACAACAGCATGAAATGGAAAGTTGTGAGACATAAAACTGGTTCTTAATAATAATGAGTACTTTCAACTTGTTGTAGTCACTATCAGGAGTCTTCATCCACAATCCCAGTAGAAAAGCTTGGCACAGGACAGGACCTTTGTGCAGTGTTTTGTTGTTTTTCATGCATGCTAAGGCAGATTTTCTGGTAGGAGAAGAAAAAACAACTTTAAGTTGGCAAAAACAAGGGTCCAGCAGCAAAGCTCATTATGGTGTGGATGCATTTCATGCATATTAACATTTAATCCTTTTTTAATGGTCTAGGAATACTACTGAAAGTGTGTTTACTGATGCTTTAGCAAAGCAAGCATCTCTCAACATTTTTCCTTTCTCTGTATAAAAGGCAAAAACTGTGTTGTCATATGTAATTGACTAATTCAATCAATTTTCTTTTACATGTTTGCCAATTGTGAAATTTAATTAGCAACTTCATGTAAAGCTTCATGCATTTAAAAATGGAGTGGAGCCCTCCAGTTGCCAAATCTGTCTCTGTGAAATATTGCATAAAAAAATGAAAATTCTTGCTTCTCCATTCAATAGTTGGCTGCATTACATTTCTTCGTGACCAGCTATCCTTCAGATCACTTTTTTCAGATACTTTTTTGTACCTTACAATTCTTGAGATCTTTTTTATTTACTTAGTTTTCAATAATAGTAAACCAGATATTTCAGTGGTTAAGGATTGCCTAAATATCACCTTGGACAATGATGGAAAACAATACCCAACACCATGTTAAAAAAGAAGTTAAACCCACAATGATTTCTCAGGTGAACATGCTAAACTTTCTGCTGCTCCTCAAATGTTTAGAGTTTTTTTTACCTTTTTTTTTTATAACCCTGGAACAATGTACATTTATTATTCAATTTAAATGATCATCTGTTCACGCTCTATCATGTAAATACTGTAAAAGATAACTACCTCATACTTCATCATGCTTTTGCACTACTCACCACTGCATTATTATCTTATTTAGTCTTGTACATATTAGTCTTGAATTACCCGTTTAGATTTTTAGGTAATTGTTATTTTTTTATGGTTTACATTGCAGTCTACTGAAGGTAAATTACTTGTGTGTTAAACATACCTGGCCAATAAAGGTGATTCTGTACAATGGAAATATAAATACTGCTCTGTGAACTGCTTCTCCTGGGAAACGCCTAGTCTCAAGGTTTTTTGAGAACATATACTCTTTAGAGGTAAGAGAAAATGTTTTATGCAGAGCCAGACAAATCAGAACAGTTTTACTTCAAATGAAGGACATTATTTGTTCACATTACTAGTAAGCTGTCATGCAGCAGAAGTTATGTTGAGTTGATACACTCTTAACCAAAGAACACTTGAGTCTCCTTTCCCTTTTCTCTGCTTTCTCTGTGGAGACAAATATATTCTTTTAAAGATTCAACACAAGCGAGCGAAGAGTTGCTCGATTGGAAGACATCGTTTAATGCACATGTGGCCGCTACATCGCCCCTTTGCCCTCTGTGGGAGAGGCTGAGTGTGAAAGTTAGGGAGATGTCGTTCCAGACCTGCGCTGATAAATATTTCAGGGAGTGAAGTTCGCCTCGTCTCTCTGCATCAGTTCACAGTGGCCCCTTGCGCTCTCGCACACTGGCACTAACGGTACAGACAAAACAGGCAAACACACTCTAGAGGACAAACTGTATTAAAGAGCTGCAGTCGACAGGTAACCTTTTTCTGCTGCCTGCTGTTGTTACAGCAACTTCACACAGACGCTCCTGAGCCGCAGTTACGGTAAGAGCCAGAGGGAAACAGTCAGGGAGTTTGGGGAACGTGAAAAACAAAGTATTTCATACAACGTGTAATGAAAGGACAATGTGAGAAAGTAAGTTCACAAAGTGGAAGTCTTTGGACTTTGAAAAAAACATTGCAAATAACTCTTGTGTGAACTTGACTGCTTCCGACAAATTTGTTGATAATTGATTTAACAATAAAATGTCAATAAATTCTTACTCGCATCCAAAACTACTGAAACTGCCTAATTTTCCCGCACACACAAAAAAAAACATTTGACTTTAGCCTTTATTTGATTAAGAAAGTGGAAAGAGTAGACAATCAGGAGGAGAGAAAGGAAATAGGGAGAAAACTGCAAGATAGCTGCAGCAGGTTGGACTTGCACCTAGCTTGTCTGCTTTGAGAACTAAAGCCTCCATACATGTGGCATGTCCTTACCACTTGGCCATAAGTGACCCCCTTTTAATTTCATATTTAAACATTTTTATTCCTAGGGCCAAAACCTGATATTTGACAATGCATTTTCTTTCATATGCGTTTCTAAAATCCAAAAATGTTCATTTCACTGCAGAAAAGGTAATTCCCAGACATAACAAATGTGTAATTGGCTCAAAGAAACAGCTCCAAAGATGAATCAGTGATTTTAGAAAATGGTTGTCTTTATATTTCAATATACTTATCCATTAATACCAACTGTTCAAACTTACAAACAAGAGACATGCAATAAACCCTTTCTCATCAAATTGTTTCTTTAAAAAAGAACAAATCAAAAGTTAAAAAAAGTACAATGTGAATGTTTGTTTAAAACAGCTTATAGAAAAGAAGTCTGCACAGAAGAGAATACAATAGGCATGTATGCTGTGATCATATCAGCGAGTCTTATGTTCCCATATTTACGAAAAAAGTGGAAAAAATAAGCAGTGAGTTGCATAGTCGCTGCTGGCCTGCTGAATGGATTTGTCAGTGTCATTTTGTTAATAGTGTACAAATAAATAAAGAAAAAACTATTTTCCCTATGTCTTTTTTCTATTTCATTTCCAGCTTCCATCATCCTCAGTGATGCGTGTAAGAGTAACACAAGCAATAATTTGTACTGCTGCTGTTTAATTTTTCATATTTAATTAGAAAAGGCAATACTGTGCTGAACAATTTAAACTCACTGTGATTAATAAAACACAGCATAAAATCAACAACAAGACAGAAACAACTGCTGCACACTTGTACACAATCTTAAATACAAAAACATATCCTTCATGTTCATGCTCAACATGTTCATCGGATTAAGAAGTCAATGCTGCGCACAGAAGTTGAATTTAATCTGAAAAAGTACCTTGTGTAGTTATGTGGAAATTAAAAAAAAAACAGTACAGACTTTCAAAATAAAAGCAAAACAATTGTTGGCTGGCATTAAGCATTAACAGTAAATAAATAATGGATAAATCATACCGGCCCCAATGGACATGCAGGCCAATTAAATGCCCAGTGTGCCGGAATACCAGTCGAGCCCTGCATACACAGCCATGCTGGCAGTTGTGTGAGGTTGCTTAGTCGGGGTGCACTAAAGTAAAATGCTAATAATTAGTAGTTTAAATTGTAACTTTTAGAAAACCAGTAAACCATGAACTAAAATGTTGACCTGATGTTGGTGTGAAATGATGAGAGATAGTAAAGTTGTTGAATTAAATTATTTGAAGGACAAGAGTGTACTAAATTTCATGACAATCTTAACGATAGAGAAAATCAAGTAGGAATCAATAAAGTTTGTGTGATTCTCCCTTGGGAAACATGGATGAGTAAACCAGAGTTTATGAAAGTCCTTTAAATATTAGTAGAGATATTTCAGTCTGGGATACTGTATCTCCTGATATTGTAATTAAACTAATTCCCTATTTTTTCTTTGTTATTTTAACAATTTTCTTACTGTTATTAATGTAATCTATAAAATAATTTAAAAGCATTAATCAATTAATAGTATAAATAAATTCCTATCAAAAAAAAAAAAGAGTCCAAGGCACGGCCATCATATTTACTTCATTATCTTGTATAGAATTATGTGAAATATATTGTAATAATAAAAAACATGTATAATATATATATAACTGTTTAAATTACCTAAGTCACAAATGAAAACTTATCTGAGGACTCCTTAATGCCCTTCTGAAGCTGCCCCAAGTCATAATTGTGACAAAATCATCTGCTGCTTTGTGAAATGAGCTCTCCACTTCATATGTAAAAAAATAAATAATAAAATAAAGGAATGACTCATGGACAGAAAAAAAGAGACTGAAATGGAGAGACACAGGTGCTGAGTCATTCTGACCCAGGCAGCAGAGGTCATATCAACGACTCACTATAGCTGAGTGACTCCTCTTTCACTCGACATGCAGACAAGGAAGATGCTGAAATGTCTTAAACAGACTTGATAGGGATTTCCTCTGCAGCATGATGGAGTTGACACTTTTCCACCTCCGTGCCATTTCTGTGAGGGCACTTTAACGCCAAGCGTCAGTCTACATCAGTGGCTCCACTTTTTGCTGGAAAGGCCCCACCTCAACCTTTCCAATGTGTCCTAGTACATTGGTAAGTAATTGACAGAAATGTGTAAGGCCAAGGCCAATGTGACAATTGAAAAAGTCTTCCTAAATAGGCTGTCTGGCTTGAAACCACAAGCTGGAGCAACTGATTATTAGAAATTACAACTATTTCCTCTGGAACCCATTTCAGCCTTTTTCAACCCCGAGTTCAATTCTAAATGTGGCACTCATTGAAAAAAAAACTATGACTACACCAATAATCTGAGCTCCAGCTGACAAGCAGTTGTATTTATTGAGGTGCTCTGGATGTCTCTCTGACCTGATGGAGGACATCCAACTGTTCTCTATATTGGACTTTCGGAACTTCTTGACAGAAAACCCTTTTCACTGCAGTCCAAATTAAGAAATGTGTTGCTATCTCTTGCCTTGGACCCTAGTTTTGGCCTGGAGTCTTAGTTCAAAATGACTCTTTTTGTTGAAAGCTGCCTCTCCTTACTGCGTGTCTTTGTAAACACCTGCAAAACATGTTTTCGGCCGAAAAGCCATATGTAAATCAAAAATACTGAACCACCATAATAGTTAACAAATTGAAAACGCATTAATATTCCAAATGTTAGATTTACTGTAGCAGTCAAAAATAAAGGTTTTCTTTACAGTTGAGCAGAACGGCACTGAGCTCAGCGGATAAAAGAAACAGGCAAGGTCTCCTGCTTTTTAAAAAGGCTGCTTTACTTTGTACATGCCTGAAGAAATATAGTCATACACACTTTGTTCAAGGATGTATGAACTCTTAGATTCTCAGTTTTCCACTTTTTCAATCCATTGAAGTGAGAGTTATTTTCTTTGCTGGCTCAGGCAGGGAGCCATTTGCTACCTCTACATCTAGTCGCTTTATGTTTCAGCCTCCAGGGAGGCAGAGTTCCATTACAGCCAAAGCCCAGTTTAGCATGTTTGGAGTGGCTCACATCGATCTGTTTGGCCCTGGCAGACCAGTGTCCGATCCTTTGCATTAGAGGGTTTCAGCTAGGAGCCAAATGGTTGCATCTGCAAGGTAATGAGGTAAGCTTACATGGAACTACTTTTATTCCATTCAGGAAGGCCTTTGTGTGAACATATTTTGATCTCAAGGACCTTTAACTTTCAACTGTCTGATTTTGAATCTCTTTTTTTATCTCCTCGTCCCAATTTCTGTTGCTCAATAAATACAGATTTATTTTTTTTACTGCTGGTGCTACTGAATCATAACTTAGTAAATTTCAAATTGACTCACATTCAATACATACAACACAAGTAGTCATGCGCTTATCTCAGAACATCAAGGCACTATGTCTTGTTTAGTTCATCAATTACACTCAGACACCAGAAAGTGTCAATGTCAATAAGTGCAAAAGACAATAAACTTTCCCAGCAAAACTATTTATTGCAGAGGCCTGAGATTCTGTATTACGTCTCCTGTCAAGCATTGCACTGATACATCTGAAAAATGGAAAGGTGCTTGACAGATGTGTACCAGCAAGAAAACACTCTGTGATTGTGTATGTCCATCACACAACACCTTGTTTCCTGGTCCCACTCAGGAGAATAGAGGAGTGCAATAGAGTAGCTGTCGGAGTGTGTTTGTGAGTCCTGCAGCTGACACGACAATGTCTCTGAATATTGGACAAGTCTATTATGTGCTCTGAGACAGGGGGGATTGTATAATGACATCTGGCACTCAGCAGACAGAGTGGGAGTTTGTGGATCACACAACAGTGTCAAATTTTGTAGCCTTCTTCAGATTGCTCTTCCTTTTTTACAGTAGGGAGGACATAGCTCCTCTATGATCCTGGAAGCTTGATATAAGGCACCTGCACTTTTTGAAAAAGAGCAAAGAAGTACCTCTGGGGCTACTTCTTTTTACAGTGTAAATAAACCATATTAAAAAAAAACAGTACAAATGTGTAAACATTTGTGTCTTAAATTATTGTATTTATTGTATCATCAGCATAAAGACGAACTTCTAAGGAAAATACTTGAAACTATTATTAAGTGTGCTAAAACTGTTAGGACCATGTGTTTTTATAATGTGTTGAAGGTATGAGGTGTGAAGGTAATCATTTTTTTTATTTTTTTTTATTCGTCTTGTTGGGAACCGCTGGAAAAGAGAGCTCATTCTCCCTGAAACAAAAAGGAAAGAATAGAAAATACTCAGTCTGAGCTATTGGCCAAGCCTCCACAGGACTTTAACTATGGATCACTAATGAGTTCCCAGCCGTTCAATGGTCTCTCAGGCAGCAGATGTGTTTCCAGACCCCGCTTAGACAGACACAGGGAGTTGATCCATGGAGGGGAGGAAAGGCCCCTTGGAGGTGATGGAGATACCTGCCACTGCAGCAGCACAGTCTGATCTGTTACTGACAAATACTCTCGGTGGGACATGAATCTCCTCCTGATGCCTCCAACAGAGCTAGGCTGGACGAAGAGAAAAAGACAGAGGGGGAATGCCCAAAACGGATTAACATGCTGAGAAAGTGAAGCGACATCTGATTAATCCAAAGTTTCAAGGTCGGATTCATCTTTTTGTTATGTGGATGATTCCATGGCCAGTTAATCTCGAATAAACAGCTTTTATCATTTTAAAGACAATTAAGGGTTTGTTACATGGACAAAGCAGGCAACTAAACACAAAGCTGACATGATCTATAAGAATCAGTATTTGGCTTCATGTGGCTTTTCTCCTAGCAGAGTGCCGTTGAGGTTAAGCTCCTAGCTCCTGCGAGTATTTTACCTTATTGCTTGAATAGGCATTCAAATTTAACCCTATATGAACATGTATAAGGCATTTGTTCCTGTCCCTTTGCTCTATTCAGGAGAGTTTTAGTCAACAAGCATACAATAGAAGTGAGTAGAAATGTGTCCTGATGTTACAGACATTTTTTCAAGAAGTGAGATCAAAGATCTAAGACGCGTCTCTCATTGTATCCATAAATGTATTCATACCCGTGTACGTGAGCACATATCTTTTGTCAAAGCCAATAATCTGACATATAGGTGTGACATAACAAGATGCTGCTTAGACTAGATGTTCATTGTACAGGTGTGCTCAAAGGCTAGTTCGAGTAATAGGCCACTCTTGTTCAGTTTTATCTTGAAAAAAAGACACTCATTAGGCACTGAACTATGGATTTCATAGATGCAGGATGGTGGGGGTGGGGGTGAAGGCAACCACCAATTGTGCAGTGTCACACTGTGCAAAGAGTTTATCAGGTTGTTGATTATAGTCTTCAATGTCTAAGCCAAGTTGCTGGATGTTGGCAGTGGTGTCTAGTGGTGTAAAGCAAGAGGTGATGAGAATGTCATCACATTAAACCTCCTGTGAGGAGCTTTTCTGTTTGGGCCGGTTGTTGGCATCCCCTTCAGAAAAAGTGATGTATCATATGTTTCTGCTCATCTTTTCGTGTAAATCTGTAGAGTTATTTCAAACAAAAAAATATCATGCCACTTTGAGCTATGCCTTTCACTATCTCTTCTTTTTTTAAATTGTTAAAACATAATAATGAAGTAAAAAAAATACTTCTAACGTATATAAACGATTTCAGGCATTCATTATATACATTTCAGTGTGATTCATAACCAGCTGAAACTCTTCGCAGGAGCTTTAATCTGTCTTAAAGTTAGTAATTGAAAAGTCAAGAGGACATCAAAGTTGCTTTTAAAATGTCTTCCAAAGTTGCTAGTTGTTGCTGTTTGTTGTCATTGTTAAGTCTATCCATACCACAGTAATGAGAGATTACACTTCAAAAGTCCACCTCATGCTAATGCTTTGGAGAAAATGTGCAAATTGCTGAGGATTTATCATCCGGTAACCATGAATGTCTGTATAAAATGTCAGAGTAATCTATCTAACAGTAAAGTTCTGTTTGCACCAAATAATATACTGACCAAGTAAACAACTTTTCCATCCCATAGAGACATGCTTTAACATACACAAGTGCTTAAATAGGGGAAAGCTCTTGATCTGTAACAAACAGAATCAGTCACTTTGGTTCATGCTGGCATCAGTGCCATCATTGGTGTGATCATTAAGAGAAACCAAATGCAGACCATTACTCTTGTAGCACAAATGACTCTAATGCTGTCAAATCCTCCCACAACCAGAAAAGATTTCCTTTCAGTGCTTCTCTTATCGAAGACAAGAGTGAACACCTTCCTTTTGTTTTGTTCTCATCCTAATCTTCAAATCAAATAGTTTTTTTCAAGAGGACTTATGTTCTATAGACTCTAACCACTTTCACACATGCACTGCAAAGTAAACACTGTTCACTCAGAAGAAGTCAGGATGAGCTGATGTGTAAACACGGCAGGTTAGTGAGTATGGAACATCTATGAGGAGCAAGTGGGTGATTGAAGTCAGTTTCCTCACTGAGCCTGGCCCACACTGAAAGTTTTTTTTTTATTAGGTCTAGTTTTTTATTATATATTGCATTCTGCAATATATCAAACAACCAGAGGTCCAAATGTATTACGAATCCTGTGCAAATAGGGTAAAAGACAATCTCTGAGAGGCACATAGTGTGAAAGGCATTTCCAGAGAATTGCATTTCCTGACTGTCCTAAAATTACGTGGAAATGTTCGTGAATGAGTCCATGTGTTAAAGAAGCTTCAGGGAGACCAACAAATGACAGGTTAATAAAACTGAAATTAAAGATATCAAAATGACTTCATGGCATTTCGCCAACCAAAGTTGTGATGTTTAAGTAAGGAATCGATGGATGACTAATTTACTTACTTTTAACTGATAAGTAAATTTAGTACATCGATACCATCCTGTTCTGTGGTTCTTTTACATAAACGATGAGTCTCTTTAAAGCTTGCTTGTGCAGCACATCTTTTTGTGTTTTTCTCTTCATGTGGTTATGCATGTCTGTAATCTGAGCCTGTGTGTGCTCCACTGTCTGTGGGTGGCTGTGTGGGTGAGTTTAGTTAAATTATCCCCAAAATAAAAGGGAGAGGTGTTATGTTCCTAAATGCAGGTTCTGAGCTTTAGATTGAGACATCAGAAGGATTATAGGCTGAGACTGTAAAAGCTCTATGCAACACATTTACTCACATCAACATCATTCACTGTGATCCACTTTCATAGTGAAGATTTCAGATGCACGTTGGAATTTTGAGCCATGGTCCTATGATAAAGAAAACCAGATGTGTTTTTACAAAATCATCTATATAGAGTGCAAACATTTTGATTATAATTGCTCTAAATAAATAACAAGAAAGTCCCTAATTTCAATCAACAGTTAAAGTGATAATTGGCAGCAAAAATGTCAGAAGTTTTCTATTTCGCTTTGTCAATGGATGTTGCTTCATTCTCTGTTTACATTAGAGCCTGATCAGTCCTGTTGCGGATGATCTGATTTAGCATTTTCTTAATGAAGAAGGCACTTCTTCACATTTCAACAACATACAGTATATGACCCAAAACAGATTCAGGTTTCAACGGTTGAAGTATCCCTTGAAGTTTTTTGAACAGATAATTGATACTATGTTCTCATATAGCTTTTACTGTACAAGCCTATACAGTTAGGACAAGTCAGAGCAGTCTGTTGTCATGGGAACTTGATAAAAGAGGGGCGCCGTGGTTGAAAAAGTTTCCCAATTTGATTCTGTTCGTCTGTGTGTGTGTGTGTGTGTGTGTGTGTGTGTGTGTGTGTGTGTGTGTGTGTGTGTGTGTGTGTGTGTGTGTGTGTGTGTGTGTGTGTGTGTGTGTGTGTGTGTGTGTGTGTGTGTGTGTGTGTGTGTGTGTGTGTGTGTGCTTTCAGATTGAAGACAGTGACGAAAAACAAAGTATGGGAAGCAAGTGGAGACAGTATGGACTCATTCAAACTAATTCAATATCTTAACAGCCAAACAACACAAAAAACATCTGCGAGTAACTCAAATTAAAGAGTGTTTTAAGCAAATCATCTCAATTAGACGATCACAAATGAAACGGATGAAAAATTTAACTTGGTTTAAGAAAAAGTCAAGTTGTTAGGAAATGTACAACACTCCTCAAAGACTGGCACGTTAGCTAACAGATTCATTAAACAAGAGAAGCTGCTTCCCTGTGTGTGCGTCTCAAAAGGATTTGTGCTGTAATATTTGACCAATCTACGATAGATCAGTCCATTATAGTCTAGTTGATATCAAGGCAGTTTCATATCCATGGAGACAATCAAGGCTGACCATTAAAGCTAGCTCATTCTTGCATAGCCAAAGCCTTTTTGTTGTGAGACAAAAACCTGCCAAGCTCTAAAAAAAGAGTATGTGGCCTCTCTGGCAGGTGTTGATGTAACCCTGGATGTCGACACTGATCTCAGATGCACTTGAAGCCACAATGGGTTTGTTTAATCCTCCGAGCAGTCTGACACATTCTTTACAACTGATGGCCAACAGAGCAGCCTCTGGGCTAAGATTCAGCGCTCAAGGTTACTCTCTGTTTTCTGTTGTTTTTCATACCTGCCCATATCCGTTATGTAGATATCTTGGCATATAAGCCAGAGTTCTGTCCTTAATTAGCTTCTTGAGACAAAGCTCAATTGTTTGCAATTACGATAGTGACAATAAACTTTGAACTGAGTTGAAAAGAATTTCTGCCTTTTTTTAAGCTATTGAGGGTTTATAGCTCGAATAAGAGAGGTATTTTTTATGAAACATACTGGTTTCATTCACCTTGCATTCCTGCGATTTAAAAGAAAATTAAACAGAGCCGAGGCATGCCCTTTTCGACATTGCGCCCATCAAGCTCCAGTGTTACAGACACATCCCTGACCACCTTGTCTTGCTTCATTTTGTGCAGACGGTCCCAAAGACATCTGTTTTCCTCTCATCAGCCTCTTTCCAGACAAGAAAAGTCTAACACAATAAAAGAAAAGACAAGCAGAAAAAGCTACGAGAATGCTTGCTTTTTTTATGTTCCCAGTATCACAGCACTGAACACAACACTCAATTACAGCCTCTCCACTCAGCCAGACACTTTGCATAGACGGATTTATCCATGCACACAGTCTGACATAAAATAAGAAATTATCAAGATGAAAATAATCAGACTCCATAGAAGGAGCAGACTGTGACACTCCAGCAGATGTAAAGCAATCCTTTGTAGTGTTCAGTAATGATGGAAGGTTTGACTTTTAAGCTGACACCGGGGGCTAAATGAACACAGTTCATACATGTTCTTTGTAATGGTCTATGTACAACCCTGCTGCTTTACAAAAGCTGTTGGATGTGATCATTTTTCTTTTTCATCTCCTGCAATCCTGGCTTCTGATAACTGTTGAGGAGAAGAGAGTGGAAATACAGTGGGTGGACTAAATCATTTAAACACTTTGGAGCCACTTTTATCTGCATCGTTTCCCGGCAAATAAGGCAGCCAATTACATGTGGGGAGAAAAACCTCATCAAGTCCTGTTCACAACCAAACTGCAGTTAAACTTAGTAAAGGTGGTTAGCTACCTCAAAGCAGGGCAATGCAGCCATGCAAGTGAAAGAGCCAAAAAGTATTGCAGTCCTGCAAGTGGCCATGTAGAGTGACTGTAGTATAGAGGCAAGTCAATTATTGTTACTCCCCATATTTAAGTGCCAACTTTACAGTCATTTTAAAGTAAGACTTAATAAAGACTGTTTTGCCACGTTCTGTATCTCATTCCTTTCTTAGATATTTGTGAATAATCCACTTCTCTCAGTTACCAATAAGAAAAAAACACTCCCATCTGTGGGAAATCCTGTAGCTAACATGTACTGTATACAGCCAATTCATTTGGACTTTAAAGCTTTGATATTTTGCTGTTGGCCAACCTCTTGCCTCCCTCCAGCTTTACCTTCTTGTCCAAATATTGCCACTTCAGATACAAAAAGGCAACATGGCCTTGAGAACAAGGCTGTACTTGAAGCTTCAAAATACCACATGTCCCTCACAGCAGGAGATTTTGCCTGTCTGGAAGGGAGGTGGATGTCTCAGGAGGCAAGACAACAAGATTGTGTGAATACAACAATGGATTGAATTCAAGGCCACATAGGGGTTCAATACCCCAACAAATATGATGAAGATGTTCAAGTCTCATCAAAAGGTTGTTTGGAAGTTTTGAATTTTGGGACTGCGACAACACAGGGTCCAAGGCCACATCATAAATAAAGGTTCAAGGCCCAATAAAATAAAAGGCGTAAAGACTTTGAGGCTCAATAAATCTTAAATATCCAACAGGGTTAAAGGGTCTACACAAACAAATAAGAGCAAGTCATGAGTCACCATGCAGAGCATTTATTCACGGGAGACAGGAAAGGTCTGAAATAAAATTGGGGTTCAATGTTTGTCTTAAGTTCACACATGCAGCTCGTTCCAAAACCTTTTGACATATTCAGGAATGCTGTGCATGTGTGAAAAGGCTTTACAAGTTCAGGCCGGCAGCATCTAACAATAGGGCAACAATGATTTTTTCCTGCACGATATGGTGGAGACCAAAACGAGTAAGGATAAGCGATTGATCTTGAATTACACCAGGAGACCAGGCAGACGCCTCCAACTGAATGCTCATGCTCAGTCTCTGTCTTCAAGACATACTGATCAATTAAAAAGGAAAGAGTTTGATCACAAACAAGGTGACAACATCTCAATGTTTTGTTCACAGCCTATATTCCTCTGTGACCTTAAAACAAAGTTCTTGTGGGTTTGAATAACCTAAGCACAATCACAAGCATTGCCACAAATGTTGACTTCTGTTAGTTCGGATGCCAATTAGCAGCTTTTGTCAGCTACCAGACCTGTAAAAAAAGGAGCTCTGACATTTTGCTCCCTGATATCCAAGTTTTCAAAACAAGGTTAGACAATTACTGGAGATCAAAAGAGGCCAAATCATCTATGCCCAACTGCAGGAACATCAGACTTAAATAAATCAGTGGAATACTAATAATGACAATGAGCTAAATACAAACAACCCGCACCAGAACAGATCAGAGACACAAGTCTTATTAACGAGGTCATGATGATGTCGAAAGTGAAAACCTTATACATTTAGAAAAAGTGATTTCCTTTTGCTGTGGAGTTTGCAGTTGTGTTCCACTTTTATTTTGTTACTACCATCATTAGACAAGGTGTTGATACATTTAATAATAGGCTAAAAAATATTTGTCAATGTAAGAACAGCTATTGCATATTTTCTGCCATCTCCTTTTTTTTCCTTAGCCCTCGTAACATTTATACTCTTAGTGTAAAACGGCCACAAATGTAACACCAAAAGAGAAACACCTATAGCTGAGGAACTATTCGTACATTTACATGTTTGTTCTAGTAAATGTAGGTGATGAATTTGAAAAATGTTTGATTTTTTTCCGCTTTAAGATGGCCCTCCGTCTTACTCTTTGTACCTCACTGGAAGTGTAGGTTATGAGCTGTCTGACGAAGGGCAAAAGGTTGTGATCCTTGTACCTGGGTACCTGGGACTTATGGTCCCTTGTACTTTTGGTGAAAACGCAGATATAGTTATATAGGGTGTGGCTAGCAACACTAGCAATCCTTACCGTGCCGGACTGAAGCGCTATTGGCCCTTTGCTGTGCCCTTTCCTCGTTGGCCGGCTGCCACAAAGCTCCAGGACTGACACGATTACCTCTTGTACATTACGTCGTAATAATGCACATGCATGCTTTCTGTTATTATGAAGCGTGCTGTTACAAACAGGCAGACTCAAGGGGGGGGAAAAAGTAAAAAGGGACATGCCGTCGACACAGAAACGACAACACAGAAAACACGACAGCTAATTAGTGAATTACTTTGAGTCCTTTTTGTCAGATACAGCCACTAAGGTCTGAATTTTTCATAATGACGGCTGTCATTGTTGTATTCCCGCATGCTTGTGCAAGAAGTGTACAGTACCGAAGCACACGCCTGAGCATGGTATGGAGTTATCACACTGGCCAAACAAACTGGACTTTAGGGTTGAAGGTGCTTGGGCACGGTACGAATTGCCAGTGAGACTGCGCCCTTAATGTCTTAAATCTTTACTCTGAGCAGATTCAAAGACCTCAGAATACAGGCCCCAGACTGTGTTGATATGTTTGTCAGGTAAGGCCAGCCTTCCCACACAGACGTTAATATTTTACTCCCAACCAACACAAGGCCATCATTTTTTTCCTACTATTTTTTGTTGTTTGCAAACCCAATAAATCCCCTTGACAGCAGACACTCTGAAGCGGTAGCCGGGTGATCTGTAGGTCATTAAAGGTGATCACCCCTGTGTTGTTCTGACTGATATGGACAGCTATGCATAACAATGAGCTTCTGTGTGTGAATTAAAGCATCAGACTGAGAGGGTCCCGTCCTCAAGGAGGCAGAAGTCAAACAGCTGTCAGGGGATCCAATTATGGTCATGTTCCTCTGCCAACCCACGGTGCGCACTCCGATGTTGTGTATTCCCCTCCAAACCTTCCATCTACACACAAGTTAAGCCGTCTCGCCTGCAGCATTTTTGAATATTTGAAAGTATTGCCAGAGGAAGAGAACGAGGCTGGCATTTCTCCTTCAAGAGAAGCGGACAAGTACCCGGGTGGCAGAAATAGTTTAAAAACAAGTCAAAGACAAAGAAGGCCAAGACAAAAAAAAAAAAAAAAAAGCGCCCTGTGTGTCTTTATGATCAATAAACTATTTAAGAAACTCTCTTGCAAGTTGCTATGGCTGGTTTAAGATTTAAAATTACAGCACACACAATACAGAACAGTGGATAAAGAAGATGAACTGAAAGTGCAAAAACAAAATCATCTAGCTCAAACACCTGGTACTTCCTCATTCATCTCTGTGGAATAGAGCACATTCATCATCAGTGACAACTCCGTGAAAAGATGTAAAGACTCACTTCTAAAAAAAAACCCCAAAAAACATATTTTCATGTCCTCCTTAACGTATCCTTGTAATGCATTGGTCAACATAACATCCAATATCTTAAATAGCAATACAAGGTCTAGACTTGCATCTACCTCACACACAGCACAGATTATATGAAGAGGGTCTTGCAAATAAAACAAGGAGAGTTAATGAAGAACAGTAGAACCTGTAACATACACAGACAATGACCTGGATTATTGCACCGACTCTGTAAAAATACCAGCTGTCAGGTTTGGCCTCAGAAGAAGCGTTCCTGAACACAAATAAGAATTGAGAAAGTTAAACCAAGTATGATCCCCACATTAATCTTGCTACAATACACCAGGGACTAAAATCGCACACTGTACAGTCATCATTAGTGGTGGAGTGTTTACCTATTATGCATCACTTGTGAGAAAACACAAACAGCCAAAACTTTTAAAGCACCCTTAAAGAAGTCAAGTGCAATAACAACCATGTTCATTAGCCAATCAACACAAGAGTCATGTCTTATACTCCACCGAATATTTAACCAAACTTAGAATAAAGAGGGTGCATTATAGTTCAACACACACAATACCTAATATATCATTTTAACAGTTGATGTGACACTCTCCCAACTACTATCCATCTTACTACTAATAGCTACTACTGCATGTACACGTGCACTCTTTTCTAATATGATGTGGTCAATTGTATATAGTGACAGTCGGTAAAGATAGCTGTCAGATTTGAGCAGATTTAACCATGTGTCATATAACACTGAGAAGCCATGAGAAGTTGAGGAGACTACCTGCAGTACACGTCTACCTTCCGAATAAAACTGAGATATGGGATTATTTTTCCCCAAATACAATCCCCACTAAAAAAACATAGGCTACTTTCAACCACAGCAAATGTGTCTTTTGAACAAGCATGGTGGGTTTTGTTTTTAATATCTGTTTCAAATGAATCTTTCCTTGTGTAGAATATGAGCTTTAAGGCTCTCAATATTCGCTACTTTAATCACATGCCACAGTGTACACCTGTAATTAAAGTAGGTTGGTCTAATGTTCAGTTTTACAGTTTTTACCCAAAGCAGACAGGTTCTGGTTAAAGGAAGATCTTGAAGCACTGTCAATAAAATCAAGTTCCTAAAACACATCTTTTGAATTTAAAGACTACCTTGTTATCTAACCAGCTCTATGACAATGATCTTATTAGTTTACATTGAGTGCTTAGTCAACTCAAATCTATAGGCTACTACTGTACACTTGTTCAAATTAAGCCTAACTGATAAAGTCAGATTTGTGTGAGCTAGGTCTACTACAGACAAACTGGAAGTCTCGCAGCATATAATGATTACAGTAGACACGTTAAGCTAAAAAATACATTGATCAAGGCCTTAAGGCATAGGAATACCAAGACATTTACAGACTTATGGTTAACAATGAATGTGACTGCATTGAACAGCATAGCAAGCTGCTAACCTTTTATACCTGTGGAATTAATTAATTTTCCATTGGATTGCTTCGCATTGAGTGCTCCAATAGACTGATAACATGAAAATAACAAGACAACAATAGTGTTTACATCTCTGAGGCCACTGCACAGATCTTCCTCTTCTAAATGCAGTGAACCAATGGAGTCTCTCCCGAAACAAATAAAGCAACAAAAACAAATCAATCAAGAGGACATTGCCCATGCCTTAAAAATTCTGTTACAGTACAACACAAAAACATTGGATATAACTGGACAGCCAGCAGCCACACTTCAGGCAACAAAAGGACTGAGGCAAGCTACATAAATGCAGGTTAGCACAAACAACAGAAACTTACCTTGAGGAAGCCACGGTACTCAGTCCCAACTTCTGAGGCCACAGCTGAAAGACTAACCAAAGCACCATGCAAAGCAAACATTGCCATGCAAAGTGTCTGTCATGGTTTGTTTTTTTATGTTTCATTTTAGAGTCTTTAATTCTCTTTTATTAGTCACTAGTGTTGCCCCTTGTCTCTTGTGTGTTTCTTAGTTCAGTCTTTAGTGTTTCCCGTTTTCTGTTGTAGTTTTGTTTTCAGCGTTGTCTTGTTTCCTGCCCCTGTGTTTTCCTGAGTCTTGATTACCCTGATTAGCCTCACCTGTCTCATTAGTCTCACCTGTGTCTGATTGCCCCATGTCAATTTAGTCTCAGTGTTTCTTACCCTCTGTGTCGTTCATTGTCTTGCGTTGTCTGTTGGTGTGGTGTGTTGTTTCTCTCCCTGCTTTTGTGGAATACCTTGATTTTCTCCTTCATGCTCTTTTTGGACATTTTCAATTTATTAGTATTTATTTTTAGAAATAGCAAGTTAGTTTGTCTTTTTCTTTAAATATTTTGTTTTTCTGCACTTGTGTCCTCTGTGTTTTTCCAACCCGTGATCATGACAGAATGAACCAACAAAACATGGACCCAGCGGAAAACTTAGACACAATGGACCCTTTTGTCGAAGATTCTTTATTTTCAATATTTTTTCAGTTTGCCAGGAGTACTGCTAGAACATATTATGTTGGCGGGTGGCTTTTTTAAATGTGTAGGAGCTAAGCATAGCTAGTTGGCTTATTATCAGAGTGGTCGGTCGATCTGTAGATGGGTAGATATCTGTCCATCAAATCCACTCACACCCATGACTGGCAATATAATAGGTTCAATTCTAAACTTGAATAGCACTGGTTTTAAACAAGTCTTTATTGGTAAACTCATGCGTACTTATATTTAAATAATTTACTCAGTTAGCATGAGGCTTGATTTAGTAAGAAAAATAAGGTGAAGAATAACAATTAGCCTATATTCCATGATAGCTTTGAAAAAGGTATTTTTTTCATACTTAAAGACTGAATTAAAAAAAATCAATTTTAAGTGTTTAAACCATGCTGTGACAAAAAAAAAAGTATTATTGAAGAACCATTTGTACAATCTGATGTTTTACAGAAGAATTTGCACTTTCTTCATTATTAATCACACTACTCCTCTAAAATACCTCTATTCTTTAAATAGGTCTGTGCAGCACTAGCACAAGAACCATTTTAAGCTTCACCACATACATCAGTTTATATTAAGAGAGCCTGGCTTCCTTTAAAGAGAAATGTGTGCACTCCATCTCCAACCTGCACATTTCCAAGTTAATGACAGTGTCATGCTTCTCCTCGCGCTCGGCTGGCTGTCATCCACCGATGGTCTCCGAAGCACATCACTTCATTAGGAAGTGGACTTAATGTGAGGTGTACTGAGGCTGCGTGGTTTTGTTATGCATCGAGATGAGTAATTCTACCTTGTTTTAATTTATTCTGCGACAAGAGACTTCGAGATTATTTAACACGTATGATTCATATCCTTGTCTGAGTCCATGTACAATTTCTCCTTTTGCACCCTTTTTGGTTTCAAACTTCCTTGTCAAAATATATTGTGGTCCCCTACAATACTAAGAGTATTTTATATTGATGTGTTGTTGAGAATAAATCTAAGAAAACACAAATGTTAAAGAGAAAAAATGGTGACGAAGTCAAACTGTTCAATAATCATACTTTATTTCCACATAAATACAACCAGTATACAGTGAAAAAAAAAGAATGAGGTTTCTCTCTCTTTTCTCTCTCATCTTGAATTAAGAACAGCAGCTTTAGATTGCTGTGTTTAAGCAATGGTTTGGGTCAATAATGCAGATCAATGAACAGCTCCGACTTTTTAGAGTTGTACCTCCCCGGACCAGCATTTCTACCGCAGACCTCTTTTGTCAAACATTTATCTACTCCTGATGTTTAAACACTTCTTTCTTCAGCTCAGGATTTGAAATAAAAACACAATGAGGTTATTGTTCCAACATATAATCAACCGAGGTGGAACCATTCAATTGAACCAAATATGGTAAAAGGTGAATAAGCTCCAACAGAAGAAAACATACTTGTCAGTTTTGGTTCCTCCTTTATTGCTGTCTCTCATTGCTTCCTAGAAAAATATCATTTTGCAAATATAGACACAGTTTCAAAGAATAACCAAATGTATTCTTATTCTTCCAGTTTCGTTCAATATCATCTACTAACATCACTTAAAGTGCTTCAGATTAGAACTGACAAAAAGCTTTATTTGCCTCTTTACATTTGCATAAAAGGTTGCAAAAATAAAGTGTAGCCTTTCCTCATCTTTTTGCCACAGACAACATTATACAGGATACTGGAGACAGTGCTTAACAAGTGCAAGCCTCAGATATTGGAAATTATGCAGTGATAATTGGAGGAAGTTTGCATATTTTGGGAAGACGTTTACAAAAATGAACAGTTACACTGAGCTTCACCTGAAAAAACTTTAGGCTTTTAAATGGTAATTCAGCGATGAGGAAAAAGACAAAAACTAGAGTAATGGATTCAAATCTGATGCCAAAGATTATTAATGGACTGCACCAAGACAACAAAGAACACTTTCAGCTGAAGTGAAGAATTTCTCAAAAAATACACAAAGATGTATTTTCAGTCTCAAACCATCAGCTTGCATTACTTGCTACAGACATGTAGTAATAATAGCATGTATTTGTGGCACGTTTGAGTACACCAAAGATAAAGACAGAACTTTGAGTTGTTCAACCAAATCAGCTCAAATGAGCTCAAAGTGTGCTTAAATGTTTGGTTGCAAGAAATTGGGTGTTTTCACACATGCACAAAACTCGAAAAAAAAGAAAAGAAAAGAAAAAAAAAACAGGCCAACTTTTTTTTCACTCTTGACTATGACAGGGATTTTTTCTTCCTTTGTCCTGCCTGCCCCCCCCCCTGATAAAATGTCCGAATAACTTAGGAGCCAAATAGTGAATGCAGCAGGAAATACAGGAAATTCACTGCCAGGAAGCTGGGGCCATGATTCATACGCTATATAACACAACCTGTGAGTGACCTGTGTGATCTTACTACTTATACTGTAAATACATCAAATTACATGTCACATAAAACAGCCATTATAGTTTGAGACTTTCTGTCAGTCCTCATCGATTATCCACAGCGTCTTTTTAATGTCATATTTGGCGTCTAGAAATATGTAGATTACAGCAGCTCTTATAATACTAGAAGCTTGAAACTGCAAATATGATTGTGTTCTTTTTGTAGAAATGTGTCAATATATATATTTAAACATCAGTGGATCATGAGGGTACCAGTGCCTCAGCTGCATTGATTGGAGTTCATTAAAACTTCTTTATTGTAATGAAGGTTGTAATGCCTGTGCTCTTCAATTCAACCATTCCTTATGGAAAGTTCTTCCTGTTGTGCCGTGCGGCTTAATCATTTGTTTGGGTTCTTTTCCAACAAATTAAAGAGAATCCAGATTCTGAATTTGAATTGATCGACGTTGCAGCAGAGAGTTTTCAGTCATGGTTTTGTTATCGCGTAGCAAGCGGCGAGGAATGAGTGAGTGTTTGGCGAGACTGCTAAACTGAGCGGGGGCATTGATTTGGAGATAGGGATTACAGCACGGGGAGAGAGGGATGGTGCTGCCCTGCTTTGCCTTTGGCCTGTGGGCTGATGCATCTCTCACACTCACGCTCTCGCACACACACACACACGCACACACACTTCCTGGCAGGCAGAGGTGTCTGGAGAAGCACACACACACACTCACAAAGAGATACACAAACACATTCAGTGGGCAACATTGATTTCCTGTTTGGCATTACAAAGCATTGAGGGGCACAGCTAAGGGGATTGGGCCAAAGTGCACACAAACAAACATGTTAGGTATTCTCAGTCCCTCTACTCTCTTAGATACACCTGCACGACATTTCGTGGACAAACATTCACAAGAAAATCTGCCAGAAGCTGCTGGTCACAACAGCGCCTTCATGATTTCATCTCGTCATCTCTTATTCTTTTGCCTCCTGCTCTGTCTTATTGTTGTTGTTTTTTTCCCTGAGCTTCTCCCTCCTCCTCTGAATGCATCTCTCCATCTTGTTTCCATTCTCATTTGAAGGTTGTGTTTTTTGTTTTTTTGTTTTTTTTCCTTTTGCTTCACACAGTGGTGTTGACTGCTTGGCTGTTTTGGCACAATTTTGAACCGTTCGACAGGTAGAAAGATTTTACCAGCAGCACAAATCCACACAAACGCACACAAGACTCTAGCACATTCCAGGGTAAATTAGAGAAAGCTATCCTTTTTTTTTTTTTTTTTTTTTTTTGACTACAGCTAATTCATAAAACAATCAAACAATTAAAAGAAAAAAAAAACTTGTACTGTTTGTACTTTTTAATAACATTCGATGTTTGTGTGCGCATCAGTGCACTTCTGTGGCAAGTGGGAAGTGAGAACTGATGTGTGTGGTCACTCTGAGTTTCGTGTCTCTTTGAGTTTTGTCAGAGTTCCCTTACATGTGAGTCTGTGTAACTCGGGTGTCCGGATGTATCTGCTTGTTGTGTGTGTGTGTGTCTCTCTCTCTCTCTTTTCCTGTCTCACACTATCTATGTAGGATGCATTATTGGACGCAGTAGACCGGACAGTGCCGGAGGCGTACACCAAGCGGTCACGCGGCGTGACAGAGAAGAGAGCAGAGTTGCTGTCAGAAGGCCTTTTTAACACACTGCTGCTCTCCGTTCGGGGACATTTCGTTTGACTGCAAAATGGCTCCGCAAAGACGAGATAAACACAATCCTCCAAAAGTCCCACAGAAACACTGCTAAACCCCCCCAAGGCTGCCTACCTGAAAGTACAGTGCTAATACCTTTGATGTTCCCGAAGAGATGTGCAAGAGAGCGAGAGAAGAGAGAGAACGAGTCAGCAAGCGAGAGGGCGGAACAGAACAAACTCAGTCAATACACACACACACACCAACATACACACACACTCACACACACAGGGAAGCAGCTTCACTTGTTTAATGAATCTGTTAGCTAACGTGCCAGTCTTTGAGGAGTGTTGTACATTTCCAAACAACTTGACTTTTTCTGAAACCAAGTGCAATTTTTCTCCGAGTTTCATTTGTGATCGTCTAATTGAGATGATTTGCTTAAAACACTCTTTCATTTGAGTTACTCGCAGAGGTTTTTGGTGTTGTTTGGCCGTTAAGATATTGAATTAGTTTGAATGAGTATATACTGTCTCCACTTGCTTCCCATACTTAGTTTTTCGTCACTGTCTTCAATCTGAAAGCACAAAAAAGAGAGCCGGGAAAATCACTTTTAAAGAGTGTCTGAGCTCCTACTGTGCGTTTGTGCATGGCTGTGATTCAGCCAACATTGTACCTAAGTTCTCCCAAGTATGCATTTATGACGCCGCTCTTTTCTGCTGCGTGATAGAAGCTCATTCCCCCTTTGCACACTGTATGAACTAATATAATATCCAACACCAGCGAGGTAATATTTTTACAAACCCATTTTTCAGTCGAGGCTGCAATGATTTAGAAGGTCCATCACCCCTCTTGCTAATATGTGCTGGATTTAGAAATTCACAGGAACTAGACACTGATGCACCTGCAGTCTGAAGAGCTGTTCTCTTTATGCCTCACCTCGACATTTCTCATCTCTCAATTTCACACATACACACATAAAAACACAAACACACTTATACATATATTTTTATCCTGGACATGACAGCTCCAAAGCACTTTGACGAATTTGCTTCTCAGTCTCCAGCCACCACTGCGCTTGTACTGTTATTTTTTTTTTTTCTCCCCCTCTCTTTCCCACTTCTTTTTCTTGCCTCCATCTTCCCCTGGGCTTTCTAATATGCTGCAAATGTCACATTCATGTCACCCCTGTGTTTAAAACCAAATGCACCTGTGTGTCAGAGGGCACAGCTGTGTGAGAACAAGTGAGCTTGGACTTTTAAGATGTGACAACAGCCGCAGGCATTGCAAAAGAACATAAAAAGTGGACTCTGAATGCTTACACTTTCTTTGCTTTGCATCTGCGGCATTTCTGCACACGGCTAAAAGCTGCACATTATAGATAAATACTACTTGACCTGAAAGTGTGTGAACGGCTTTATATTGACGTGAAAGAAAAGATCCTGCTACGTCGTAGTTTTTCGCTTTCCAGTCGTGTGGAAGTGATAGAAGTTGATTTAGAAACAATACAGCAGTCACACTGAAAAACAGATGGGCATAGGAAGTCCCTGAACAATATGTGAAATAATGAGTTTCATGTAAAGTTCCTTTGACACTCAAAAGTCAAAACAATCACATTGTGTTGTGGCTGGGAAAAGAAAAGAATGAATTTAGATGTCAGAATGATTCGAGTTTGACGTTTTGAAGTGTGGGTTGAAGCTCCTCAGGGAATCTTTGGCTTGGGGAGGCACGAGCGACCCAGAGGGATCAGCAACTTAGCTGACTTCAGGATTTTCGGCGTCCCCTGGTCGGGCTCCTGCAGGCTGGTTTCGGTGCTCCTGCAAGGCTCTGATGCTCGGCGAGGCGGAAGCAGTGAAGTGCGACAAAGACTTGGAGCGTGCGCCTGAGGTCCTGTGTTAAAGCAGGGAAGGCCTCTGGTTGGAGGGGGCAGCTGCTTGCTGTGGTTGGCAAGGGGGCCGGAGAAAGATCCTGAGCTGCCTGCTCCCCCTGGCTTGAGTGCCGGGAGAGACACGCGCTTGTGAAGGCGAGGAGGCTGCAGCATGCGAGGGCACGTCAAACCAGCAGCAGGTCTGGGAGCGATAGAGTTCTGCAGCTTCACAGTGGGGGATCTCTCCTTATGCTGTGCTGCACACAGAGCGGCTGTTGCTGGACTGTCTCTATCGATTACCCCCCGTAGAGCCTCAGAGTCGAGGCGGGTCAGGTGGGTGCCGAGCGGATGACTAAGATCGTCCAGGTCTGCTGTCCCGGGCACGTCCACCATACGGTCCTTAAGAGGACGGTCAGCATCTATCTTGGTTTCCTCCTCTGATTTGCTCCGTGTGAGGTCACTGCGGTCCTCGGTGAGGGGAGGTCTTACTATTCTTCCCTGGTGGAGGTGCTCGCTGAGGCAGGGGTTGAAGGGCTGTAGTATTTGAGGCTGCAGAGAAGAGGAGACATCTATCAGTGTTTTTTAAAGACGTGTAATGGTTACAGTAAGGTTCTGAGGGGCGCAGGACTTGCTTTTATTCCCTCTTTTAGTATCTTTGATCCCTGATGAATCAAAGCTCTTGCAGTTGGAGAGGAGAATCTGAACCATACATCCATTTGAAAGTCATTGATTTGTTTATTTACTCTTTAATATCAAAGCTCGTTCCCACCGCCAGCAGCTTAACCATTCCCAGGATTGGAGAGGCAAAGTTACAGAGGAAGCCCTGATTCAGCACTTAAAGACAAGCCGAGGAGAATAACCTTGCCTGGAATCTAACAAACTCTTTGATTCATTTGTTTTTGATCGCTGTTTGCAGAAAGGCTTCAAAACATTCAAACTGAGCCCTCCGACGCCTGGTGCCAGCATGAGAACGAGCTGTTAACCGCACGAAACTTAGACCCACCGCCGTGTTGTCCTACATTAGGGGACATACTGTACACGGTACACACACACAGAGCCCTGCAGCAATGAATGTTGGAGTGAAGCTTGTTTTTTTGTTTTTTTTTGTGTTAGAGAGAATCATTATCCAGCACAACAAGACAACCTTTAAGAAAGAATCTGTTTTAATGATTTCCCTTCAGATCAGCCTTTTTAACTGGATTGAATTGGTTTCGATTGAACAGGTATCGAATCAATCACAGATGACAGAGACTGGAAGTCGCCGTGTTTTTTTTTAAAGCTGCATATCATCTAAGATCATCTAATCTTGGCCTTCTTTCCATCCCTCCGCTCTAATTTCAAAACAAAAAAGGTGATCATGCCTTCGCTGTTTTAGCCCCTTCTCTTTGGAATTAACTCAATTCACTTCAAAAAACTTCATTTGTCCCGGGGGGGGGGGGGGGGGGGGGTGTTCAAACCTTCACATCTGCGGAATCTGTGGACATTTTCCAGAAGCATCTAAAAACTCCCCAGTACAGACACGCCTTCATGTAACCTACTACCCTCCCTTGTGCCTACTTTTTTGCATACCAGTTACTCATTTTGCTTTCTTCTTCTCTGTGATCGACTTACGTTTCATTTCTCGCACCGTATGACTTCCACATGTAAAGCACCTTGTAACCAATTGTTTGAAGTTACATAATGAAAGACTTACTTATTTACTGTATGTCTAGAAAACAGTTGGTGTCATAAGATCACTTTTGAAGACGCCTGTTCTGCGCCACATTTACACCGCTGGAATACGAGATCAACAGTAAATCTGCCCAACCACTGGCACATACTTGAGATGCTCAGATCAGAATATTGACCTTTATCAATATATTATTTTAGTATAAGTGGACATTTTCTGAATAGCTTATGAAGTCAGCATCTCTTAAATACTTTACTAATTTTAGAGACAACATCTTTGAGGCGTGCATAAAGCCTCACTGTCGGTTTAAACCATCAGATTTCAAAAGACTGATTTTTTTTTAAAGATCTTAAACTTCACAAAACTCAGTTGAAGCAGAGACATAAAGGCTGTGAATCAAATCAATCTCAGAGGACAGAGTATATTTAGCTGTGCAGGTCAAGCTGCGTTGCCTGGTTTCCACCATCAGTCTCCAGTGTCGTGAGAGGGAGTGCATGTTCGAGGCCACAGCTCCATCTGCTGGTGCCGTGCCACAAAGCATCCACTGAACTAACACCACACAATCCTCCCACCGTCCTCTCACAGTCACGTCTCAGTTGCAGGTTTTTCAAGGCAGAAGGTGCTGTTTTTAGATTTCAAAGATTTGCCCTTAAAGACCTCTAAAATAGAAAACGTTTCAGCAGCTGTGATTAGCCTGCCACTCAAATCAGGAGCATGTCATTTAGCTTCTTTTTTTTTTCTTTTTTTTTTCAAAGCTGTGACGTACTTTGTCTTATTCCTGACTCACAGAGTTCAGAGCTAAATACAGACCGTTATTACAATCAACAAATGGCAGATGTCAAAGTAAATGAATCCGAAAATAATAATAATCTAAAGGGTGTGTGACATTAAATATGAGGCGGATTTTCCAAACATGAAACCTTCCAGATACTTGCTGGTGCTTCAGTAAATTAGTAACGAGAACAATAAGAAGTTGAAATGTGCTTTGCAATAAGAATGCTGGGAGTATACGACACTCTTAATTGCAAAGCTTTTCACAAGTACGCGTGTGTAAAGCCCAGCTGTCAGTGAGGATGATATGCAGTAACGACAGTATAGAGTTCCTTTAACAATTGTTTGCATCAACAGCTGTCTGCTACGGAAACTAATAATTAGCTGAAATCCTTTCAGCTTGTTTCTGCATCGACAAGGAGTAAATATCTGGACTCTCTTATGGTAGCAATCACTTTAGCACAACGAGTAAATAAGCAAGAAATGCACCAATTATGAGCACCTGGACGATGTCAGAGCCTGAAAATTACTACTGTCATGTGCAGCTCAGTCTGAGGCGTGAAGAATGGCAATAGTGTGATCAGAAACAGAACATGCCAGAATCGGAACAAGAGTTTAAATAATGCACATTATGTCTGCCTGAAGACAACGTGAGTGCAGCTCATAGGAGCAGATGAGAGTACACTCTATTTCAAGGCCTCATCAGATTTCATAGTAGCTTAAAAAAAAAAGAAAAAAAGAAGCCAATTTGGATAGTGTTTGAATTGGAGCTGTGGACAAAGTTGCAAGAGCAGCAGAGGATGTGTGATAACACAGGTTTGTCTTGAGCTCGCTGTGCCGCTCGGTCTCTTCAGAGTGAGTACGAAGGACAGCAGTGATGCACATTCGTGTTCGATAGCATAATTATAAGAAAACCTTACACACGCCTCTGAAAACCGCTCACATCCGAATGTTTCAGGGCAAACACTTTGAATAACAAAGCAACCGTTTGATGAATTAAACATAAAGAGACAAATCCACACAGAGATTAACCACTGCATGCATAACATTTCATTTCATTGAAAGGGAATACTAACAAGAAAAATAAAACAGCACAACGATCAAACTAAGAATAAGTCAAAGAAACCAGGAAAAAAAAAAAACCACATTATCTGTCAGCTGTCAAAGTAAAAGAACAAAGGGTTAAAAATCAAAATCAACTCAAAGTGGAAGCATGCAAACGCAGATGTTCAAGAACATGCCACATGACGCAAATCCACAGCCCAGCGTGCAGGAGTATAGAGCTCCATATTGACTCCATGTTAAAGGAAGGGTTACTGTACCACGCTGTGTCACAGAAGTACTGCACTAGATGCTCCACTCCTTTCAATAGGCATTCATTGACAGGAAGCAAAGGTACGAGAGAGAGAGAGAGAGAACATGGGAGATTCGATTTCAGATTTTGAGAGTGACAGAGTGATGAGGAGAATAAAGGGTTAAAAGAAATAGAGGGAGAGATACAAGAGGGGAAAAAAGACAGAGTTCAGTTTCTGCTCATTTGAGAATTTCCAAAGTCTACTTTCTACTCTCGGAAGCTTTAATTCTGGCAAGAACTCGGCCCCTGGTTTGTTTAGAGCAGCAGCTCCCAGTGGGTGCTGAAATAATTAAAGGCTACCTTCATGTGTTGCTCATTTTAAAAATATGATGGCACAAAGATCTGCCTGTATCCAAACAAGCTCAAGTACGGTATACTAACCTTTCCCCCACTTCTTTTTTCTCTTGCTTTCAAAGACAATCTTTTATACCGAGTTTTTATTAATGAGACCTTGCTAAGACTCATTAGGGAGAAAAAGAACAACGCTGAGCTGAGCTCATATTTGTCTCATTTGTTGATACACACATGAGCACTGGAGAGCAAAATAACTTGATATATATATGTATGAAAAAAAACAAAACTTGTGCCACTGTTTTCACCTTGTTGATACAAAAGTGAGCCCCGCTGGGATAAATCAAAGGAACAATACCTGGGTGTCCTTATTTCTTTTCTTTGCTGTGCACTCTCTCACAGAGGCACATCTTCTGATGTCTATTTATCTGTCATCTTTCTCTCCACCCGTATCCCCTGATTGCTACCTTGGTGCTATACTGTGAAGCAAAACGCTTTGTTATGGGGCTCGCTGAGATAGGTGAGCTTGTTGCGACTTGGCTGTCATTGTTTATGCACTCTTATCTTCCTCAATGAATTCGGTGAGTGAAAGTCTTATAGAACTCGGGAGAATGTTTCAAACTTCACTTTTTGTTTGTTTCCGCGGCAAGGACAAGATTGCAATCACATGTAGTATTCGTCAAACGCAGAATATATGTCCCCAATAAAAGGAACTATTATGCGCTTCTATTATACTTATATTACACTCCGCTATTATGTTTGAGCGTATGTCAAAAAACATAGGATTGGAGCAATGTGAGGAAATAAAATGCAGGTTTCTGCAGGCTTTAGAAAATGGTATAGAGCAAGACTTTTTTCTGACTAAAGGCAGAAACACAAAGGAGAGCTGAGTCTAGTAAGAGAAGGGACAAGAAGTGAGACAACGTTTAGTAGAACAACAAAGCGAAACGACTGTGCACGACACTACTTGTGTTACAACTGAATGTCAAAGAAGACAAACAGCATCGAGAATCCTGTGAATGAACTTTTCAGTAGTTAAGAGGGTTTGAACTGGTGGGAAAGCTAAACTGTCCCATGCTAATATAGCCACTCTGTGATATGTTGTGTTCTGAAAAGATGCAGAAGAGGCAGCGAAGGGTGTTAGTGACTCACTCTGTCTGCGCTGGGGCATGCTGGTACGGGTCAAGCCCTGGTGCTGTGCCTGCCACGGGGACAGCAGAGGGGTGGGCAGCACACCCTACGCAGAGAAAAACACAAAGGACAAAAGGCATGACATACCGCAACACACACACACACACACACACACACACACACACATACATACAGTCATACTGACATAGAAAACCCTCTCACAGCCATAAATACTTTGTTAATGAGAATGAAAGAACAATCACTACAACAAACAGGCCAACGTGCACACGTGTACTCACACAGAGCCGCAAACACCAACTCATAAATCCATGCTTTAATATCAGTACATGTCAATGAGAGACAACTAAGCTGTTACATGAAGTCATTAATAGGTGTACAACATTTTTCCCACACTTTCTGTGTTTCTATTCTACTTCTTTAGGCCACGTGTGCGTACATAATGTTTTCACTGAATGAGGCAACATAACAGTCTAAAACAGAAAAGTGATGCTAAAAAAAAAAAAAAAAAAAGGAGTGATGTATCAAAGGACAGTTTGGAATGGATCCCAGTCGATATCTTCAAACATGGTCCCAACATGCATATTCACACATCTGAACCAACATGCTGATCGGTGATCAGCTTCAGTCTGGTTTGGAGAAAGGAGGGGGGGGGAGAGTGTGATTCTTATTCCCTGCAGCCTTAACAGCACCGACATGTGCTGTGCACTCTTCCACATATCAGTGGATACTACTGATGACGGGCCCAGTGGCGTGTCCATCAGTTTTCACTTATTCATTCATTCCCTGCCAACCAAGAAGAGGGGACACAAACACATTGCACATGTGGCTGCCACAACTAAAGGGCTTTAATCATCAAACTGAATATCTGGAGACTCTCAGTCGTCTTTAAATGTTGTTTCTCCCTGGGCCACTAGAGGTTCTTTTTCCTCCTCATATATTTTAAAAAGCTTTTTACATGAAAATAGAGTCTGAGGTACTTTGAAGTATTCCTAGTGCCTCACCTTTAATCCATTATAGAAAAGCACTACAGAGAGGTAAACAGTTTCATAGATTACTAGAAAAGACCACCGCGCAGTTTCTCCTCTTAACTTTGATAAACCTAAGTTCAGGGACTTTTATTCAGGCGGTCTTTCCACTCAATGGTGCCTTCACACGTGAATCATCCCAGTTCAAGAAAACATCCAAAACAAAGTTGAATCATTCTTACTGTTGTACAAAAGCGCTATATTCAAGTCCATTTTCCCCAACACATGCACTCTGAATTAGCCACTTTTTGTTGATTTCTTCACCTTAGCACACAAATGTGTCCCTGAAAGAATACAAGCTCTTCTTTTGATACCATACCAATCTTAAGGTTAGACAATCCAAAGATCCTAGACCCCCTTAGGAGAGGCAAACTGAAAAGGCAGCAGGGTCATCACGATGAGCACACAGAAAGACTAGAACCTTATCAAATGCTACTTTTTTCCCGCTGTATCGAGAGGGCAGCTGTTCAAATGGGTCTCTAATATAGAACAGCGAGGCACTGAATCTGGAAGGGGGGGAAAAGAAAACCAGAAAGTAGATGAGAGAAAATGAGAAGGGGAAGGCAGTCACTTCCCAGCAGGACAAGCCCGAGCTATTTCAGAGCCCTCCTAGTGCGACGATTGGAGGAGGGAGGAATGAGTTTCCCTGATCTGCTCTCGTTCATGTCCCTCCCTGAACACCAACACTTGCTTCAGCAGGAGCTCTGAGCAGCAGCCTCCTGTAGAGGCATCATTTGCAGAGAGGAAAACTTGAGGCGATGAGAACAAGTGGGCATTTTGGAGGGCTCTTGGATGATTCTGTCGGTGTCTGGCAGCTTTATTAGACCTCTGCAACAACTTAGCCTGTCAAATTTTACAGTTTCCATCGCTGTAAAGATTCTCCAGTGACAGGCTGACAGAGCTTCACGAGGGCAGTGAGACAGAAATTGGGGAAAGTTTTCATATTCGATCAACTTCAACAAAACTTCATTTCAACAAAAAATCTTGCCCATCCTCACAAACACCCCGGGCTGGGTGCTTGGTAGAAGTATCTCGATTTCAATAAATATAACTTTTCACTGGGAGGAAAAATCTTCCCTGTCCTGTGGATGCACTCAAGGCTACCTTGTGTTGTTCGTTCTTGCACAGTTGGAGTGAAATAGCCTTGAAAACCCAAATATAAAATCGTCTTCCCAGTATGAATGCATCTGTCTGCCTGTTGGATGGAGGTCTGGGTACAGTGTTAGAGCCTTCACACCATTTTCATGCAGTCTGACGGGAGTCCTTGATTCTTCAATACTTTTCAATACCACAAAACAATCTTTGTTTTCTTACGGGGACACATTATACAAAGTTTACTATGACAGTGTTTTTGAACATGAGTGTTTATCGACGCACAAAATTTGAAATGAACGCATCCAGTTGTTTGCTTGTAGTCTGTATAAGTCTGACAACACAGAGAGTATTTCCATTTAAAATTTTCTCAACTTGCGACATCACACATTGGATTCTGTTAAAAAATATATATTAAAAAAATAATACATACATACATATATATACATATATATATATATATATATATATATATATATCCCCTATATCCCCTACCCTTCCATGGTTTCTCCATGCATGGATTTCACCCCCAGCCTAGAGCAAAAGTTTTGTGCTAGTTCGCCAATTTTATACTCACTAGTGAAGAAGTGATGTCTACCAGTAAATCTCAATGGCGGCTCATTACATTTAAAGAGACGCACAGCAAAACGGAGCTTTCTGAAAGAGCTGGTTTCAACAGGGTGACAAACCTCCTCTGGTGCTTCATTCATGTTATATTAGGACCAAAGCACAGCACAGATGTTTCATGTTGACCACAGGGGACTGTTTGAAAAGGTGGGAAAGGAGGATCATATGTCCTCTTTAATGAATAATATCAAAAGTGAAGAAGCTTTAAAAAAAAAAGTTGTTGTCACGGTATTAAAAATAACTGATCACCGACACTCATCACCTACCCTCAGATTCATTTGTGCCAATTTAGCAGAGGAAGAAAACTTTTTTAGAATAGATGTGGATTTATTTCAGGTGGGACATGTTGCATATTGTGTCAAATCTGAGAACAGCCAATTGACAAAAATTGTAAATTATCAAAAAGGCAATGATCACCTTTTTTTTTTGCTTATCGTTACCACATTGATTGCATATTTACTGTATGTCATATCCTGCAGGCCAAGTGATAATAATGGTTTCTATTTCAAAAAGAAAAGGATGATCAGAATGTCTTTCAAAAAAGAAAATTAATAACGTGACATTTTCTTGTTTTATTTCCCCCATCTCTAAATTTCATTCCAGTCTCATTCTGCCTTCTGACTGTATTCTAATCACTACAAAGTGGGATCATGTGTGTAACCAAAAAGGCGCACAGAAAAATTAAACATTTACTTCGGGGGGTATCATCAAAAGGTTGGCACTTACAAAGGAATATAAAAAGATATTAAAAAGAACTGGAGTGAAATGTGGCTTATGAAATACTAAGGAGTAAAAAGAAAAATGATGAAAAAGAAATTAGTTTATTAAAAAAAAAGTGAACAGCTGTGTTTGAATTATGACTCTCCACATAAACAGCAGTCATACCAGCAATGGTAGTGGTGATATGTTCACAGGAGGCCCATCTCATAGTGAAATGGACTCTCAGGATTCGTTAAGCTACGTCGTCTGTGCAGAGTCCCAACAGCAGATGGTGAAACTTGGCAAAGTAGGACAAGTGTTTAAAAGTCAAGCAAAAGTTGTTCTTTTCCATCCTGCAACCTTTTTGTAAAAAAAAAGAAAGAAAAAACAAAACAAAAAAAACAACAGTATTTAGCAGAAACCAGGATGCCGTGCCCCGAAGACGGCCTCTCCCTGCTTGAATCCGCTAATCCACTACACAGAGCTTCTCGTGGTCCACTTCACCTAATACCTCAAGTCTAACTGCGATGTCTCATTTCACTGACTTTGGCGGTTAAATCCTCACCTGTCCAAGATCACTCTGCTGTGCGGTGTGTATTAATGAGCGTGCATGTGGAGCCAAGTGTGTGATGGTGTGTGTGTGTGTGTGTGTGTGATGCAAGGGGGCAGACAGAGGGGATGTGGCTGGAGAGGGAAAAGTCAGGATCTGAGAGGGGAAAATGTGTTTTTTTTTTCAACGGACAGCTTAACACTGATCACTAACCTTTAATCCGTCTTTCTGTCCTTTCCCTATTCTCTCTCCTTTCCTTTCATTCTGCCCTCCTTTGGCAGCAAATTGATCTAATTACATCTGAGGTAAGAAGAACAGAGGTTATGTCAAAGAAAGAGACAAACGCAGAGGGAAAGAACGAATCACTGGAGCAATGAAGAAAAGACGAGAAAAATGGACGATTTGGAGAGCGTGAGCGATTAAAAGAAACGGAGGGAGGAGGAGTGGGAAGAGGCGAGGAAGATGAAGAAGAGGATGTTTAAAAAGCAAAGAGAGAGAGAGAGTAGGAGTAGGAGGGGGAACTGCAATTATCTTTTCCGTCTGCCACTGATGAAACACTGCGTATTGTGTTGCCATTGTTGCGCCGCTGCGGCTCATCTGTTTTTTGTTTGTTTATCGGAGTTATTAAGAAGGTCGCCTCCCCGGGCCTCAGTCTGACGAACTCATTGTTCAGTCACGCCGAGTGTGCCCTGCATTTGAGTACAAAAGATACGTGTGGCACATCCCACTCATAAACGTATGCACACAATCAGGGTTTCCTGCTCCCACACACACACACACACACACAACATTATCGGTTGCACACACAAAACACTGCACAGTTTTCCAACTCCACATCGACAGTTACGACAATTACAACGCTCAGATGTGTTTGTTGTCAAAGCAAGAAGAGGCAGAAAAAGGATATCTGCTGGAGGGTCTGCTCAGGGGATCGACTCAAAGCAGATGACTTTTCTATATGAGAAGTGTTTTCTGCTGTCAAATTACACATGCACCCTGCTGTAACACGTGTGCCCTGTATATTTCTTTATCTTGCACATTGGCATGCATAAATGATTTTGTCAGGCTTTTTATTTCTGGACTCAAAATTGAATTGGAGGAAGATTAAAATGGAAAAGCTGTAGGAGCTAGTGCCCAAAGCAGTTGGTACGGATATGTTGCCAAAGCCTTCCTACAGACTGGGGAGATTTCAGGAGAGAAGTACAATCCTGGTGTCCAAAGAAAGATTCAACAGAGCAGCCTTTAGCGAGATAGCTCATCGTCTTTTTGTTTTTTTTGTTCCTGAGAAAAAGAAGATGGGAATGAATGGCTCGCTTGAGGGGAATTTATTAAGCCTCGTGAATTTTTAAACTGTGCAACAACAAGTACGTTTCCTATTTCACTTGCGGCGTCAAAGGCCACAAGTGTTCTCTTCTCTCCTGAAGTTTGTGTTCAAGTTGTTGGCAGGACTCAGCCAGGACTTCACCTCTCGACCTGCAAGTGTCAGTGCGTGAAGTTTACCCACAGGACTACTGATAAGGAAACAAGATATCAACATTAAAGCTTAAAGTTCTTGGCCTCTAACATCAAAAAGTATTCTTGGCTGAACCTTTCAGTTTAGCACTCAAAAATACTTTCAGAGGGCAAGAGGCACTCCAGTGCTCTGATACGGCGGCACTTTAAATGTCAAAGGAAAGAAGAAAATCAACAGAAAGGGCATTTCAGAGGGCAAGAAGGAAGGAAACTAGAAAGATGACACTAGATTAGGAATTTGTATCTGTGAGTGTGTGTCAGAGACGTGCTGAAAAAGTTAGATTAAATACATTCAGACTTGCAGAATGTTTGAAGAATGCGGAGAATAAAAACTAACACTTTTCAATAAAAAGGCAAGGGTTAGAAAGAGCATCACTGGAAAAGACAACATTATAAAAAGGACACTGAAAGATTGTAGTGCAGCTTTTCTATGAGAAAACCCAAGCTTACTGAACGTGAAAAAACCTGTCAGAGCAACATCCAAAGCTTTGATACCTTCCAGGAATAAGAAAGAACACAGAGAAGAATAAAAAAAAAACCCCAGCCCTTTCTCTCTGTTATTTGTTTACCGGGCTGCTCTCTTTTCTTGTTTGCTTGTCAAAAAGCGAAAAACAAAGAACCTACAGCGCGCCTTTTCTGGAGCAACTGCAAGCCCTTCAAAGCAAAAGGTAGCTTACATAATGTGTAAGCTGAAAAACAGGGGGAAAAAAGCCCCCAGTTGGGTGAAAAAAAAAAAAAAAAAAAAGTAACACACTGCAAAGTAAAAGGCGAAAAAAAAAAAAAACGCTCTTACATACACATTATAAGTGTATTTTAAGTTGTACTGTGCTATTATACACCAGGTACAAAAGGTCACAGGTACAGTACATGTTCCGACCATGGAGGTGATTCCCATCGTGCACAGCTAGCCTTGCTTTGATGGTTGCCATGGCAACTGTTAAACCATATGCTCCTGCTAAGCAGGGGCCCGCTGTCGTTAGTGAGGCTGTTTTTTGTCCCATCATTATTTCTTCTTTAGCGAATGTGTTCTGCATTTAAAAAACAAACAAACATGTCATTAACAGATTTAATACATGATACAGGTCAGAACTCCTTTATAAGATTTATTATAACATTTATCAAAACAAAATATGAAGACTACAACACATCTCTTTGGCACAAGTTGTTTATTCATCTGTCCTGTCTGTAATCGCTTCACACAGCTCACGCTTACCTCTTTGTGAGTGTGCGAGTGTGTGGAGCTGAGAGCAGGTCAATTAGGGGAGTGTTTACTAGGCACCCTGCCTGTGGCACTCCTGCTATTGAATCAATATTTGGCTGCCACACAGCATGCTATTATGGCATGATACTGAACACATTGAGCACAAATCTACCCATCTCCCACCTCTTCTCTTCTCTGTGTGCCTTTGTCTCCTTCCTCCCTCCCATGAATCTCTCTCTCTCTCTCTTTTTTCCTCCCACTCTTCTTCTGAACGTCTCTTCTCTTTCTGTCACTCCAGCACTTACCTCCCCTCTCTGCTCTTGAGGGTATCAGGGCGTGAGACGGAGAGGAAATCTTACTGACAACCTAATAAACTGTATTCCAAGGAGAGGACGTGATGCAGTCAAACAATCCTGACAAGGCAGGACAGAGTGAGGTGGAGGATAAATAGGAAACTGGCTGACTACATTAGGTAGAGTGACTCAGAAGCATACAGTCACATGCAACCAGTGTGTCAAAATGCAAAGTTGTAAAATAATGTCTTGAGACAAGGTGAAAGACAAACATTTCAGGTATCACAGGTTTGAGATTGTAGAGGCAGAACGAACATTGAAAGGAAGAATTGATCGGGGTATTTCTGTGCAGGTTTGGACTCACAGCATGGCTCAGTGGTCTCCAGTAGGTCTGGGTCGTCTTGTCATAGTGATTCTGCATCCGTTTGTCCACCTGTCTGTCGCTCTGCCGCAGTGACGAGGGAGCCCTCTGGTGGTGGCACTGACACCTGACCTGCCGGCCTTGACCAGGCTGAGAGGGGAACAGACAGTGAATGATTGAAAAATTGGACAATAACTTTGTTCCCCGCTTTGATGTTAATGACGGTCTCGTCACCACAAACGAATAATCCTTTTGCTCTACTCCTTCACATTTAATGCAAAAAGAAATCTGAAGAATATCCTGCAGGTTGTAATTTGTACAGACATGAGGCATGGGAGCTAATTCAGGGAAAATCCAACCCGGGTTATAAACGGCCAAATAACTCTGATATGGGAATGAAAAGATCCGGCCGTAAAATAAACTTTGTGACATTTACTTCAAGCCCTGTTACTGCCTCCTTTTTCATCTGTTAAAACAGCTTTAACGACTACTAAATTCGACTTATTAGCCTTCCTCACACCATTACCTCAATCTAAAATTGAACTAGCTGATAGTGTGCCTTTTTTTTCTAAATTCACTAACGAATTTCCTACAGTCACTATGAGCAGAGCAACTTGTACTTGGCTTCAAGGACTAAGGCAGAATCTGACAGAAATTGTTTATTTTTGCCAGCCTTGGCAAAAAAAAAAAAAAAAACTTCAATAAAGCTCAAACAAGTGCGTGATGATGAGCAGTCTGCCTCGACAGCGGTGGCAGCAGCAGTCTCCAAAACTGCATTCTATCAAGGAAGACGGTTTTCTTATCTTCGATGGCTCCACTGTTTGTCTCCTCCATTACTTCATTGCTCACTCCGTCTGTCCACACAGGCCTCGACACAAACACACACGCTGTCTACAGCTCGGACTGTCTCTCCGTCACACACACAGCCCTTGCATTGTTTGCTCATTACTCCATCATGTTCTTCTCAGTCTAAAGTTCCCGCCTTCTGTCTCGTAGCAGTTTGCCTGTAACACTTCCCCTCCATCTATTCACCTGACTCTTTACCAACTGTTATAGCATCTCTTAGTACAATCAGCACTGTCTCGAAAACCCTAGATATCATATCAAACAGATGACAGGCAGTGTTTCTTAATTGTTATTTTCATGCGTACACTGAATCTGTTTGTGTTTCATTGGCCTCATTGTTATTCTGTCCTGAGCTGCAGGGACATTCGAGGCCATGGGAACACAAACCATCCTCTGCATTCCTCTTACAGAACTGCGGGTGCCCACGTAAGTGATTCAACACACAGTCAGCAGAGTAAAACTATTCCTCTCATCTTCTTTCTACATCCCACAATGTCTTCGCTCTGTGCGCCTCTACACTCATTAATGTCAGGCACACATCTGAAAACATGTCCGAGCTGTTGCTATACCCGCTGCACTTGTTGAGGCCAAGAGGGCAGCAATAGTTTTGCAGGACTGGAAAAGCTGCCGTGGGTAGTTGCTAATTCTAATTGGAAGCAGGGAAGGCTGGCGGACAGGCCTCCTTTTTTGACATTTTGGTATTTCTCAATATTGAATAATGTCAGAGAAGCACACGACTGTTTGGTTAACAAGGGTGCTATGTCGAGATACTAATGAATGTTAGAGTGGCAATGGAGCTAGCTAAAAGCGAACAGGATGGAGGTTATTGGTAGGCAGTCATAGCAGCTGAGCAGCATGCAGAGCGGAGACTCAGCTCTGTATGTAGGGAGCTGGAGTGCGTCTTCACTGACCATGCACAAGCTAAACAAGTTTAACTGGCCTTCCACAAGGTGTTATTTCTTTACTCCCCCCCTTTGACTTTGATTTTGTTGATAGAAAATAACACTCCCTGTTCGTTTTGCTCTTTCTCCTTCAGCGTGTTTATTGTTGGATCTGATAAATCTGTGCAAACAAAACATATAGAAAGGCATGTCAGAGCCCAAACTGTAACAACGACCTGAACGGTTATAAAGAATGTAACAAAACCCAAAATGTAATAACTGGTCAATAATGTAACAAAATGATTTTGTAACAAGTTGTTGTTACTGTTAGTTCAATAACTACAACATACATCACGTTTACTTCAACTCTTGTTCGACACAAAGTACAAACAATACCAACACTTTCCACACTCAAGTGCGCCCCCTACTTCCCACTACCAGTATATAACATAGACTTAACAGTTACATTATTAGGAGAAAAATATTTTGCTTGCTCAGCATTTTGTTATATTATGGACCAGTTATTAGATTTGATGTTTTGACACTTTATTTTTCACTACATTTTGGGTCGTTGTTACATTTCGGGTCGTCGTGGGTCTGACTGAGGTTGACTACCAGGATTGAAGCTACATTAAAAGGAATGAGCACGCATGAGTATGAGGAGCTCACGCTCAAGGAACACTGGCCTTGATCTAGTAAAAAAGCCTGTATTGATCTATTTGACTAGTTGGACGCAGTGTATGAGCCTTGATCTTTCCCTTTCTTTCCTTTATGAGCCTCTCCATCGTATCAGACTTCTTTTTTTTTTTGTTTAACTCATTCATTGGTACAGTACTTCAAGTATTTCAGACCTTGATGTTCTCGTCATAAAGGTGATGCTGCCTTCTATACTACAAAGGAGCTCCTTGATGAAAGACCTGAAACAGCAAGTATGTGTTCATTCAAGGCAACATGTGGTTCGAACCAAGCACTTGTGTCCTTCACCCATACCTCGTCTGATCAACAACATGATCTATTTATGTTTATACTCAACATGTCGGCAAATGGAATCATGTTTTCCCATATTCTGATTTACTTGCCGTTCCTTCTATCTAGATTTTATATACCACGCTTATAGCATAGCTGCCTCTTTTGTCGTCCTCAGATTTCTTTGTTTTTACATTCTCATCCAAAGAAAACTTTACATAGATAGGTTTTATTTGGTTCTCTCCAAAGTAAAATTCTTATTTGAACAGACCACTCGCCCCCTCAGCCCTGACATTCTCTGTCTAATCTCACGAATGACTAGTTACACTAAACCCTTGTTTTACTCATAACCTTTCAAACAGCAGGAACCAGCAGCAACAAAAAACAAATGTTTTAATAGAATCATTTTCAGTCAGAGCCAGACTAATCTAACTCATTGAACAACAGTGAAAATGAGGTGGATGAATGTGTGGACTTTTTAAATGACTTTGCATCTTACGTTTTGATCCTGCACCTGGAGGAGTTTTTTTTTTTTTTCGTCGTCATTTCTAGTAAAGTCCAAAACTCAAGGATTAAATGTTTACACTGTGTTTAGGTTTCTTTGAGAAAAGTACACAGTGATCTTGTCAAACTTTTTCTAGTATGAGTCCTGTTCTCAAATACTGACCGTTTGTTGTTGTTGTAGTTGTTGGCACTGTTGTGTGAGCTGAGCGATGGTCCTGTCTCGACTCCTCAGCTCCTCTCTGAGCCCCTGCACTTCCTTAATCAACTCCCCCAACTAAAAAAAAAAACACACACACAAACAATAAGCTGTTAGTTGTAGTGGACTTTTACACACACACACACACACACACACACACACACACACACACACACACACACACACACACACACACACACACACACACACACACACACACACACACACACACACACACACACACACACACACACACACGCACACTTGGGTACGGTAGCAGCACAACCAATAAATCATCACTGTAATGCCACGTAAAGGTAGAGGTTCTTACTTGGACTGCAGTGGTATTGTCTTCAGTGTCCTCAGGAACTTCAGCTGAAGAGTCTGCATCCTCAAGCTAGATGCAAACAAACACAATCGCACATATGAGCAGACACACACACACACACACACACACACACACACACACACACACACACACACCCACACACACACACACACACAGAACAGAGTGAGTTGGATCAATGACAGTTGCCTAAGGGTGGCAAAACTTCACTGCAATGAAAAAAAGTTAGCTCTTTAGCAAATTCACACAGATTACCATGAACTGTTGGTCTGCAGTGTTAAACACCCTGAGCAGAGTCGCAGAGTTTGTTCTGAAGTATTAAATTCATGCATTTTCCCTCAAGTGCATTTCTTTTAGATCATGTGTATAAGTGCAGCACTGCTCCGTTTTTTTCTGAGAATTTCTCAGAATATTCAGTTAAATAGACCAAACCTCTGTTCAGTCTGCCATCAAACAAATAAAGCAAGAACAACAACTAAAACAACTTAAAAAAACGTAAAGGTGTCTGTCTTTAAAGCTTTCAAAGGATTTTTTGTAATGATGGTAATTGTGTGAAGTTTTCGATGTGGTTCTCTAGCAATTCAGTTGGAACCAGCATTTTTTTTAAAAGGAGTAGCGTTTGATGTCTGAGTGTTTGCACAATGAGGCAAAGATTGATCAGGACTCAGCAAGGCTGGAGGCTCGTTTTACAGGAACTGCCTTGAGCTCCACATAACACTACAATAAGAAAAATACAACAGAGAACAAAGTAACCAACAGGCCAACTGAAATATTTCCCCTTCTTGAGACTATGCAGCCAATTGGTAATTGCAGTGAGCTCTATAAACACATCAAAAGGAGATGCAAAGTCGAGGCATTCAAGATCATTTTAAATTACAGAGCATGCAGTGTGAAGGGCTTTCGCTCCGTGTATTTCAGCAATTTCCCTGATTGGCTTGTGTGTTTAAATAAGTGAGGGTGTTGTGTGTTTTTGCTTATTCAGGTGCACAATTCTATAATGTAGCTGACGTGTTTTCTCATCACCTACCTCTCTCTCTCTCTCTCTCTCTCTCTCTCTCTCTTATTTTAATATTTCTTATTGAATGGTTTTCTCTGATTGTCAGACTGACAGGGAAAGATCTATTAAGTGATCAGTTTCATACAAACACAAGATGCAAGCACGGATGCCCAACATGAATCACGTAATGTGCAGGAGATGAGAAACATGAAAAATACAGTAAATAAATAATAATAATCTACTTCTTTGTTCAGAGTATGTATGGAAAATACAAAAGAACCATGCTATGACATGATTCAATAAACCGATTCATTTAAATCTGAAACATAAGAAATGTTTACTTCACACCTGAGGGCAGTGATGCAGTGTATCGTTTTCAACCATCCCTCGAGCAATACTAAAACAAAGCGGTGTCAGGATGCATTCACTCACTTTCCTACAGTGCTTTTAGTTGAACAAAAATGTAGCTGAAAGGCAGAGATGGTTCAAAAACTAGTTTCATTTTGAAAGTAGCATCCTCTCTGTTCTCTGTATTTGTCATCCCGTCACCTCTGTGCTCCCTCAAAAGCCACGCCCCTCACTGCCATGCACTCGCCCCATAGGTCCAGAAGCGGATTTCAGGTCGTGTTAAGAGTGTGGGCTCGTGTATGCATGGTGTAGAGAAGCTCGATCGCTTTATAAAACGTGGTTCGGGTCCGACATTGCTCGAAGTTTTTACGTGTTTACAACTGCTACAGATGACATCAGGGTTTTTTTACCAACGCATTCAGGGTTTTTGTGGAATCTGATGATGCCTCATTATCAGACAAAAAGAAGCATCGACTGAAGCATGATCAGCGGGTTTTTTCTTTGTGACATTTTCAAAGGGTGATGCTAAATCTTGAGGGTCAGGAAAATATGACCAACAACAGATATGCATGTGTTTGAACACGAGGGTGTTTATTCATGTGCACACCTAACACATGTTTTCTGTGTAATGTCGCCCTGAGCTACTTTGTGTTCAAGGATTTAAGTCAGTATGTGAAAGTTTTAGTGCAAACCTTTTTTTTTTTTTTTTTTGCAAACATGGGCCTTACCTGCAGCAGCGTTTTGAGCCGGAGCAGCTGGTTTTTCAGTGAGCCACAGTCTTGACTCATATGTCTGAGTGTGATTTCATCCAGCGCCGACATATAACTGTGCTGCCTTCCCTCAGAAGGGACTGACTGTGAAGAAATCCTTGAAGACCTGAGACCATCATAGTGCTGGAAGACATTGGCCCTGAGACAGAGACACATGGTCAGGGAGAGAAATAGTCACAGAGGATCGACAGAGAGGAACAAAGAAAGTTGTCAACTTTAATGTCTGTAAAGTAACTTGATTTATTTTATTTTTGTATTTAAACTCAGACATATGGCAATGTTTTGTTTTTTTTTGTTTTTTTTTTAATCTTCAGACGCCTGACTCACCTGCTTTCATTGTGGATGTGTTCTGGTCCACTCCAGCGGTGGGGTTTACGTCGCTGTCCCTGCCGGCCCGCCCTCTCTGAGCGCTCAATATGGGACATCCTGCCAGAGTCTATAGAGAGGGAGTCATATAGTGAGCCAAACTGAAGAAACTAAATGGACTGTTTGAAACAGAGAAGATGAGATCACTAAATAAAACAGCACATATACAGTGCTGTGTGCTGAAACTTTACAGAGAAGTCTTTGTGATTCACTATAGATGCGGTGTTGAGAATAAAACCCCACTTCTGCTTCGTTATTTCTTGAAGCGAAACTAGCACATGTTTTGGGTTGAAGATAAACAATATTTTCCAAAGGTTACAATTTGTTTCTCCTCTATGTTTCCCTGCCTGCCTCCTGCCAACACATCAGGTTCACACAGAAAAAAAACAAAAAACAAAACAATGAATGCTGCTGGGTATATACCAAATATACTGTATCTGGCACATCTGCATGTACTGTAAATCATAATTGGACACATCTCATTCCCTTTCTAGGAACTTTCTGCAGCCTTTCCACGTAAACACGGGCTGCCACACACACACACAGTGACGCGTCATTTCATTTTCAAGGAGGTAAAAGGACACAATGTTTGGCTACACTCAATTGCATATAGCTGTGAAATGAACCAGGACTGCAAAAGAATTGACAACTAACACAGCTCGACCCTCCGGAAATCAAAAAGACCCTTGACTTTTATATGCCAGATGGTTTTTTGAAATGAGGAGGGCGAGAGAGAAAATAAAAGAAGGCTGACGATATGCTGGAAGAATGGAGGACCCAGAGCAGGCCAGACTGCAAAAGTGGTTCAAATACTTTACCCTGAGTGTCACCACATAGAGCAGGAGCTGAACTGTCACATTCCAAGAAACCTGAGTGCTTCCAATAACTCCTTTCACTTCAACAGAAGTCCTCTAAAAAAACATATAACAAGAATATATTCCAACTTGGAAAAAATACATCCATAAAGGCAGAGAGGCTCAGACAGAGAGTGGAGAGAAACAATTCCTTGTCCAGTCAGCTGGTGAGGAGTTAAAGGGCCAGAGAGAGAGTTCCCAGCTCCCACCCTGCCTGATTTCCCGGCTGGATCTGTCTTTGTTGACAGCCTTGTTTTTGTGGATACTCCCTAGGAACTGGAACTGGGGAGAGATGACTGTGTTGGTGGGAGAGCAGCTGATGTGGCTGTTTTGTTTCCAAGCTTAAGAGTCACCAGCTGAGGCAGGCATGGGAGAAGAAAAAAAAACAACAACTGTGGCCTCTTTCCCGTCACGGGGCCCCGACAACTGGATGAAGGTATGACATGAGGCCCCCTTCTACACGTCTCTCTTTTTTTTTTTTGTCACTTCTTCTTCTCTTCCTGTTGTGTGGCAGTGTCAGGGTGTCTTTAAGAAAGAAACACCCTTCCGTATCCCATGTCTCAGGGCCTGCCCTGTGGGCTGGGTCAAACTGGACACTTCGGTGTGTCTTGCTTTCACCCTGCCCCACTTACTCTAACCATGACACAGAGCGCTAAAAATACTGCTTCCCAAAAAGGAGGAGGAGGAGACGAGACTCCAATACACATTCCTCTGGTCTGAACATTCCCATCTCTCTCTCTCTCTCTCTCTCTGTTTACAAACTTATGAATCACATCAGGGGGGTAAACCTGACTCAGTAATGTATAGCCACATTAAACTAATGCAGTCCAAGCAACAGGCCCCAAGCTAATTCTGCTTATATGAAGGTTGGAATGTAACTTTTCAGGGTGTTGATTCCACTTCCTGGTCTTTTATGGCAGTTGTAGTTTATGTCAGTCAGGATGGACTGACTGAATGTAAGAAAGATCTCAGTGTGAAACAGCTCATTGTCCAATGGTTCCACAATATACAGTCTCCAAAATGACCATGAAGAAAAAATACACCCCTCTCTAAAACCCTTTCAATGACAAATGGATGTGTTGACCCATAAATTCTGCATTTTCTCTGCAGGGACGTTGCACCAGACCACATGTGTCTTATAAAGCAAATGAGTCCTGTACATAATGCATTATGCAGTGTTTGTTTCTACATACTAAGTCCGTCAGGGTTGGAGTCATCCCACATTACCTCACACACATTAGCCATGAATGGTTCTTTGATCGGGCTGCCATCATGGCTGACGGGAGATAAAATTCACTTCCTCAGATTCATTTGAAATCCTGACAGGTGAGGTCGACATTCCTCAGCCTCTATTTTTCTCTTTCTTCTCTCGCGCATGTGACACACGCCGACTGATGAACCCGTAATAATAACCTTGTCAACACTATTATTATATGGAAATAATGTGACCTGATTACCTTTGAATCCACGTTGCTGATTGATAATTGATTGCGTTTACAAAGAGAGAATGGAGGACAGAGGAAGCTCTAAAACAGATGGGTTGGGTGGGTGGTTTGACGCTCGATGGAGAAAGCTATTAAACTAATCATGCTAACACCATACAGCTGTTGTCAAGAATCCCACACCTAAACTGTGCTGCTTGTGCTGGTACCATATACAGCGTCAACACCCGCCTTGTTTTTGGGTGTTGGGCACATATTCAGATGTTTGTATGAGCAAAGAGATGACATATTTATAACATACATCGAAATGGATGTGAGTGTGTGTGTGACTGTATATATGTGTTTATCTGGTCATATTAACAGTGTAAGTCAGCTGGCCTAATGCTGCTCCTACACCCGAAAGGCAAGGCATGATTCAATTTATTCAAGCCCTTCTATGCTATCAATGGATATTGCTGGAAAGAGTATACTCAAACCTTGGTAACGCATTAATTTACAATTAAGATCAGAGCTGTTTTGCCCAAGGCGTCCACTTATAAGAAAATAATGGACGGCCTCCAGCTAATGAAACTGAAGCATTTGTCATGGCCATAGAATAACCTCACACATTTAAATCCTGCGGAGGAAAACAGCAGTTCTATTAAATGTAGTGCATCAGTGTGTGTGTGTGTGTGTGTGTGTGTGTGTGTGTGTGTGTGTGTGTGTGTGCTGACCGTGCAGTGCATCTTCAGGGAGGTCCACATCCAACATGAGGTCGTCGTCGTCCAATTCTCCGTTCCCCTGGGGGTCCAGGTTGTTCAGGATATCCTGAGAAGGCCCCCAAAAGAATCACAGGTAAAGCTGACTTCATTGTTAGGCATTAGATAACCTAACAGGCACATTATAGAAACATTATGAGAGCATTAAAATCATTTTATCATCGTGCCTCAGGGAGAAAATGTTTTTCTCTGTTAGACCCACTGCTGGGAGTGAAATATCCAGACCTCAGGGGCCACATACAGGAAAACTGTGAAACGATTCAGAAACAAACAAAATGAGCACCCGATGCGCAAAAGCTCAAATATTCCCAGGACTGTTTTTATTCCTGCACGATAAAGCGTTGGAAGCTTATTTTTGTCACATTGTTTTGGAATTGGAAAACACAATAATAAATCCCATCCCTCCAATTAACTGCACATTAATGTGCACATATCCCCGAAGACAATATGTGGTTCAGCATATTTCAAGATCCTTCTTCTGTCCTGGTTTATACACAGCCGTTTATATGATATGAGATATTCATACAGTATGTGTGGAAATAGATCATAACAACAGGAACAATGTATACAAATGATCAAACTAGTTGCACTTTGACCTTTTTTTTTCTTTATTGATTCTTTTTTCATCAGCAACACTCAATGAATACAGCAAGATTGTCTCCAAAGACTGTCTCACTGCATGAACTCAGGCAGAAGGTTTATCCATCCGATAAAGCGCAAGATTCAAAATTTTGAATCTTGTTTATAGACCATCCCTTTATTATAAATGATATGTTAAAAAACCTTCCAAAACAATTCTCATAACAGCCCCACAATATGCAGTTAGTCTGACTGCTACGCTGCTTTCTACCAAATCCTTCAAAGCAAACCCAAAAGCAAAAAGAATGAATCAAGAGTTCAAAGCTTTTAGTTTTCAGAGCAATTAAGTGCTTCATGAAACTGAACTGACGGGCTTTGACTGGAAGACACGAGCTTAAAAAAACTAATTATAGAAATGCTCACATGTTGCACAATCACTGACTACTACTCAGAGTTTCTTGCTGCACCAAGAAGGAATAATGAAGGAAAAAGTCAAAACAAAAATATATACGTCTGCTTCTTAATTATACTAAGACGTGGGTGGAATCTTTGTTGTGGGTTCACATCAATCCTTCCCATCGGTTTAGATTCTGGCTCTGACTCTCCCCGCACCGCTCAGATTCTGAAAATATTCAAACACAAGTTCAGGCTAATATTTGATGAGCTGTTTTTCAGAAAATGTCTGCGTGTTCTCACAAGGAGGGATGCTCTCTTCTACTACATTCAGAATCAGTGTGCTCCATGCCTACAGAGCTCTGGTGCGATTTAAAAAAAAAAAAAAAAGGCATTACAATGTGGAATTCTCTCATTTTGTGACGCTTCATTGGCGCCGGACGTTTTATGTCTAGAACTTTTCAGCTGTCTGACGGCTCACCTTTATACGTGTGTTTAAAAAAAACTCGCAGCTTCTTTTCAGTAAACCAAACGCAGAACACAGGCAGCAGCTGCAAGTTTTCTATCAGTGTCTGCACTGTATTAGTTTAGCCAGAGAACTGATGTGCACTATGAGGTGTTGGCAAAACTCACAGTTCAGTACAAAATCCTACACAGGTGTGTTACTGGCACAAAGTCAATAGAAGCTTTGACAGGGTCACACAGTGGTTCAGATTAAAGCGTGCAGGTCTGTTGCAAGGATGACTTAAAAAGCAGATCTGTAGACGTTTGTTTGGAGCCTCTGGGTGGGAATAGGGGAGGGAATCTTTGGGTGTCTCACGATTCGAGCCCTACGATTCCATTCTTGGGGTCACGATTTGATACAGAATAAATTATTGATTGAAAATGATTTCTGAAATTCATTGATCCATGGATTCAAAGTCTATTTATGATGTAGTACATACTTCAGTATCTACTCCAGTTATCTATGAGCCTGGCGGAATTTCTCACTCTCTATTTTGCATTCTACTGAGTTGAAGAGCTAGCCTTAGCACTTAGCAGGGAGTGACTGAAAAGCCAAAAAAAAAAAAAGAAAAGAAAATCTTACAAGAATCTCAACGTTTACATAAATCGATATTTTTCTCCACCTCTATTTAATACAATATAATATCACAGTTGTCTGAAATGTTACCGAAACTAACATAATAAATGCCAGTATATAAATGTAGAGTGGTTTAATTCCTGCCATTTTTAAGATCTCTCTTTCATGATTGCATTCAATTGTGTTTTCACATTTCCCCCCATAATCTCCAAAGTAACTTACATCTTTTCACTTCTCACCACACATCATGAGGTAACTGTTATTCAAGAGGCTACTTCACTATCCTTGAACCCTCAGTTCACTGTGCTACTTGAGCAACAACCAGCTTTTATCCTTGTACTACCTTATTGTCCCTGCTTTCTCAATTCCATAATTTAAGTTCCAACCCACTCAAAATTCAGTACACAAATACAGTGTGTAGTCTTTGTGAAAACAAAAATTTCCCACTGGCAGGATGCAACAGCTTGGAGCACCTTTATGAGATCACAAAGGGAAGTAACCCCTCCCCCAGGTGGGTGACACTACCTCAGCGAGGTGTTTGTTCTGCCCTCAGTCTGCCTTCTCACGGTATACAATATGGGGCGGAGTGAGAAAGACAGAGCCAGCCAAGCCCTTCTAGAGAGGGGCGTGGCCAGACACAGCTTATTTACATTTAAAGCTACAGACTCAGAAACAGCCTGTTCTAAGCAGGGCTGAAATAGAGGGGGTGATAGACTTGATCAAATACGGGATCAGAGTGGATGTTTAACAAAAAAAACGTCACAGACTTACTGATATTTATTTCAATGTATTGAAAAGGAAGAAAATATGACCTTTAAAGTACAGTGTGTCTGGTGTATTTATTTGTGGTAGGCCTATAATGGATCATAAATCCCATGGTTCTGATCCGATCATGGATTTTGATCACAAATCAGCTTTTTGGATCAACCAAAAAGGGAAGAAATGACAATTACTGTATATTAGAACTTCAGCTACACATGACTTGTGCATTTTAACATCATCACTATAAATCTAAATGTTTCTAATTCATGAATGTATCACATCTTCTGTGGTTTTCCCTATAGGCTAAACACATAATAATAGTAGTAGCAGTTGAGTCTGAAACCTGACCTCTTTTTGTATTTAGAAAGTGCTTATAAAACTACAGTTGACTGTTATATGAAATAAAAGTATTTATAATCTTCATGCAGAGACTTTATAAGCACAAAAAAATAGGTATCTCGGTGACGTTTGCTGTAATCTACTGGAATCTTTTGTAATCTTTTTATGGGATCATTTTTCTTGTCGGAGCTACAACACTAACATTAGTAACAAGCCCACACACTGCTCGTTTTGATGTGTTTCAGTCTACAGTACTTACAGAGCGTGCTGTGTGAGTCAGACAAACTACAAAGTTTGCATGCATTGAGGAACTAAATATTCTGTTTTTGGGCCATACACACACGGTTTATAGCACACAGCTTTACTGTCAGATGCAGTGCTCTCTTCACAGAGGGTTTTTTTTTTTTTTTTCTCTTCACTGATGTTATGCTGAGCACGGTGCCGGATCACTCTGTGCTCCAGTAACATATTTTCATGAACCTCGCATCTGATCTCTAAAATGAAGTAGACACTCTACTTCCAAACTTTTTCTATTTCCATATTCAAAGTTATTTGAAAGCAAGACTACCATAAAGAGTGTAATTACTATTTTGTTTAATAATACATATCCAAATATTGCATAAGTTGTGCACAAGGGTATGAGACTTTGAAGTCGATGTTCTGAACTGTTCTCTAAATGCATTTGAGCAGTAGCTTCGAGCAAACTGCACTAGCTGTTAGCTAGTGTAGTTGTCTAGTTGTTCTCACTGAGAGAATGATTATCTGACTTGTAGCCGTGCATGAATTTCACACAACATAAACATTTTCCATCCATCTAAGAAACCCAGAGGTGCCACCAGTCCAAACCCTGTGGCATGAATACAGGTGAAGGTCTTCCAAAGAGCCTCTTTTAATGGCACAATCTGCTTCTACAGTATCAGCTTAATCTTCCAACAACATGTGAGAGATCAAATCCTGATTAATATCTTCAGAGTAAGTGCAAAAGTGTTGAGGCTGAACTTCTCTGACTGTCAGTTTGCCCTTCAGATTGATATTGATCCTGGACTCGGCAACAACAGACATGTCCGATGAAATAAAGGATTATTACAGAAGCATCTGAATTCTTGCTCACTGCTTTCCTTGAGAGAAACTGTGTGAACTATATGGTAGAAATGAGATGTTCATGGGTAGAATGGTAATCAGTAACACGAAACTCAATCTGCCCAAAAAAAAAAATCAATAAATGTAAGGGAGGAGTTTGAACTATGTGCTTCTTTTCCTCTCAGATGTGTTTCTTTTTACTCTTCTCCTTGGTTTCACATGAAGAAAGACACTTTCTTTTTTTCCTCGCTTTAACTTTGGACTGAACTCTCAGTCATGCTACTCCATCAGAGAGAAGACTAAGATTTCAAAACAATCTGGATAAATCATTTCATGGAGGTCAAATGCTTTTGAAACAATGTTCTGAAAAAGGCACGGAAATGAAGTGTGAATAGTAGCAGAGCAGCAGGGGTGAAGTGCTGTGCTGCTGTTTCTGTGTGTGCATGTGAGTGTATAGAGTTTGTATCACTAGAGAGGCATTAAGCGCTCTGCTTAGCAGTAGGATTCTTTTTACTCGATATCTTGGGACTCACTGCTGGTTTTGATGGAGGATACGTCCTCTACCTCAAATGATTCCTGAATGCCACTATAATCCATTTACTCGACTCATTTGCAGCTCTTGAACTGCGACCGTTTTTCAACAAAAAGTCAATTTTCAGCCTCTCTTTCACCATTGTAAGATGTGTGCAATGCGGGATAATCTTAATCTGCACCCACTGCAAAAGTCTTGTTGGTTTTATTGGCTTTCAGAGGGATAATTAGGCGTGTGCTGTGAGCACTGATTGTTTAAGAATGGTGTGATTTGTGAGAGCCCAAACATCCAAAGAGTTACCGTACACCAAATTACAGGCCCATGAAGACAATTAACAGAAAATCTTCATTTAAAAACAAACAAACAATGATTTCTCTTGTTTGTTTGTTTGTTTTTTTTAATCTTTGGCATGAATGGACATAAAGTCAGGAGGAAAGAGAAGAAAAGCTAAAGGGAAGTTATGTCTCAGTATAGGTATGTGGTTCTTTTAATAAAAGAAAGATGTACAGTAATATGAATCACTGATTAATCTATAGAATTTTATTCTTCTCAAATGTTACAGCCCATAAATCTCAAGGTTTGTTTCTCACAGTCAAAGCCTTCACAGGAATGGGACACTGTGCACTGTGAAAGGCCAGTCAGCTGTTATTGAGAACTTCAATGAGGAAATATTGAGTAGACCTACAGAGCTTGGGGAATTTGGAGATAAAAGCCAGTCTCTTGTAGTTATCATGGCCCCTCTTAAACAATAATAACCTGTGTCTTAGGCTGAGTGGTATGTAAGTCCCTGTTGCTGAAGAATACAGGGCAAAGGGTGATGTTTCTCTACTTTTGTTTTGGTTCAGACTCGACTTCACAGACTGACTTTACGACACGTGTGACTGCTGGTGCGATTATTATTTCATTATTGCTGCAATGAAAGTTTGATTACTGCCTGCTTGAAGTTTGACTTGAAAAAAAAAAAGATGTTTGTTGAATTTTCTAAGAAGAGTGTATCTCTGTTGAGCTTGGTGGTGCAGAGGCTAACATGCAGAGAAGGATACAGAGACAGTTAGGAGGAGGCACATAGAACCGACGAGAGAACCGGAGAAACTGCAGCATGTTTTCCAAGCTGATGCTCAAGATACAGAGGTACAACAACCTCTTGCCATACCATAGTGTACATTATGGTAAACAGATACAGGCTGATAATGCAGCGACATAAAGAAAACTAACATTTCATATAAAAAAGGGATAAAAAACAGTCCGATACAAGACAAGAAAAAAAAACGAAGTTCACCGAAGTCTACCGATATCACTGTTGAATGAGATGAAACTACTTTGCTTAATATTCTCATTTATTGAATTCAAGAAAGTGCTCCCTGCTTTGTCTAAAACATCTTTATCCCGGTCGTTCCAAAGTCGAGGCTTAAATCTAAAGGCGTACTCTTTCCAACAGGGCCCCTCCACCTTGGGACGACCTTCACGAGGAGATACGGCTTGAAGAGTCACTCACTTCTTTCAAATCTCGTCTCTCCACTTGTTTTTTTTATGTCATGTGGTCTTCTCGTTGCCTCGTTATATTTTTCTACTCTGTCTCTTTTCACTTGCTGCTTTGCCAGATTCTTCTTTTTTTAATGACTTTAATTCTCTTCATCCTCAATGTCCTTTTGTCTTTTACTTCTTTTACGGCAGCAGCTTTTGTTTATTTTGTTGATTTCTCTGCCTCTTTGTTATTCCTGTTATCTCCTTTCACTGCTTGACTTCTCTTCTTAATGCTTTTATTTCCTTTTATCACTTTGATTTCTTGGTATTGCTTCTACCATTATTTTCATTGTCTTACATTAACATCGCTTTTTTCTGCTGCCTTTATCTCTTTTTATTCTTTATCCCCCTTTTAATCGCTTTCTTCTCCTTTGATCCTTTTTACTCTTTTATCGCTGTTATTTCTATATAAACAGTGTAGCTCTTATCCCTTTTAATGTTTCTATTTCTTTTTAGTAGCTTACATCATTAGGTACTCCTGGTCTCATTTCATGTTTTTTATTTGTTGCCTGGGTTCTTTAGAGGAAGTCCGAGTGATGTCTGCTTTACAAATGTTGGTTGTGTATTTTGACATTTGGCTTTTTGTGTAGTCTTTCTTGTTTTTTGGTATTGTTTTGTATTTCCTGTGTTTGGGTACTGGTGATTTGTTCTGATGTTGCTTTTGCTTGTGTGTCAAAGCAATTTGCAAACCCGTGTTATTATTTGATTTTTCCAATGTGAGAATGTGTTGTCTTTCGAGACAGAAGGAGGCATTAAGAGTTTTGCTGGATAGCTGTAGAAAAATAAAACTAGAACTCTGCAGATCATCAGGTAGAGAAGAAACATTTTGGATCAAATATGGACCACTGGGTTGCATCAGCACTGTTTAATGTCATAAGTAATGGATGATAATTCTGAAAGATGAATGAAAGCGAGCGATCCATCAGTAAATAAATAAAATGCTGCATGACAACAAAATTTCTATTTTAAATTTTACAATTGTGTTTGCATTAAAAGTGACATTAATATTCTAGCTATTTTAATATTACTGCTGCTCACTGACTCAGCTTTTTCCCCAGTCATTCACTGCTGGCTGTGGCGAGTCCAACGTAAATCGCCCTCAAAACTTCAGTGCTCTCTATTTTATCAGTTCATTGAAATCATTTAGAAACTTTTTTTAAAACCCAGTGTAAAGTGATGTGGATGTTATGTTTTTTTTTTTTGTTTTTGCAGTAAAACTGTGGCAGCAATGAACTGTGGGTAAAATGAAAAAGCAAGAAGAAATACAGTATTGTTTAAAAAAAAAATGCTCAGAGTTGATCTCTGCACTCTTTTCAGTGAAAGTGGGGTTTTCAGCTTTACAATCTCTGTCTTTGTCTTTCATTTGAGGGATTATCAGTGGAAGATTTACAACATGTGAGCCATAAAAGGCAGCTACCCTGTTCTGTAATCACATAATAAGTCTAAAAGGCGGTCATAGATGATTATTATGGACAGAAGACACATTTGGGACTGCAGACGTTACACACATTAGCTGGTATTGCCTATCTTGTTCTCCATTGGAAGTTCTGTGGACATCAAAAGAGGGACACAAAAACAGTGTTTACCTTAAAGGACTGCTGCTGTCTATTTAAAATCAAGACCAACAAAAGCAGCTGAGCTACAGGCCTCATTAATGCAGCAGCATCTCCGCTTCACTGGCAGCATGTTCCATAAATGGATAGGCACTCTGCAAACAAAAGGGCTTAAGCACCTCACTCATTTAAACACTAATGAATTGACCTGGCTTCACCTGGCTTCACAAAAGCCTTAAATAAGAGGCGAAAATAAACAAATAAGGGATAAGAGGCAGTGGTACCTCTGCAGCTTTGAGGAAGCAACCCGAAAGGATTAAAGAAGCAACATCGAGTTTGTAGAAGAAGGAATAAAGAAGACAGAATAATAAGACGGCACAGGTAAACATCCAGGCTTCAACGGGTTCAAACCGCAAGGATATGAGGGAAATACATTTCCTCTAATGAGAGAAACCAGCTCTAAAGGAAACAGGTCCAACAAATAAACAGACAACAACATTTAAAATTACTGCGCTCATTTTCTTTAACGCTACGTTTCCTTCTTCCTTCTGCAATGCACGGGTACATATGAAATGCTTCTGTTGGGAGTTGTGCTCTTGAATCTTGTTTTCAGGAATAGTTAGTTGTATGTTTTATACATTGTGGCTCTAACATTTGGGTATATCTTGTGGTAAGCAGAAGAGGTGGAAGAAAAAATTGATCCAGCATAGAACATTTGTGATCGCTGAAGGGGGTTTCACAATTAGTATGGAACAAGTTGCATTGTGAGAAATTCATGTTGAAGCGTGATAAGACTGAAATGATCACAGCTCAAATTGTGAGGTGCATGCAGCCTTGCACAGGGTTTTACTTTGATCACAGTGCAGGTCAGTCTGTGAGCTTGACTCCTGTTGAGTAGAAATAAGAAAGTGAGGTTATGTCAAGCATTTTTTTTTCTTTCTTATTCTTTAAAACACAATTTTGCGGACATAAAATGAAAATGAATAAAAGGGTAAAATCAGAATAATATGGTATTACGGGGCATCTGATGATTCCCACCCCTGTTAAGCAGTTTATACAGTAGAGCGCACAGATAGAATGAGAGCTATAATTGCAGAAGCCTCACAAATAGTGAAAGAATAACTGGAGCCAAACTGCAAATTCCAATCCTTTTTTTACACACCTATAAAACATCTGAAGCTCCACAGAGAGTATGTGCCTTGCAGGTGCATTGTGTTGAATAGTAACACTCGGCTCAGGTGTTTCACTATTCCATCTTAAGCTCTTCCCCTTTTTCTATGTGTTTGTGATTGCTTGTGAGTGCCAGCCAACATAAAAGAAGTCGTCCATAGTTCTGTGAAATATTTAAACCATTTATGTTGATGCACTGTATTAAACATTGAACTGAGGCCAGGAGAACATTAACAGCCACTTTGAGATTGGGCCCTCCATTTCACACTGCCAATTTAGTCAAGCTGGTACTGTACTGAGCTGCATGGTGCATCGTGGGAATGTTATTATCAGCTCAGGTAGCCCACTTCTTGATTCTGCACCGACGCATAAGAACGTAGATAGTGCCATAATACAGCCAGAAAAACACTGGGACACACGAGCCAGATGAACGGTGGCAAGCACAGCCACATTGTGATGTCTTAAGGATGCACAGTGCCTCCAAGTGGACTGAGCATGTCACTGCAGGACGGCAAAATAAAAACGCAAAGGAGCTGACCCATCAACCACACATCAATACGAACACGTAACAAGCACAGAAATGGATGGTGGTATATAAATCCTTGAAACATAATTTGCATTCTGTCGCTTTGCTAAGAGTGACAATAGCACACAATACTTTTTTTTCTATATAAAGAATCAGATCAGGACTTAACACCCTGATTTCCTTTTTCAAAGGGTTTTTAGGCTTTAACCTGAAAAGAAGCTTTCATTTGTTAGCACTTTGTTAGATGGCTCATTTTTGTCTTTGCAGACCAAACAGATCATGTCAAGTAAATCCAAAAGATTTACTTTTGTTTTATTTGAGACGCAAACGCTGCGTCGTGACAGGATTATATTTGTGGTTTTCTTCGGTGATTACGAGGAACGATTTACTCACGAATGGGGAAGAATGATTTTAGAGCGATGCACACAGATGGAAAGGAGAGAGCAGAAGCACGGGTGAGATAGAGGGAGCTCAGTTCAGTGCATCCAATTACAGTAAGTGTGCTCATTTCCTCTAATCAAATAGCTCAGTGAAATATCTCAAAGGCAGGTTTCCCATAGAGCTGATCTTCACACATCAGCAATCCGTCACTGAGTCTCTCTCTCTCTCTCTTTCTCTTCCCTTGTCATCCTCTATGCTCCCTTTATTTCCTCTCACGTTTCCAGTCACTTTGCACATGTCAAAACACCATTCTCACCCTCAGCAAGGTTTATCTCCATTTGTTTCCCCCCCACACAAGACAGTCGAAACTTAAAAAGGTGTTACTTCCCCAAAATTCATATAATAAGAGAAAGCTGCGAGAAGGTGTAATGGGAAGATGCCTTTCATGGAAAATTTGCACACAAGCCCAGGAAAATGCATTTATTCATTCTTCTCACTCGGGATTTTTTTGTGGTTTGTCCTGCATTGGCCATGTGCTGTCATCATGGCTGCCACTGCAACTAAAGAGACTCTGCCGACACTTACAAGGGCTGCTCGTCCTGTCTTTAAACACAAACTGGGAGCTCTGTGGCTGTTTTGTCCGGATAGAAGAGCGATGGGTTTAATCTTTACATCACCCTAATCTGACTTGTTAATCTGTCTACAAACAACATACAGACAAGAACAAAGATTTATGTGGACCAAGAGATGGTTCAATACACAAGCTTTGGTTTGTGCCATTGTTTCTGGTCTGTTTCATAAAAGGATGACAGTCACATGCAAACACACCCACCCACCCACACACCCACACACACCCACCCACACACACCCACACACACACACACACACACACCCACACCCACACACCCTCACACTCACTTTAAGACATGTTGAATGACTCTTAATCAGGTACACATGTTTAATGCACGTGTGCTGTGCTTGTACTGGCAGCGATGAACACAGAGCACCAAACATAAACACACACACACACACACACACACACACACACACACACACACAAGCACAGTTCTTTAGTAGTCACTACAGATCCACTATTTAGGATAAATATGTTAAAATGTCAGCGGCAGCAAGCTTGTGTCAACGTCACATGGTAAAAGTAGTAAACAGACTAAGCTTATTTTTCTTCTAATCCGGATCATTTTAAGCTCTTTAGAAATTCCGGAGCTCAGATGCCTTGGTACTGGAATACAGAAAAACCAAAGCAGGGCCAGCCATGCAATTAACACACTGTTGGTGGCAGGGTCAGCATTTCTCTCAGGGAGACAGAAGCCTTGGCATGAAAAGTGGTCGTGAGAGCTGGCAGAGAACTATAGCCAATTTTGCTTTCCTTTTCAGCCTTTGTTCTGCTCATTTAATCCCTAATTATAAAGGGAAAGAGGAATTATTCAAAAGGGGAAACTGGTTAATGGACTAAAGAGTGCAGAGCAAAATGCTAACAGGCTGTAAGTCGTGAGCAGAAGCCTCGTCTGGATAATACAAATACTTAATACTGTGTGACCTGATAATGGTCGAAAAGTACATGAGCCAAATAAACTTCCACTAACTTTCTAAGTAGTCTGGCTGTTTTCATTTGTACATTGGCAGTGTCACTGTGCATGGAGTACAAACTACTTTGTAAAAACACTTCTTAAAACTTTTGCTTTTTTTCTTCATAGATCAAAGACTATGCTTTTTTTTAATTGTACTGAGCTTGTTTTTTTTATTCTAAATAAATCTATCTTAATAAATACAATAATCATATTACAGAGCATGAAGACATACGGTTTATCACAGTCACGGAATCTCTTACGATTGTATCCCTGGGTCACAGTGCCATCTTGTAAATGTGCCGAGGAACTCCAACTGTGACTCCAAGAGATCATGTGAAGTGAATGGTTGTTGCACATTTACTTTTCATGTATACATTAGTTGATCAATTCAAAGTTAAAGTAGGCAAGTTTTTAAATGTTTTGAAACTCTTGTCATTGGTACTAATGAAACTGTTGGAACTCTACTTATATAAAGAGCATTTCACTCCTCTCAGGGAGTCGCAGGCTTGACACTTTCTTCAACCTTCTCCGTCCAAAAGATATTGAACTTGAAAATGTGCCCACTTCTCCTTCCCACCAGCTCAGTCAAGTTTTAATCAATTGTAGCTGTACTCACCCTCAGAATTTGCAGATTCTTTTTTTTTTTTTAATAAGGAACCGTATCATTAGTAGAGAGTTTTGTCCACCCCGACCACTCTCTTAAAGATTCTGAAGAGCAATCGCTCAGTATTTAAATTAGGCAGAAAGAAATGTAGAGTGAGAGAACTTTCTTATTTTGCTGCAAAAAAAACCCTACCAGAATGACAAACGAACAAAGTTCATGTTTTTTTGATGATGCGCAATTACCAGACATAGCTGCAATAACAGGACTCACCATGCTGTTGAGCTCTGAGTCATCACAGCTATCACATGGACGTGTCCTGAGCCCACCAAGGGGCTCGAGACCATCCTCATCCCACATGTAGGTTCCATCGGAGCTGTTAGAGGGGGACAACTCCAAAGATGAAGCCTGAGGGCCATCAGCCTGCTCTGAAGACAACATCAGTGGCCCCTGGGAGTCCTGCATAGGGCTGTCATCTTTATGTCCTGCATAAATGATATAAACACAGGGATAAATACGGATACAAATGAGACAAACATCTTGTAGAATTTCCTTCAAATGGAGTTTATACCTTCCAGATCCATAGTGTCCCAATCAAGGGTCTCATTGAGAAAGCTTTGGAGGATGCTTTGAGTTTCCCTGTTATCAGGATGGTCTCCATCACTGAATACATCTCCCACGCTGTCAAATTCATCCAGAAACTCTTCACTGATGTCGACTCTTTCTAAAGATGAGGCTGACGATAAGGACATGTCCTCTGGAGTTTCGCCTGATGCATGGCTTGAACTCTGCATAAGCACGCCATTCCTTCCTGCTTCATGTCCAGAGCATGCATCACTATCACTGGGTGGGTCTGCTTTGTCAACTTCACCAAACGGCTCATTGTCTATTGTTTTTTCTGTTAACCCTCCACTTTCAGAAGCAGTTGAAGGTTTGATATCACCTTTGACCCTACCTGGGAAAAGAGGCTTCTGCTGCCTGGCCTGTCCCGACCTAGCAAGCCTGTAGCCCAAAGACCCCCCACTGCTGCCCAGCGGCTTGGTTAGGACACAACTGGGGAGCAGAGGTTTCCTCAAAGCCCTTGGAGTAGTAGGTGCTGGAAGCATCGAAAGAGTGGGCAGAGAGGAGGCAGATGGAGGGGTTCTACTGTACTGAAATCCTCCAGGTCCTCCACCTCCACTTCCTGGACTTCCAAGGCTACCATTCATGCCTCCAAGTCCTGCACCTACTCTCCCGTTACTCAGCTGAGGAGGTTTGAGGAAACTACTCCTACGTGGTCGGAGCTGAGTGTTTGCTAAAGGCTTGGCTAGCTCCACCGCTCGGTTAAAGGAGAAGGAGCGTTTCATGGGTTGGCTGGTGGGTGAGGGAATTTGCTTGAAATGGGTGAAGCTGTTTGAACGCACCATGTTGTCCAGTGCCAAGGTCTTCAGGCTGTCACTGAACTGGGACAGGCTGTCCTGAGAACTGCTCCTGGGAGAGGTGGAGCCTAAACTTGGACCCAAGAGACGGGACTCTGACCTTGTTCTTGCAGGAATGCTGGAGCCATTGAGGCCAATTTTATGACCTCCATTCAGTGGGCTTTGGCCCAGCTTGCTCCCCACTTTGGAACTCATCTTCAAGGATTGCTTGGGAACGGCAGTAGGACTGGAGACAGCGACAGTCAAAGAACCTGACCTTTTCATTGTAGGAGTTGCGGGAGAGCCATTTTTTACCTCCTTTGTCAATGTCGGTAGCTGTTTCTGGGCTTTATCTTCTCCACTGTCCACAGGGTTGGTTGGGGTAGTGGGGCTAGATAGAGTTGTCCCTTCATCTTTCTTCCATTTCAGGTTGAATGGAGATGCACGGATCACACCATTTTGGCGCGGTCCTGGGGGAGTGGTCTTACCATCCTGGGTAGGAGTGGTTGCTTGTGTAGACCCATTGGACAAAGGGCTTCCACCACCAGTCGTGGAGCGTCCACCGAACTTAGGCAATCTGGATACCATGGTAGTTCTGACTGGTGCTTTTTCTTCCATTAGATGCCAACAAAGGCATGGGGAGCATGGAACCACACACAACTGGGAAAACAGAAAGTCAGAATTAGAAGTGATACAATTTCAGTGTCCATGATAAGAGGCAGGACACTGTTAAGCAGGATAACAGCTGATTGATTCCTATAAAACTCTTCATTTAAAACATCTGGCACATTTCTTGGCGTTCTAACGCTACCTCAAACTGAAGACATCACATAAAACAAATCAAACTGATTTGCCTTACCATTTTCATACTCTGTCCAGAACAGTGATCCAGCCTGTTCTTCATGTTTGAATATAAAGTTGTTATACAAGCTAACATTTCTCAGCCAGTCAAATGTAGCTGTACTGTCCAATTGTACAGTCAGACATACGAGCACACACATTCGTAATGGTATTAGAAGTATCGGAATTGACAAACAACGATAATGCGAAGAGTAGTCCTGTCTACCTGCTGCAGTGAATGCACGTCCGTCTCCTTTTCAAAGATCACTGACTGTGGAGAGCATTAGGGATTAATCTCGCAAGCTTAAAGGGTAAAATGAGGCCTTATTACAGGAGGTCTGCCTTTCTTCTTTCTTGTGACACAAAACCTACACTAGTGTCTGAGGTACTGTACATGCCTTTACAGCTTCATCCCACGTGGTAAATAAGATTTCTCAGCCTTGATGTAAGTCATTCACAGATGTTTGACTTCATTCAAAGCAGAGGGCACAAGTTACTAAACTGAACAAAGTAGGTCACAGGTCACCAGACTATCCCAAACAGATAGGATAAATAAGGTAATCATACGTAAAAGGTCCTTAGAGAATTCAGAACTTCTCGAACATGACACTACCAGTTCCTGGAAAAGGTTTTTAGAGGACATGGCACCAACAAAAGAATTAAACTAATGCCTAAGGGACATGGGGAGACCAGCGCTGGAAAGGTCGGCGCTACACTGATAATAGTGAATGGAGGATGTAAAACAAACATAGGCCTGTTTTTTATTTTTTATTATTATTATTATTATTATTATTCATTGTTGTGTTTATTCAAGTTTAATCAGACATGTGACAAGTGTGCATGTGTAGCTGGTGCACCTGCGTGTTGCATCCATCTGGCTTATTCTGGGAGATTATGAATAGAAAAGTTAGGGAGCTCCAGATGGCTGGTGCAGTAAGCAATAAGTGACTCATCTGCATGAGGACACATAGCAGTTAATAAAAGAGAATTGCAGACTTATCACCAAAAGACGATAACCTATTATTGCATCAATTAATATGCTCACAGCTACTAATCAATGTTCAATATAGTGCAAGTTTTATTAATGACCCACAACAGTTCAAAGACGTTCTCCAGTGAGAGCGGATCCCGTGGTTAACTGGCACAAACAAAGACACAAAGACAAAAAGGCAGCAATAATCCAATGAACTTTTGAAGGGGTGGGGGAGGGGTGTCGTGAAAAAATGTGGGTCTCCTGTTCTGAAAAGAAAAAGAAAAAAAACAACTGTGTAAAACGTTGCCCCACATTCCCATGCACAGACACACGTGTCTAATATCAAAGAGACACACTCACTGTTGCCACAGAAGTGTCTGGCTTTGCCACCATCCTAATCTGCCTCATAAACACACATGGGTACAAACACAAAAACACACACACAGTTCTATACACACAAAATCAGGTCAGCGTGCGCAGGCATGGCAACCAAAGCCTCTTTGCCCCAGGGAGGGGGTTGGTGACTGCGAGTGTCTAGGTCTATGTGTGTTTAATAGGACAAAATTAGATTAGAGAGCGAAAGCTACAGTAAACAATCCATGACCTCCAGTTTCATTCATACCCAGAGTCGTAGATCACTATTACATAAAAGTGAATCGACACACTACTTTAATGTTTACTCTCCTGGGTCATCTCAGTCATCACCACGTCATGAGAAGAAACCTGTCTGCTGCGCTGATGTTGTGGATTTTACCGACATCGCTTTTGAGAAATCTCCTTGTAGAGCTTCTCATATACATCGACTTCATAGTTTTAACAAAAACCAAGACAGCTTATGATTGGTAGGTCGTACAATAATTAACTGGCATAAATGAAAGAGAAAATTAACAAAAAGGGATTGGAGGTCATGAGATAAGAACAGATGATGTCATATACGGTAGATCCAGATAAATGATGTTCTTAAAGTTGACCTTTGAAGAGACGCAACCAGGACACTGACAGTACACGGTGCCTTTGGAAACGGTTTAGGAGCTCCTGTTTCCACTCCAAACAGGCCAATCTTCTATTGGAACGTCAGTAACCGACTGATGTCACATTGTGCAGTCTGTTTCTAAAACTGTATTGGCTGTATTGATCTGTCAGTACTGGTGCCAGTATACTGATCAAGTTTTTGAACCAATCCCAATTCTGTTTCAGATATCACTCAAAGTAAGATTAGTACTTTTGTTGAGTACAACATTAAATAGGTATACAAAACATAGAATAACCTCACCATAATGAACACTTTTTCACACATGTATAGTTTACGTCCGTTGGACTGAATAAAGCTCTGTGGCCTGTAACAAAGACACAGGTCAGACAGGAGGGACCACAGATAGACGACTGACACACATTCAGAGGTAGGGCAGTAAACCGTGCAGGCCATCTGTCAAAGGCTCATATTTGAAATGCTGCCCCTCCCCCCACAGGAGAGTACAGTAAATAAATCAAGTGCAAGGCCTGCAGCCCTACACCAAAGCCCACGTTAAACACAGCTTTTTTTTAATTCCGGCTAAAGTTGGAGTTTCAAAATCAAAATGAAACTTTGAGCGTGTGAATGGATTAACACTGTAACAAAAAACAGTCCAGGAGGACAAAGTCTGAGTTAAATTAAAGTAATGAAAACTAGTGTAACAGGGAAAGTAAATCATGAACCCTGGCGTAAAGGAGGAAGCCTGAAGCAAGTCTAAGTTTTGTTGCTCTAATTTCAATGGGTTGGACTTTCAGATCCACGGAGAGATAACTTAAATAATTTTGCTTCTGAAGAAATTAAAGCTTCACATTAATTCTTTACTGCCCTGAGAATTGGTGAAAAGCAAAAAAACAGCTTCCAAAGTGTGTGTAACAAAAACACATTAAACAACAAGTTACACACACATCAGAGCTTCATAAATGTTTTGTGATATTCCACAGATTGATTTTAAGTCTTTGTAAGTGTATGTTTGGTTTCAAGGCCGTGTTTTCACTTTTTATTAACATGGAGTAAGAAGAAAAACTATGTCATAGAAGACAATAGTGATAGAAGTACCGTCAATAATGAAGTGACACGGGGGGCGCCGATAGCTCAGCGGCAGCGACAGCGCGCGTACCATGTTGCGAGGATTCGGTCCTCGCGCGGGCGGCCCGGGTTCGCGTCCGGCCTGTGGCCACTTTCCCGCATGTCTCTCCCCACTCTCTCCCCATTTCCGACTCTATCCACTTTCCTATCAATAAAGGCAAAAAGGCCAAAAATAAATCTTTAAAAAAAAAAAAAATAATGAAGTGACATTAACTCATATGTGCATATTAAAACGGAACAAACTTGACACATTTCTCCTGCAAAACCAACTTGGCTGTGATCCCTGCGTGTGACATGATGAGGAAGATGATGTGACATCCTTTCCTGCTCTCTGTCTTACAAGGAAGGGGAGGTTTCTGTCGTTCTGCCAAGAAGGCTATTTGGGATTACTTTATCTGCAAATCAGAGGACAGCCAGACAGAAAGCACCTGGCAGGCCAGCCGGGGGGGGATGGGATTTGTGAGTGAGGTAGCAAAAGCTTTCACTTTTAGACTACATGGGCACACTCACTACAGAGATGCATTCTTCAGGGGTAACAGGATGGATCTAGATAGGGTGGGACAGCCAGGGTGGGGGTGGGGGGGTGCAGTGATCTGTTGGGTCGTTGAGGCTACGCATGAATGGAGGTGCCCTACTACACACAGTAAATCTCCAACCCTGCTGTTTATCCCCACAGCCGATCTGTCCACAAAGTTCCCGATGCTCTTATGAGTTTGCTATCATGGAAGCCCTCTGCACCAGCTCACAACTAAGTGTTAGGCTACACCCCCGTCTCCTCCCTCATTCAATTTCAAAAGATTGAAAGGTGACTTGTTATCTGACTCGGAATGTAGAAACCCAGAGGAGGAACAGACGGACGGATTTAAGAAAAAGCAGTCTGGCCACAAACATTCTTCTAAGCGCTGGTATTATGTATGCATCTGCCCATCAGTCTTTTACCGTGTTGATGAGCCAATCAGTAACATGGATCAATAGTTAAAAAAAAACAACCCAAAAAACAGGTCTGGAGTGCTAAGTGTTTCGTCTAGATGTACTACCTCAAGGCAAGATTAGTGTTTTCTTGATGTTTCCCTTTAGTCATTGTCAACATGGACCCTACAGAGATCCAGGATTCGTTAACAAACCCCAGCACAGATCAATTTCAAAAAGCTCGATTGAATCTGTGCAGCCTCATTTCCATATGGACAGAGCCCAGTGCCTCTGTGGAGTAATAACTGGGCAAGTCATCTGGACAGGGCAGCAGTGGGCCATCGCTGTCTCCCTGAAGAGATTAACAGAGTGCCATTAGAGCATGCTAATAGAATAAGACAGGGAGGAAAGTAACACTGACGCTAGGCTAATGTGTATTGAGTGAAAGCAATACTGGGCAGAGCTGGACTGGTGCTAAGAGATGCTGAGATGATGAGACAGCAGAGATGGTTTGGTAATGCTGTATACTAACCATGCTACGGATCAAATGACTGAAAACAACAGTGGCAGAAAACTGCAGAATGTACCGGAAACACGGAGGATGTTGTAGAATACAGGACCAACACACGCAGAGACACAAACACATAAAAGCAGATTTACAAAAAAAAACATTACCTTAACTCAATGTGTTTATGTTGATGGGTCCAATCACGCTCATCTCAAAGTCGGACATTAAGATAAGAGCCACATCCTGCTAAGTTCCTCTGCACTTTGCTTCCTGCATCATCTTTGCTCAAAGTAAGGTAACGCCCTGAAGAGAGGGGAGACTCTGTTCAGAGGTTGATCCGTCTCCTTCTCCTTCTTCTTGCATGTGTGGCTCTTTGGTGTGTGTGTGTGTGTGTGTGTGTGTGTGTGTGTGTGTGTGTGTGTTTGTGTGTGTGTTTGCGGTACGTGTGGGGCAGTGTGTGCGTGTGTGTGTGTGTGTGTGTGTGTGTGTGGGAGGAGAGAACAGAACCTTCATGGGTGCGTTTTAATATTTGATAGGGCATCTTTTTAGGAGTCCCTCTGTTCGTGTGAGAGGAGAGGCGAGGGGAGAAGACGGGATACGGGAAAATACAGAAGAAAAAAAAATATAATTACAAATTCTCTTCCAAGTACAAAATAAATTATTTGTAACAAGGAAAAAATCTTATTATGTATCTACCCTATTGTTAAAGTTTAAAGACTAAAGCCACATCAGCCACCCGAAACAGGGAAGTAATGTACAACAGTGTAGAAGTTAAGAGTGTGGCAGTCATCGGAGAGATGCTGCTCTATAATGTTATCAGAACGTGTTGTTCCCGTAAAGACTCACTGTGAATTCAATTTCCTCTACTTATTTCTATTTAGACGGTTCCTCTTACTGAAACGTGTTCTGTTAAGTGCCAGCATGAACACGATCAGAGTACCGGCCTTCTCCTTCACTTCAGCCTCCCTTGATATCTCGCAGCATGGAGTCTGATCCATAAAAAGGTTCAAACTGGGTTTTTAAAGATGACTTGGGCGCTTCTTTTAACAAGCTCTTCTATAGGTGTTCTACAGTAAAGGGAAAGACTATTTCAACTTTAAATACTGCATCGTTGTTGTTTTTTTGTTGTTTTTTTTCTAATTACTTGAGAATAAGACCCAAGAAGACCCAAAACATCAGGACAGAATGTAGCCAAAAATGAGTCATACTATCGAGTAGTCAGGACAGCCAAACACAGTGTAAGAGAGCCTATCATCCACCCTGACTCATCTATAAGATTCATCCTGAGCACTCCTTCTGGACTGTGACGCTCAGCAATAGAAATCCTTAAAAAGGATTTATCCAATTATCCTTCCAGCAGGCCAGATGTCCCCACTGCCATCACCATAATCACCTTTTTCCTAACATTACTTCTCCTTTTAAAGTTTGAAAAGGAAGGTGCACGCACGTTGTGTAAGAGATAAGAGTATCTGTTCCCCTCACTAATGTACTGCGTGACCTTCACTTGAACCACGCTGCGAGAGCACTGCAGCTCATTTGACAGTCCCCATTTCATTCTCACCTTCTGATTGGCCGCAAGGGCTGGGAAGGCTGATGAGTGTCACCGAGCAACAGCCGAGGTGTCAATCACTGTCAGTGAAGTCCTTAGATCCGTTTAGAACGATGGGAGCTAAAAGCAGTGCAGGAAGCAGCCGACGGCTTGCTTTTCTTTTTGAATAATAAATCCCATTTCACTGGGACCACCATCCGCGGGATTATTGATGGATCACAGGAACGTGCTGCTGACATCGTCCTTAATGGTTGCAAAACAAAAACCTGGAGGTTGGAGCAAAAGTGTGGCTCAACTAAAGTGATTCTATTGTTGTTTATCACTGATCTGGAAATTGGAATCTTATTTTTACTTTTCATATGAACTTAATGCGAAAACAGATCTGTTGCTCTTCTGGATTGGTCATCAACATTTTCATCAGCTGCTGTTTTTTTCACTTGTAATGTAGCCTGATCATACACTTCTATACAAATGATTGGCAGCGAGCAGAGAGAGGATACCAACTGACTTCTGATTGCCAAACTCTTTCAGGCGTCATGTCAGTGTTTCATCCATCCGTACTGATCTGGCAACTCCATCTTTAGTCTTGATTTTGAAAAGTGTTTCATAATTGGGATACAACCGTACAGCACGCGAGACAAACGCATGACACACGTGAAGAAATAAAGATCTGATCAAAGACAACAACATGCCAAGGGGGTCGTGGGACACATTCGATAATCATGTCTTCATAGCATGAGCGCTAAAGCATCCTGATGTTGACATCGTAAGAACGTAAAGGACGCAATGATTTTTTTTTTTTTTTGGTTTTCTGTGCGAGTCAGTGAAACACAAACCTTCTGCTTGTCTGACAGAATCAATGTCTGTGGAGATGACGGACACAGAAACGTGTCGCTGCTTTCCATTTCTGTGTTACACATTTAACATGAGTCGAGGCTTCTTTTTTTTTTCTGCTTTCTTTCACCAGTAATTCCTTCTTCCAGCTTTCAGCTGATTCGAGCTGTACCCGATAGCATTAACTGATTTGTGTGAGCTCATGATCTGGATTTATGAGATCTCATGTCAAGATTTATCGGTTTGTAGGTCAGGAAAACATCAAAGTAGGTTAAAAGTGTTTAAAAGCTGCAAAGACATTCGAAGTGGGTGTCGGGTATTTTAGAGGGATCAGAAGCCCTTTCATATGGAAATAAGAAATATTATTTGAACGATGAATACAAAGTATTTGCCTTGAGATATGTATCAGTGTAGGCCATTTCCAGGAAAATACTAAAAATATGACAATGCAGTACATAGAAAGTTAAGGGCCTCACTTCCTCAAATATTTTCATTACTTTACAATGATGTTTTTTCTGTTCTGACTTTTCGTTTCACTCACGTGAGAGTTCACTTGAGTGAGTTCACTTGCTCCTGTGTAAAAGTTGTCAGTTGGTCCATCATGAGAATTACAATAGATTAAGTTTCCGCTCCGTTTTTATCCTCTGTGAATGAACACTTCCATAAGGTCAACTTCCTCTCTGCCAAGCTTCCCTCTGTTCCTGTCCTTTCTTCCTGTCCGCTACCCAGCTGTCTGTCCAGCATGCCTACTATAACATGAGGCAGTGCATTGTTGTATAGTCACCAGCGAACAGTCTCACATGGGAGAACAAAAGCGTCCTCACATCAAATAAGGGCACAGTAGGGAGTTAACATCCATCACGGGTCGTGTCTTTGTGCCCACTTTTTCAAAGGGGTTTAGAGCGATTCAGTTAAGTCATTAAAGTAAATGGGAACCTTATCCAGAGGAGGTTCTGATACAGTAGAGTAAGCTTCACATGGGGACACTTCTCCTCAGTAGTCTGCGTTTGTGTGCACAAGAAAGGCACGAGAACACCCAGCAGAGTTTCAGGGATTTTAGATACTTTGCACCGGGCCTGGCATGCAAAACGCAGCATTTGAATATCAACTTCATGTGCTCACGTGGCCTGTCATTCGCTTTTGAATGGGACGTGGGTATTGAGTCAAAGTTTCAGGAAGGGTTTGAGTCACAGCAGGGCAAAGTTTGCAGCTCAAGTCTGAGAAGAAAAAAAAAAAGACATTTTCAAACGGTTGCATGTCATTCCCAGCGGGTCACGTATGGTGAAGGCAAATGAAGCACGGATTGTGCAGACTTGTGAACAGTTAAAGGCTGAATGTGCAACGTTTTACACTTTAAATAGAGCAGAAAAACAGCATGTATCCTCTGAAAATGGAAAACTCTGTGAGTCATGACCGTCTACAATGAGTCCTGCTGTCTGCCCTATCTACACCCTGTTTACTTCTCCCTGTGGGTATAAAAGCTGAGTGAGGGACAAGAGAAAAGAGGAATAACATCCTGTATTCACCGTTTAGATAACGGTCATTTCGTGTCAATTGACATGCAATGGGAAGCGATAGGAGCAAACTAAAGAGCGCTACCATTAGCCTGCTAGCACAACAGTGCAGCTAGAGATGTTTTGGATTCATGCCGGCGCTCCAGGGCGACACCTACTGGTTTAAAAAGTCACCCATTAAACCTTTAACTATGATGTGCTAAATGTTCATCCTGAAAAGAAAAAAAAAAAAAAGCATAGCTTGAAGTCTCCAGCACATGCGTGTCCAATGTGTGATCCCATGAAGAACATATAGACTCTATTATAGTCACATGACTAGGAGCCGGGGGGGGATTATTGAATTAGACGTGCAGGCTTTAAAGGAGAGTGACCTCTGAGAACTGCTGTAGTGCAAGCTTAATGGAGTTATATCACCTGAACCTGAGGAGTCACAGAAGAACTAGATAAAGCAGCCCAGGGTGTACAAGTGTTTCATAGAGATGATATCACCATAGAATGTAAAATAATGGATTAATGCAGGACATAATACATCACCATATCTCAAAAAGAAAAGAAAATACCATCTGAAGGTTAAAGTGTAGGGTTACAGTTTGTGTTCTCTGCTGTTTGGTTTCAGTTTCTCCTCTCATCGTGCTTCATCTCTTCACTTCGTCTCACTGATGTCCAACATTATCCTGCTACACCATGTGTTGAGGCTATGGTCATCCAAGAGGGGATTTCCACTCTCTCTCTCTCTCTCTCTCTCTCTCTCTCTCTCTCTCTCTCTCTGATTTACAACTCACGGTCCTATCTCTCCAATGAAGGCCCAAAAAGACATCATAAAAAATACAACAAATTGCTATTTGGCACTATGATGCAATAGTTATTTCACGTATGAGTAAGGATGATTAAGGTCAAGTAAAATCGATTTTTTTTTTTACCACCCCTACACTTTTTGTATTGTAACATAAGCATATTTAACTCAATGTTAAACCAGCATATTTATTGTAAATTAAACGGCAGACTCATTCTTAGAGAACACAATTTGGCAAAACGCAGTGGGAAAAGAATCAAGCTAACAGTACTATTATGATTCACTTCTACGTCCCTGCATGCTCACTGTCCTTTCATACTGAGAAACGTGTACAAAGCCACAGTTCATGGTTTAAAAACAAATGTCTGATCTTTTCTTGCTGTGACAGGTTGCATGACTCTCAGTCCTTTTTTCTTTTCTTTTCATGATGAGTCATGATGAGGTTTTTGGGCCTTTTAGCAGCTGCACCACCTTGACAATAAGTGCCAGCTTCCAGCCAGTAATGACACCCATCTGCTGCTACCACCCAACATTATGATGTTCATGATGACACCTGTGTAAACACACTACGTGAAGGACAAAGGGACTCGGACACTGAAAAAAAAAAAACCCACTCAACTCATTTTATGACACTGCTGAACAAAAACAACATGTAAGTTGTAGGTTGAATAAAAGCCTAAAGGCTCAAATAATTAAATGTAAAAAATGTTCGACAGATCATGTACAAATAGGGAAGCTGTAAGTCACTTCCATACCTCACCCTGGTCATCACGTGACAGGGGTAATCCGAGGACATTTCATGATTTTTAAATGAAGCGTTTGCTCCAAGTTCAGCTCGGACACCAGTCACACTGTACCTATATACACGCTGTATCACACTGAGCTATTCCAAGCACTTAGACATGCGGTCTCGCCAAGGCCATGACAGAACTGATAAGCACGGCCAAGTATAGCTCTAATGACAGAACACATAGAGGGAGAGAAGAGGGTATAAGGAGGATCAGAGAAAAGTCACAGTGCAATCGAGTCGCTCGGCTCCACAACAACAACAACCAACTGAAAACAACCACAATGACCTCATCTGTGGGCATTTTTAGTCCTCAGACATTTGATCCCTCATTGATTTGGAGCTTAGAAAGAAGGGCGGAGTATGAATAGAAAAAACGATGCATCTTTTGCATCTTATCTTTTGGCCTCAAGGTTCCCCTTACAGAGCCGTTCAGGAATGACTACTATGCAAGGGTAATGTGCCTAATGTGTATCTTCACACGTAGCTGGATTAAAAAAAGACATACTGATGTTCAAGGCGCCAACGAAGGCAGACAGACAGACAGCCAGCAGAGACACAGTCCGGAAAAACCCCTCATATATTGAAGCACAATTTGGGGGGTCTTGACAGGCGCACAGTTGAGACTTTCAGCTGCTGTTGGTGCTAATCAGATTGTAAACACACCCTCAGCCAGGAAGAGGCTCAGGACCTCTGCCAACAGGTGCCTGAGGAACACACACATTGATTTGCATTTGTATGCATGCGTGCGTGTTTGTTAGTGTGTGTGTGTGTGTGTGTGTGTGTGTGTTTGTGTGTGCAACCCCACCCAAACAGTGTATCACCAGAGGAGTGTCCATCTTAGTCTTAAGGACAATCAGTCATGCCTTTCCCTGATGTGTACTGGCTTGTTGATGCCGTTGCATGTTTTACTGTATGGGCTGTAACAGATCGCAGCTTGAAGTTGTCGACCATGCACACAGAGTTATGAGACATGACTGACAGCAACTTCAGTCACAGTACAAAAATATAAATGTGTGACAGCACTGCATGGAATAAAAAAAAAAAGACCCCAGTTAAAAAGGATCCCCTGTCTAAAGTGAAGCAGGGCATGTGAGCCGTCTTTTCACCATTTAATCCTCACAGGTGGACGAGGAAGACACGTTTCTGTGATGTATCCACATCTGAAAAGAGTTCCTCTCCTGTATTAACTTTTGCAGTCATACTGTATGGGCTACATGACAAGGAAAGTCATTTATCAAGCATTGAAACTCCAAGGTGTAAAGTCAGTGTTTATGTTTTCTTTCAACCACATAGACTATTTGTTACATAAGAAGTAACTTTTTTATTTACTGTACTTATTACATAAAGAACCAGCCATCCCCTGTTACGGTCCACTGACTTTTTCCAGAGCATCTTATGACTGTGGGGCTGATATGTCATCATGCATGTTATGACGTTACAAACCATGGCCTCTTCTGCTTCAATGGGAATCACTGAAAGAGACTACAGCCTATACTGGCAAGATCATCAAACCTCTTTTAGACGATGTGTCTGCACTGGTTGAACTGTCATCGGGACCAATCAGAAAAATAAGGACACGCAATATAAAGCTAACTTTCATGTTCATGACAACATCATTAAGACTTAAACAGAGTGACAGAATGAGCTTCTCTTACCTGAAATACAGCATTTCACAGCTTCAACGATGGGTCAGCAGACAATCCACTTGCTCGCCGTCTTGTGAATAAAAACATGTTGTAAAGTGGTCAAGTAGAGGTAGCCTACTCTTTCGCTTTCTTTTCAAAACAGTCTCCTCGATCAGCACTGACCGATCACATTCGTTCATGTAGGCTTGTCCAAGCAAAAGTCCAGCCTTGCGCTACAAACTATGTTGGGTCCTGCACAGTAACGACGAACTGACTGAAGTATACAGCCCATGTGAAAATAATGGAAATCCCCTCGCTTATATTTAGTAATTTCGATTTCAGTAATAATAATAAAAACGTCCCGAAGGAGTCACTGAGCCGTTATTTTTCACACTGACCGAGCAACTCATGAAGCCGAAACACACACTGTGGCCTCACGTGAACAAAAACAAAACAAAAAAACCTCGCACATAAACGATATAAAAAGCTGGCATTGCACAGTTCCTATTGAAGATACGCTAACCACAGCGGCTACACGGTTACAGACTGACTTCCCAGCAGGGCAGTTTATCATTCCGACATCGTCCTCTTGTTTTCCAGCTGGGCGGAGCGAGCAGATGTCAACTGGGTCTCAAAGGGTGACACGGCACGCAAATGTCAAAGTGCTTGCTTCTGGATAGGCGACCTAAACGCTCTCACTACGTGATATTATCCCATAGTTTATCGTGCATGCAAATACACTTTTGGAGTGTACCTACATTTGACAGTTTTTCACAGTTGTAGCTTCGTTCATCGAAAGGAAATAGCTTGAAAACTATCCTCCCCACGAGCCTTTGATGTGACGTCAGACGGTGACGGGCGTGCTGTGGTATTGACTGCACGCGACAGTGCTGATCATAAAACGGTAGAGGTAGTAGGACTCTTCAGCCTGTCCTCTTGTTGGATACTTTGTTACGCTTAGTTGCAAGAAATAGGCCGTTTATTTCCAGTACAGAGGTCAAAGCAGCTTAAAAGTACGCTACCACACCAACTAGCCTAGCCTACTCTGTTCAAGCTTTGAAAAAGTATCTAAAGTGAAAGAACATAACCTCAGTGAATTAAGGAACATTAGGTGTTATAATTCCCTCTAAAATGTTGTCTAATAAAAGTAGTAAATTGCACAAAAGAATAGCCTTCAACAGCTCTTTTAAAAACTTTGGTTGTGAGATATTATATTTCATCATCACTTTAGGATAGGATCATTCAATATGTTGGGTCACTCCAAAAACTGGACCCTGTTTATCCGATTTTTTTTTGGTATATTTTGACTTAGGGCTTTAGCAGATAAGTGGTCAAAGCAGGTAAACAGAAAGCAAGACCTGCATTTCTCCTCTTTTGTCTGTTGTATTCATTCTTAGGTTGTATGTTGTCAAACAAATGATTTTTAACACAAACCATCATATATTTTCTGTAAAAACGGTGCCTTCAAAGCCCCTAAGGCGATGAAGATCCAGGGCCCTGAGGCAGATGCTCATTCGGCACTGTAATCCACCCATGAGCATGTTACCCAAAATAAAAATAAACAGAGGTCTGACTCAACAACACACCGTTCTTTTATGTTCATAATTTACTTATTCATGTGTTTTCTTTTGGGTAGTTTTCTCCCACATTTCCTTAAAATTTAATGTGTCTTCAGTACCATCAGCGGAGCTTAGGTAAAGTACAGTTTCATTAAATATTTTAAGAGTGAGTGGAAAAGCCACATTTTAAAAGAATTGCTCAGAACATTTGGCCTTTTTTATATATAGAAAATCAAAAACAAACTGACTAAAATGTGTTTGATTTGAAATGGAAAAGTGGAAATGCAATATATCAACATTACCACTGGAGGGCAGTCTTTCCCTGTTTTTTAATGCTTCATCTTTTCGGAGTATTTTTTTCTCCAAAAAAAAACAAAAAACATTTTAGTTCACCTTTGCATCGTTTTCATATGTGCAAGTTACACACTTGTTTTTCATGTGGAAAAAGTCAGAGACAGATAGTTGAGTTCGAGTGAGAAAAAGTGTGGCCATATGTTTCCCTCTGGCTCGTAAATCTTTCAGTGGACAAGTGCCAACTCCAATGAAAGCCATGCCCTTCCCAAAAAACAAAACCTCTCCAACCACAATCTTTTGATTTCTGTCCCTCAGTATCTCTCCTCTGCTTTTCCCCATATTCATCATCTCAGCAACACTTAACAACAGAGTGTATTAAATTTCAGGTACCTGCTGTTAACTGCAATCAACAAGGAGCTGAGTTCAAAGGAAAGAAAGACAGACAGACAGAGGGGGGACATGGAGAAGAGTGGTGAGATAAGGGAAGAATGTAAAAATAGATGGATCAAATAAAATGATAAAGTAAAGACTGCTGAATAGTCTTGTAAAAGAACTCCCTCACAGGCGCCTGTGAGACGGGAGAGAAAGGTATCTTGGAACAAGGCGAAGACGGAGAACTCTAACAGGGGAATAAGCACCAAAGGAAGGCAGCAACAGAGACACTGGTAAGATGTCTTTTTTTTCCCTGAGCAGCCATGGGGATAGAAAATGTCAGACTATAATAACTTCCTCAACTGGATACTGAATGTCGTCTCGGTGTAATTCAAGCCTCTGTTTCCTCTGTGATGGAGAATTGTTCTTTTCTTAGAGCTCAATGAGCTGCCTTGTTTTTAGCTTCCTTATTAGAATGACTAAGGTCTGTATATGACACCGCAGATGATTGAAGAAAAAATTGATCAATTACCCAAGCATGATCATGGTAAACTGATCCTTAAAAGTGAACTATTCTTAAGGATTTGCTTAACTTTAAGTAGTGGAGCAACAGTACTGCAAATATCTAACGTCAGAGTTAATTAGTCAAAATGTTTCTGATGCAGGATTTTTCCTTCTACAGCTCTTTGAATGTTTCAAACATGAAGCTGAGGTTGATCTTTGACCTGTTTCTGCTTCTAAGTCTTCAAACTTTGGTAGCCCTGGTGAGTCTACATTTTTGTCTAGCTTGTGCCTGAATTTGAAGAGCCGAAGAGTTGTATGCAAGAGAATAATAAAACTTTATTAAGAGTGTACTTTAACCACAGTTGATCCAAAGTTCTTTGTATAGTAAAAGTAAGTATATGAATGACAACTACAAAATATCCAGGCACTAACATGTGTACAAATGATAACCAAATACTTGTATAACTGGAGGATTTTCCAAAACTAGTGTTGCAACTGTACACATATCACACGTTTGTTTTGTAAGACACTTTGTGTCTTGCCTCACCTGTTTGGTGTTACAGTCTCACGATTATTTTCAGTTTTAAACAATAATTTTCTGAGCTTTGAAAGCGTTGCTCCAGTTTTTATGGGGTCAGCATTGCACCTGTTTTCGATCTGAACTGGGAGGTCATTGGGGGCAGATGTGGATCTGGCACTGACTACAAAGTTTCTGAAAATATAAACTTGGAATTTGAGTGTATAAAGGGAGTTGGATGTTGTAGGAAAGGCAAACAATTTTCATTGTAGACTTTCAGTTTTTTTTTGTGATCATATACAGCATTTAGACGTCAATGAGTTTACATTTATGAATGTTTAAAATAGAGGCTCATAAGGCTCTTCATATGTGCTACATCACATGAATTATGTGTAGAAATATAAAGGTTCAAAAAGACAGACAAGTTTACACCTGAGTTCACTGCATGCCTCTGGAATGACATAAAAGAAGATCATATTATTCTTTATTCATTTCAGCCCTGCCAAGTAAACACTGACAAAAAAGTATGCGTGCGTGTGTGTCGATGTGTCTGTGTGTTTGTTGTCAGGGAGGAAGAGCCCAACGCAAACAGAGACAAGCTGAGGAGAGCCTGAGACCATATATTGGCAGAGTAGATCCAGGTAAGATTCAAACTTACATTGAAGGAAAGCAATTCTTTTAAATGCATGCCAGTTCTATATCTCTTATAAAACATGTTCTCTTTGAAGGTACTTGTTCTCTTTCCAAGTCCAAAAATAAACGTGTGCTGCAGCTTAGGAGAGTTTCCACATCAATTGCGGAGAAATACTGTATATTTGCACTTGTTAGCATAACTGGTAATGTATTAGGTCACCACTGACTGAGACAGTTCAAACTTCAACTTCAGGTCAGATAAATTAACAAGTATAATTAAAAACATTGACCTTTGTAGTAATTATGCACACATGCATTTATTTGAAAGCTGAGACAATTTAATTATTTTTATTTTTTGGGGATAGGGAATCTATTTAGGGTTTTTAAGTAAGTAATATTTAAATTGTCTTGCAAATATTTCCATTTTGGGTCACATATGTGCACATGCTGCTCTTTTTGTGCTCACATTCCTTCTTTGCTTTATTTAATTCTCTCCTAGATATCCTTTTCATATCCACAATTTCCCAGCTTGGGATCAATATAGTACATCTATTTTATCTATCTCTCTATACCATAGCATGTCATTATCTTAAATTGTCCTGAATAAGAGATTGCATTTGACGCCAACACCTGCTGAATAAGTCGTCCTCAGAACAGGCATGTAATCATGCAACAACAAAAACAATCACAGGGAATCACAAACAGCTGTTTTTTTTATGTTTCAGAAAAGCTTTGTGAGCTCCTAAAATGTCACAGTCCAGCGGGATCTTGGTGCCAAGTAGTTCATGAAAATGGAGTCCTCGTCCCAAAGTGTATCTGTCCGCAGTCCTGTTCACGGTAAACACATCATGTTAACCAAGTATTTGATTTGCTAATGAGAAAAAGATGTAGTTTCGTGGATGAAATAATAGGTAAAGCTGTTAATGGATCACAGCTGTGCTGCACATATTGTATGATCTATCCTCACATACTGTATCTATTTCCGTACTGGCACTGGCTTTTGCAATCAGGCAGAGGGCACCAGTGTGCAGTGTTCTCGGAAAAACCTATGGGAACGATTGTTTGCTGCATAAAGAAGCCTGCAGAAAGAGACGTCGAATTGGACTGGCTCACACTGGGCCCTGCCTGGGTAAACACACACCATTAGATATTAGTAATACATACGACATAATAATTCTACTCTGCAGCACAGCCTGTGAATTTATGCTCTGTTATCCTTCTTGATCAGTCCCCAGGGCTAAATGCACAGAGGAGGAGTTCAGGCAGTTTCCGTATCGTCTCCTGGACTGGTTCCTGCTCCTGAGTCGTATGGGCGAGTCTTATGCACCTGCTCCCCCGCCCCAGAGCTGCCTCAGCCACGCCCAGAGGACACAACTGGCACAGGTAGCAAACAGTTCATGCTTCAAGTGAGCCCAAGAAGCAGACCAACAGACAAAAAGACTTCATACCAGGGAAAATAATGATTAGTAAAGATTTAATCTTGGATGAGCTCAGTTGATAATGAAATCAATATCCACAAGAAAAAGTCATGCAACATAAAGAAAACAGTTGGGAGAAAAAATATACCAAGGGATCCCTTTCATTCCCAGCGTAACCGAACGCTGAACACATAAAAGTTGTTTTTGACACCAGACACCTTCATTGTGCTCGCAAACAAACTGGTCTGCACGGACGGTCTGGAGAGAAATCAATATTAACAACCTACTGTAAGAGGAAAGTTCTTGTGTTGCTTGTGGTGTGGTCATCCACAAAATGAGACTCTCAAGAAGACCACGTATAAATAGGAATTGGTCAATAATCACTGAATTATTCAATAAGAGAGTGATGGGAGGGATAACTTAATATGCTCCCGCCAGTCACCTTCACCTCCTGGCCCCACATGAATTCAAACGGAACTTGTGTGTTATTTTGATGTTAAGAAACAGTATAACCAACAGTGTTTCAAATAGAACACATCTCCTTGTCCTTCATACATCTAAAACATGTGAAGGATTTTGTCTTTGAATAATGTTAGCAGCAGGGAAAAGGGACAATGCTAACACCTTGATGTTGAAAATGCAAACATGCTAACGTTTACTACTCAACTCTGAAACAAAAGATACAACTGAAAAGCTCTAAAAAAAAAAAAAAAAAGTCCAAGAAACTGCAAAAGGAGAAGTCAAACTAGGCAATTTAGTATTTCACCTTAAATGTTGCAAAAATCATGTTGATTCATCCAACAGTGGTTGGACTAACCAAAAGATCCGCATTAGGGCCATGTCACAAGGCTGACAATGTGTACCTGCTTCATGTTTTTTCGGATAAAGAACACTCTTTTTAAAAAGGTGGACATTGATTAAGTTTCCCAATTTTATTTTAACACAGCCTCTATCTTTACTCTTCATTCTGGTCAGCAAAGATTTACTTTACTGGACAAGAACAAAGATGGCAAGTTGAGCCGCCGAGACCTGAGGAAGCTGGGCTACAAGAGGATGCCTCTGGAACACTGTGCTACACAGTTCTTTAAGTGAGTCCTACCCTGTAGCTGCTAATGCTACAGAACTGTACCAGGAATTTATCTTATCTATATGCTAATATGCTAATTGATAATACTATGTCCAGTATTTTCATATGTTGTTGAGAGTCAAAACAATCATTGAAGATGAATCTATGAACATTTTAACAGAGGTTGTTGTTGCAGCATGCTGTTACTCACTCCGTTTGACAACGCAGCAGTAGAAACGGGGATTAACAATTACTATGTAAAAACGATCACTCTCAGCACAAATAGTCTTGTTTGTGTTTTCAGTAAAGATGTCAGTCATTTTCAGAACCAAGAACTCTTGATAGAAGCTTTAACAGATTATAGATAGCTGTGCTAATCTATAATCTATAATGGATGCGTACTTGACCGTCATCTAGGTCCAGATATTTTCATGTGTCGCCACCGAAAAACAGCTGAAATGTGTCAGACGATAGCAGATGTCCACGGAAACATTATTGCTCAATACAACATAGACTACAGAAAAAAAGTAAAAGGAAATCAAAACACCTAATAATCACCTTATGTCACACATGGGACTCATAATGTGAACCTTCTGTCTCATGCAATATGTTATTTTTCAGGTAATTACTGAAACACCAAGGGTTAAAAATGTCGCACCGAGGTTCTTTTCGCCTCCGCACTGTGACCAAGCTGCACCTCCCACCATGCTGCTCTCTCTGCATGCCATCTATCCATTCTCCCTCCATGCCAATACCCACTTCCTGTGTCCTCCTCCCCACCGATCTCATGACCACACCATCTCTCCATCATCCTTCTCCTCCTCCACGTTGAAGCACCTCTTTTCCCCATCTGTGCTTTCTACTTTTCTTCCCTCTTACCCACAAATAGATCTATCCTCTGCTTCACTCTCTGTCAATTCCTCCGTCATTTTCACTCTTGTCTTATTCTTTCATTCATCCATTTCCCCACTTTTTCAAACATCCATTTCCCCACCCAACCCCCCCTTTTCCCCTGCCAGTCTGCAGTGACAGGTTTTGTGGTAGTACGGCTGGCTGTGTCAATGTCAAGCCATTCCCAGCAATGATAATGTTTATTACCCACTGTGCCTCCCGCTGCCCATGGATTAACACAAATTGAAGGAGTACCCTTCAGAGATAACATTTGCAGGGTGAACTGAAAGGCAATGGCAGCTAAAGCGCGCTAATGCAGTTGTTTCCATATATCTTTATGTCTTCTCCCTGGCTATACAATGTATTTATTTACCCTATGGTTCTATTTTTGCAAGGTGGAGCATTCATGCAAGTAACAAGTGCATGGAAGTGTGAGGATAAGTGAGTGAGTGCACATGTTTCACCATTTGTTACCATGTGCTGTTTGCAGGTCATGTGACCTTAACAAGAACAGAAAGGTGACCCTACGTGAGTGGACCGCCTGTCTTGTGGATCGCTCTGAGGCCTGGTTCTTCCATTTTATGTGTAAGTAAGACATTTTGCCTAATGCTACTATAATTCCTGATCTGCAGGTAAGGGTTAATGAAGGTTGGAAATTATTAAAAGCCATTTAACTGTAATCAAACGCATTGTAAGTACTCTACCGTATTTGGTTTAGTTCAAGAAGAGCAAAGACCAACAGTATATTAGAAAATGCAGATTTTGTTCATCCATTTCCATATTGGAAAAAGGAGACTATGACCTTTCTACACCGGACAATGACTCTCTGGATGATAATTACCCAATTCATTATAGGGGCAGTTAACACATTAATAAAATTGATGGACTTCAAAGTTGGATTAAAATCACATTGACTGGAAAAATACAGCTGAGATCAAAACATACCTGCTAATATCAGCTCCAGGGAAATGTACCCTCATGACATTATTGGGGATATTTTTACTTCCCTATACAGACCTTTTTTTTTTTAAGCATGAATACGTTTGTAGACCCAAACTGAGCTTTGTGCGACCTCTTTTTCAAAGAAATGTTTTCATGAAACATTGAGGTATTGAGCACTTTAATGTCACTTTAATATCTGTTTATGAACCCTGATATCAGTGTGAGTGCAGACCAGTAATTTGTTTGTGTTTTATCTACAGCGATGAGAATGGGCTCCCGTAAGCTGTGTCCTACAATGAAAGAGAACCACCTCTGACATGACTCCTGCTGGTCTTTTTTCTTTTTTTTTTTTTTTTTGTCTTTGCAAAGATCTCACTGAAGGTTGTTATCTGATTAACACATACAGAACAGCATCTCTACACACTGCCCTCTCTCTCATTGTGTTTCCATTTGTATTGCAGCTTGTTATACTGTGATTTATTAGGTTATCAAAGGAGAGAGTCCGCTGGTCATCTGCGCACTCATGCGTATGCTTAAATGACACAATTAAATGTCTGGACATACTGACCGCAAGTCGTTTTTAATTGCATTAGCTGACATTTGTACGTTTGTGCAGAGACAATAGGCGACATTAAGTGCCAGATTGCATGGCATGCTTTAAATAACCAATTAAAATGGAGAACGACTGCATATTGTGTACATGAATGACTTGGATGGATGGGAAATAAAGACGAGGGGGAATTAAACCCTTAGGATGTGATGACGTGACCAGAGAAGAGACAAAGAGATAATAATGGGGGGTGAAGGGGAAGGAGCGGAGTAAAGTGTCATGATACACTGGAGGAGAGTGAGGCAAAGTGACTGAAAGTAAGGCGGGAGAAGTATAAAGTGTGTCTGTGGAAGACGGGAGGAAGGAAGTAATGCACTGTAAATGGGAGTTGAGAGTAATGGAGTAATGCATAAAAAATGGATCAGAAATGAGGGAAAGACTGAGAACAGGGAGTGAGAGGGGGAAGGGATGGCTGAGAACGCGCGAGGAGAAGATGAAATACAGGAGAAAAGGGTATGTAAGCTGCAAACATTTCCCTTTAAACATCCAACTCTTTGAGAATGATGCAGAACACTCGAATGCATGACCTCTGTCAAGGTCAAAGAGCTTGATGCAAGCTTGCTGCCTATTTGCATGTTTGCACCATCTATAATAAACACTGCTACAAAAACTCTTGCTTCGTCTTGCTTGTTTGTCTCTGATTTGCGTGTGATTTGGTGTGTTGTTGTTTTTTTTTACTTGTGTAGCTACTATAAGATCAATAGGAGGATGAGTGTGTTTGGCCGGGGGTGACTTCTTTTGGTTGGACTGGTTTTCTCTGGACTAATTAGCCTTCAAATTTAGCATGCCTGAAGGATGGGGAGGGAAAGAAAGACGTTGGATATAAGACGCAGAAAAGGGGGAGAGAGATTTCAGTATGAAAAGCAGATCTGCACCGGACCAAGGCGACTTGCGCTACATGTCGTGCAAAAAACAAAGTGCACCCGCCAAATAAACAAGATGTTTGCAACGTGTTGGAATTTCAGTCAAAACTTTTGATAATATTGAGTTCACTGGAGGGCTGCAGAGTGAAAAACAAGTCCAAACTGTGGGGGGGGGCAGACACGAGGCAGAGGGATCAATTGTACTGTTCTTTGAAGAAACTTTACTTGCTAATGAAGAGTTACCTGCGCAACGGCAAGCTGTTGGTCCTGTCTCTCCTCTGTGATCAAAAGAGCTCTAAATACAAAGTCCCAGCCTCCCTCTCCTCCATCAACAAACATCTCCCCTTAATCGCTCCCTTTCTTGCCTGGAGTCTTGTCCCTTTTTTCAAAAGAATTAAATCATATGAGCTGTTGGGGCCACCCCTGGAGGTTCAACATCGACCACACACCTCCTCGATTCTTTGTGTGTCTTCGCTATGCCTCGTCTGTGCCAATAGACTCCCTCTCATTACCTCCGGCCCACCACCTTCCTTCCATCCCCCCCGTCCAAGCAAAGTCGTAGATTGATCCACGTAATCCTGCTCTGCCTTCTAGTCATACACACACATGGCCTGTTCACCTTAACTTCTACTTGTCCTCCTCCATCACAACGACTCTGGGTATTACAGGAGGGAGAGATGCGCACCCAACTATCGCTCTAACCTTGCTCTTCCCTCTCCTCCTTCTTGCTGATCAGTGATCTGGTCTGTGATAGCTTTTCTCTCTCTCTCCTCTCTATCTCTCTCTCTTATACATTTACACACACTCACACTCCCGTGGGACTCTGGCAGCACAGGAGCAGATGGGCGGCTGTTGATGACATGTTGTTAAAAATAAAGATTCCTGTTAACCCGTTGTCAGCTAGCACACTCCTCCCCTCGCTCCCACCATCCCTCATGTCCCCCCATTTCATCCCATCTCTCTATCTGTCAATCTCTCTCCATCGCTCTCTCTTGCTTTCAGTGCCTCTTTGTTGCTTTCTTTTTACAACACACTGCATGAAAGCTATTACTCCACACCAAAGATAACTAACTGTGGCAGTAAAAGCATTCAGCCTGAAGACCCCCGACCTGCAGAACATGATATTTAATACATGGCTGTCATAAAGATGCCCCTCCTTGCATTATGCATGGCTTGTAAGCAGACATTAATAATAAATGAAAGGGCCAGTTTTGCACTTTTCTTTTCATGCAATTACCCCAAATAAAATGTTTACTCTGTTGCTTTCTTTGCTGAGACCATGTTGAGTTTGTCCGGTGACTGTATTGTATATGGATAAATTATTAAACGACTGGCAACACAAGAGGAGAGGAGCATGCAGTGGGATCAAAAGAAATATTCAGGCCAGTCATGATGGCTATGAAACAGCAAGAGAGAGAGAGGGAGAGGGGACGTGTGTGAGTGTGTGCCGCGCAAGGCCCGTTCATCAATTCCAGGGCTGACACATGTCCGACAGATGCCCCCAAAAGTCTTGCTGAAACAAACTAGGATTCACAAATCAAATTCTCCTCCAAAAACAGTTGTTACAGTACGATGCAGATCTTCCTGCACAAAGTTGCACGTGTGCAGTAAGCTCTAAAAAGGTTAATCACCGCCCAATCTTCAAAAAGCAGACGGCGTATCGTTCTCTGCCAGATTGCCGACTTTTAGAACTTCTTAAGGACTGCAAAGTGGGCCAGTGAAGGAGAGAGGGAGAAGAAGACTGGTGGCTTTGAAAGAGAGTCCAGCCACACCAAAGGGTCCTCACTCGGAAAAAAAAAAAAAGACCAGTTGCGGTCACTGAAGTGATACATTTATTAATAGCGCTCATGTGCCACATTTTTTATTATTCTTTGAAGTGATTTAGCAGGGCTGAGACAGGCAGCCAAATATAAGGAGGGAAAGGGAGATAGAAAGGGGGGGGGGGGGGGGGGGGTCTCTCAGATTTTAGCTTGCGGTCAGACAATATTCCCTCTGGGTGGAGTGGGTCCCATTCAGAGCGACCTCAATAGTCCTACACTGAAGTACCTGCTGAATGAGTGGGAAAAGGCCCCATGGCAGAAGGGGAAAAGGGGGAGTTTGCACACAATGTGGCGGGCCTCTTTCTGTTTTCCTCATGATATTGATTAAAGCGCTCAGGAGAGAGAGCAGCGTACATGAGGCCCTCCATTGTGTGGAGATGAGAGATCTGGGTGGAGTTGGAGAGCCACTGATATGAATGCCCACCCCCCCCAAATCCTCTGAGATCTACACTTGACCTATAGGTGGAGGACATAAAGCGTTCAATATGGCCATCCTGTATGCATACTTTGTATCTGGCCTCTTTCTGGTGAACCTCCATTTTGTTATGTGGTGCCCTCACTATAACACGGAGGGGCTAAGGTTTTTAATTCCAGCTCTACAAACACAGGGATTCACATTGTAAAACAGGCAGCAAGTGGGTACAAGCTTGCTACTAAGCATGCTCGCATTAATTAACAATTTCTCCAACTTCCACATGACTGAAGTTAACAATAGATAGACCGCAGTAGCAAAAAAAAAAAAATGCAGACAGGAAAGTTATATTTAAAGTAGAAGTGTTCTATACAGTGAATACAAAGCTACAGCTTGTTAGCCAAGGACAAAACTTAGACTATTAACAGAGGGAAAACTAGCCTGACCCTTTCAAGTCCTGCCAAAAAACAAATACATTGTTGCTTTTTGCTGACCTTGATTAAATTAATTTTAAACAAAAAAGTGAACATATTTTAATTTATTAGCATGGTTTGCCGTCTACACTTGTTTAAAGTAATTGTACTAAGCTAAGCATCGCCGTCCTTCTCTTTAAACCCAGGTAAGGAAAGTGAATATGCATAGTGCCTACCATTCAAGATTCATTTCTTACAGAGAAGGAGACCATCAATGAGACCATAAACTATGAAAATAATTAACGTAAAAACTGTTACTTTTTCTTTTTTTACGTGGCTGTGATCGCAAACCCAAGAGATGTGTGTTTTATTAAAGACATTAATTAACAAGCAAGAATATGATAACAACATCAACCAGACATGGAACTTAACCTGCAAAGTTCACATTTTATGAGCCACCCAGCCAAAACTGAAATACCTTAACAGAGAAAACAACCTCAAATAAACCTCACAATAGTCAATTCTGAATTTAAATCAACGATGCACAATCAACTGAAATCTCATTAAGATGTGTTGCAGATTTGACATTTTGAAACTCTAAGGAAAAGCCTATATAGGTCTATTAGAGCTCTAAGCCACATGAAATGTTTTTTTAAAATTACGTTACTTTCAGAAAATAAGATGTTATCAATCAAGATAAAACAATTTTGTGTCTTTTCTTGTCCGAATTTGCAAAAATATACATTTTTAAATGTTATGTATTTTATAAAAATAGGAAGAATTAAATGTTCAGCTGCGAAAGTATCTGAACAGCCTTATTAGAATAAAAAAAAAAAGCCCCTTTTTATAAAACATGGTACATTTTTTGTAATTTGTTAAAAGCCAGAAAACACACTAGATATTTGCATAAATCCATTATGAGTCTGAGGGGCTGCTCTTCCATTTAAACACGTTCATTTAGAGGCAGACTGAGCACCTGATTAAACAGGCGATAAGGGCACAAAGACAGTGTAACCTCTAACATGCTGTCTGCAGCTCACTGCTAATACAGATGTTATCAGAGCAGCCACACAATGGTTAATGTATTTAACTTTTACATCAGCTTCCCTTTCCCCCTCTCTCTCTCTTTCTCTCTCTCTCATTCTCTCTCTTCTCATCACCACCCCCATTCAGCGACCTTACCAACCAGCCCCCTCACACTCACCCACTCACTCCCTCACTCTCAGATTGCACATACAGATACACAAACACACACACACATATACACACAAACATACACACATGAGCCCATTTGAATTGCAAGTGAGCTCCGTTCACTACCGGAGGAGGAGGAGGTAAACAGTGGTAACAAGAGAAAAGAACAGAAGAAGAGGGGAAAGGCAAGGAGAGAAAAAGAAGGGGACCGGATGACATTCACGCAGTCTTTAGCAGGACAAGCCTCCACGTGTGAAGGACTTAAAAAGAGGAAGAGTGAGGAGGGCGCCTGGGGAAAGGAAGAGCACAGAGGTGCTGGGACAGCCCTGAAGGGACACCTGAGCCCTCAAAGAAACACCTCCTGAAGTATCAGTGAGCAGCACCCCACGGGAGACGGAGAGTCAGAGGAGCACCCGACAACAACCTGCTGTCGCTCCTCCTCTCCTCCTCCCCCTCCTCCTCCTCCATCCTCGCTCCCTCGCTCACTTGATCCCATCCCTCACTCCCTGTGCAGGAGTGGTAGAGCGTGCATGAAGAGAAGGTAAGGGGTGATGCATGCATGCATGCGTGTTGTTGTCCTTGCAGAGCATGTGCGTGAGTTTGTGTGAGTCGAAGTCTCGTGTTTCAGCTGGAGGTCAGCAACTTGTTTCTTTGGATTACTTCTTTTCTGCGTCTGTGTCCATGCGTGTTTGCATGGGGTTGTTTAAAAAGAGTGAGACAAATGCAGGACACTTTTTATTTGCTCAGGATGGTTCCTATCTTAACTGCATCACATTTTGACAAGTTAGTTTGAAGGCTGTGCTCATGTTCTTTCTATGCGTTTTCTTGCTTACTCTGTCTGTCTTTACTCCCTGACTTCTAGTAATTTACTTGCCTTTTAAAAAACACAAGTATTATGGTGGAGTGGGGTAGCGATAACAAAGGGGAAAAAAAAAAAACATAAACTGTGTGAAGAAGAGCACTAGACTGCGTAATATATTCAACTGTACATGCAGCGAGGTAGAAAATCAGCCGGAAAATCCTATCAACTTTCATGGTCATTGCATGTTAGCCCCACCACCATCAAGTCAACCCCCACCTTGAACCAGAGGCCACTTTTTGGGGTAGTTTTGAGAGGGGGGGGACAGTGGATCCTGTAGGGACCACCCCATGCCATTTAATCTGTTTCTACCCACAGATAACAGAAGGCAGATGGTCCTGCCAGAAAGAGAGGGGAGATAGCAGATACAATGTGCGAACAGAGAGCACACAGCACTCAACCTGTCCCTCTGAAACTGAGCCGGCTTTAACATCCCAATAAGAGGGCCAAATGGAAAGAAAAGTGCACCGAGAAAGAAGGCAAAGAGATGCACAGAGAGAAAGAGAGAGAGAGAGAGAGAGAGAGAGAAAGTAAAACAGAGCAAGGTTGAAGTGTCTTTAATTAAAACCCCAAACAGTATCCAGAATAAACGCCGTCAGCTGACAGTCTGGGATAAACATAACAGAAAGAGGAAACTCATCCAGAGGAAGAAAAAACCGAGAGCAGCAGAGACTGAACGAAACCATCAAAGTCATGTGTTTAAGGGGAGTGTGTATTTATTTATAGAGACCAGTAGTTAGGTTCACCATGCTCTCTTGCTCTGTAAGACCCAAGCTTTTTTTTTTTTTTTGCCTTATGAAAATTCAATCTGCCGTAATTTGCTGAGGAGCCGTATGCATATTTTATCAGCAGGGCCCGGTTTGAAGAAGCAAGCCCGCCAAGCTTCTTCTTCCTTGTGTGTGTGTGTGTGTGTGTGTGTGTGTGTGTGTGTCTTCATCTTTATCAAGATTGAATGAGGGGGCGTGTGACAAAAAGGGCTGTGAGGTTGTGTGCTGCTGTCTGGTAATATGTGTCACATTAGAACCCATTCGGCATGGGGGCTAAAGTAAACACCAATCAGCGTCATGTGCCAGTCTAGAACAGCGAAACAAATTTATTTCAACCTTGTGGCTCTACAAATGTTTCCACCCTCTGTGATTTTCCAGTTGCACTTTTTCCTCTTCTTCATCTCTCTCTCTTTCTCTCCCTCCATCATCTCTTGCCTCTAATTACTCCAGAATCCAACATCCTCTTCTTCTTCTTCTTCTTCTTCTTCTTCTTCCTCCCCACTTCCCCTCCCTTCCTCTTCCTCCCCCTTCCTCCCCTCCTATTTCAATCTGTTTCTCTCCCCCTGCTGCATGTCTCTCTGTTAAAGCTTTATGGGTTGTTCCCCCCACCATTCTTTGCAAGGATAATGAGCAGGCGACTTTGTAGCTGTGCGACGGGGTTTGTGAATTCGGATCTGGGAGCGTCCCGGGGCCACGAAAGACTCAGATGTGCCGTCTGTAGCCGCCTTCATGGTTCCACTGTGATTGTCATCTGATCTATAGGGCACAGTGCTGACATAATACACCTTGTTAGAGGAAGGCGGAGAGTGTGTGTGTGTGTGTGTGTGTGTGTGTGTGTGTGTGTGTGTGAAGACTGAGTGACTTTGAACAAATGTGCTTTCTCTGGGGAGAAGGAAGAACAGTGAAACCTGTAATCATCCTGTCTACTACCACTAGCACACATAATCATACACATAATACACACCTTAAATGGAAAAACGAAGAAGACAACATGAAAGAAAGAAGTCAAATAAAAGATTAAAGAGGACAATCTGATACAATTTCCTCTCGCAGTAGTGTTTGCTGATTGGTTTTGATCTCCAGGTGTTGTTTGTGCGCGTTCTCCACAACAGCATGGCGTCACTTTTTTTTTTTCCTGATAAAATGGCCGCCCAAAAAAAAAAAAAGATGGCGAAAGATATTGTGCTAACAGACTTATTTGAACTCCTCAGACTAAAAATAGAAAAGTTGACGTAAAGGCAATGACTTCAGAGTGATGTTAGCAGCCCCACTTCACACTTTGAAATGTAGTGCGATGGGAGATTTCTTACAGCAAGTGTCAAGCTGTGCCACACACACACACACACACACACACACACACACACACACACACACACACACACACACACACACACACACTGCAGAGTAATATAGCATGGCAATTTCTTCCCCCCCTGCATGAATTATTCTGTCTGAATAGGATCTGATGATTCTTCATATCAATGAATCATCAGCCTCTTCAGCTCTTTAGCGTCTGTCTGAATGGTAGACTACAGTTAAAAATTAACTACGGTAACTGTGTTTGAGTCCGTTCGTGTTTTCATGGGTTCTGAGTGATTTTCCTGACCTTTCCAACATCAGAGCTGAGGAGAGATCCAATACGTGGTGACTGAGGGAAAGTCCAAGAGTGAAACAGACGCAGGGAGAAAGGACGCGGAGATGGCGCTCACATCGCTGTCCTGGTGTCTCTGTGCAGCTCTGGTGCTGTTTTGGCCCCAGACGCACTTGGCCCTGGCCCCTGAGAATGAAGTACCACTTCGTCCAACCACGTGGTTACCAGAAGGAAAGATCACAGCGATTACTCTGCCCAAAGGACGGACCCGCAGGTAAGGACAAGCAAATTCCATCTTGTCTAGTTGTTGGTTGCAATTCGGGCCGCGTCACAAGATAGTTTTCATGCTGAGTCATTTTTGAGTTGGACCTAACAGTCACTTAATCAACAAAATTTACTTGAAAATACCTGCTTAAATATAACTTTGCAAATAAGGGTTAGGGTTTTGCAATTAAAAAATCAGTGGCAACAAAAAGCAAATGTTTCTAATAGGAGTTTTGATACCAAGCTGATCATCCCTGCAGAATAGTCTTGAAACAACTTGATTTGCCCTTGTTACTTCCCTTCCAATAACAAGCCACCAGCCATGCACCGTCCACCTTTGTGGACAGGGTTTGCTTCCAGCACCACTGTAGAGCGAGCAAGAGGAAGTGGAGCCCATTTGGCCTGAACCTGACACATCAGTGCCAGAGTTTGCTTTCTGAAAGTAGGAGCTGAAAAATTGTGAGATGCATGTCCCCGTGTGCTGCAGTCTGTCCACTGGCGCGGCCATGCGGAACCGGACGGCAAATAAAGGCAGAGACAACATCTGATCAGAAATGAGTCACTCTGTTAACTAAGCTGCGAAGCGCCCTTGAGAATGATAGTGTCGCACATCTGTTTGGAAACAACCACCATCTGCACAGAATCATGAATAATGATGTTTGTGAGAAGGGTAAACAAACATTGATTAATAAATAACAATGCAGTTAGTACATTTTCATGAGGGGTAACTAGCTGTGAAAAGGGAGTTTTATCAGGGCACAGAGGACTGAAACTTCATCCATGTAAGTCTCTGTGTGGATTCGTACAGTTTAAAGTTCACCCGAACATTTCAGTTCAAACACAACCACATCATGACAGCCTGAATTCTTAATGTCCTTTATCTGCCACTGAATTTGCAAATCTGTGATCAAACATGCGCTTAAAAAACACAACAGGGGACATAATAGTTTCTATGCCGAGCACGAAACCAGATAGTTACAGCAAAAAGGGAAGATATCCATCTGAATCGGTCAATGCAGCCCTTATCCTGCGATGCCATGCAGGTCACCTCTCCTGATCTGCTAATCAGCATGTGAGTACAATAGGAAAATGCAGGGACAGATGTGTGAAACAAGTGCAACTTAGACATTGTCTTGCTTTGGGACAGAACATGATCAGAGAATCATCAACAATATGAAACTTTGTCGCACAGTTTGCATCACAAGTTATCGTTTCATGCAGCCCTGTTATCTTACTGTTTGACTTTCCCTGTGATTAATCAAAATGCTCGCGGTTATCTGATTGGTGTTTCTCTTCACAGGCTCTACTTCACGCTGAAGAAGAAAACTCCCGGGATGTCGGTGACCGTCAGCCCATGTGACCTCCCCATCGAGTGGAGCCTGGCTGCTCGCACGCTGAAGGACAAACCCCTCAAAAGCCTTCAGTGTGAGTGCGCATTGAAACCCACACATGAACCTTCAAATGCACACTTAACCATGAAGATAATGTCTTTATCTGGCTGAGTCGAGACGATCAATAAGATATTATCAATAGGGATGTATAGGGATTAAGTTGAGGGAAAAAAGACTCTAATCTTATTTAACTTTGTAACTTTGTTTGAGTTTACTTTCTGTTCTGCAATGAAAGCAAACCCTGAGAAAAATACCAGGCATAAAGTTTGTTCCATTGTCAAGGACAGGAACAGAAATTGTGATCAGATCTGATTGTCACAAAGTTAAAAGTTAGAAAAATGATCAATCGTGAGTAAAATGTGGTGAACACAGAGTTGGGGGAACTCTAGGTTTTTGAAAGTCAATATAGAACAAATATACAGCTATCTACAATACCTGTGTCTGCACAACTGACACATTGCAAATAAAAAGTGGGGAAAAAAATAGAGCAGGAGAAAGTGCTGAAACTCAAAGTAACCAAAGTAAGCACAACTATCAGGAGGAGAAGAAATGCCTTGAAGAATTTCATGAGTACACTTTCAGGTTAACTTAACAAGCTTCTCTACTTGGTAAAATAACATTATGAAGTTAAAACATGACACATGAATCATTCAGACTGTGAGCTCATGTGTCCCCATCGCCAGTCTGAATTATTCACTTTGATTCTGTTACATTTGGTCTCATTTGTGGAGCCGTTTTTCATCTCAAGGAGGGATGAAGCTAGAAGACGAGCAGTGGCCGTTTTTTTTTTTTTTTTGTGTGTTCTTTCAAATTGTATCACTCAAGTGAAAAGTGTGTATCCTCAGTATGAAATAAATGTGAACGCACAACAACCATTGTTGGAATGGTTTAGTAAGGGCTTGAGGTGTCTTTCAATAATATTCTGATTCTTTGTGTTGCGTGACTGAACAAGTAACTTTACTTAAACCAGGTGAAAAGGCCCTGATAAATTCTCAATGGGAAATTTTAATGTGTTACAAAGATGATAAATATGTTAATAATAAAGCACTAACATGTGTATTGTTAGATTATGACAAAAGTACTTTAGTAAGAGTTTATGTACAGCTCAAGAATGTAGTAAACACCTTGCATCTAGTTAGTGCTAAGAAATGCTTCAGAAGCAAAAACAACATGTTGATAAGATTTTAATTACTATTTATTACTATTATTAAAACTTACTGAGAACATTAGAGGATCTTATTACCTTAAAAAAAGAGACTTATTACAAGAACCCTAATAAAAGGTATCAGCCAATCTAATTTATATCACACATGTATCATACACATATCAGGACATAAGTGTGTCTATTTGATATTATTATTTATATTCATTGATTGTTTCTGTGAGTAAATTATCACTGGAGTCAATGACAAGCTGTTTTTAACAGTTGATGAAGTTGAAGTGTCTTGTGGTCTTTGTCCGTTCAATTGCAGCAGATAATTGTTGATGTAACTGATTATTTAAAAAGTCTTTACAAATTGTTAGAATTTAACAAATATTTTTAAAGCAAATATTGTTATGTTGCTCATTTGACTAATTATATGACAATAGATACCACACTGATGTCTGAATGCTAAATATGGAACTGGAGGCAGCAGACAATTAGTCCAGAATGTAATTAGTATAGAATAAAGACTGGCAGGATGAGAGAGCCAGCTGGCCCTGTTTATAATTCTAATATAACTTTAAAAAAACAAAAAAAAAACACATGTTCTGTCTTGTTTGTACACTCTCCACATTTGAAAAAAATATCCTCTTCCTCTTCCTCAAATATTGGAACCATTTATTGTACACGAGAATGTCTGGGGTCTATTTGCCCAGCAAACTTGTGGTGACAACAGAGAAAGGGTCATTTCTCTGTGCATAACATAAATGTGCAAAAAGTCTTCGACAAACTTGTTGTGATGGTCAAATATCTCAAAGACGTCAATATAAAGAATCTACAATTGTGACACACAGGCTATCTTCATAACCTAATTGTTCTATGCTTTTCACAGGGAGCACCAAAAAGAGTGTGCCTGAGGTTTGGTGGCGAGGTCCTGGGACTGAAGAGAAACTGCACAGCTTCACAGGCACCAAAGTGGACACCTACAAGGGTCCTTCCTACACACACACTTCTGTCTACATCCTTAGGATTCGCTCCAAACAGAACAACAGCAGAGCTACGCTGTTCCTCCATGAAGGCCTGGGACTTTCAGGCGCCTACCCTCTGCTCCCTGCTGACCCTCGAGTTCACACGTTGGGTGTCGGCATGACGAGCGTCACCCTCAGCTGGGCGCCCAGTGACTCCATCACCAACCTCCCACCCACACAGAAAAGCTACAAATACTGTGTCCTCGCCAACTCTCAGAAAAACTACCCAAGCGTTTGTGCAGCACAGCAGAGTGTGAGGAAAGAGAAGGATCAGCAGCAGGTGAAGAAGGAGAGGAGGAGGAGGGTGACGGCGTGGCCCATTTTGAAGGAGTGGTGGTGGCAGCAGTGGGACTCGGAATCCCAGAGCACACCTCCCTCCCTCGATGATGAGTTTGCTGATCTCCAGTGTGTGTGTCAGGGGACAGAGAGTGTGTGCACTGTCTCAGAGCTCCTCCCTGAAACACAGTATTACTTTGACGTCTTTGTTATTGACAGGCTGAATGGAACCAGCGCAGCCTACAAGGGGACATTAGCTCGAACGCACGAGGAGGCTCGGCCAACGATCACCACCCTGAGAGACGGGGAGCTGAGGTGGGTGACTTTTCAAGACCGAGGCTCCCGCTCTGAGCAGTTCTTCAGTTTCCGACCGAGGGGTTTGCAGCAGAGTGGCCTCCTCACTCTCCAGAGCTGCAGCAAAGGCGACAAGGTCAAGGTCACAGTTTCAAGTAAAGGTCAGGTTTTAACCCAAAAGGCTGTGAGAGGAGAGTTGGAACACATCTGGCTGCAGGGAAGTCCTTCATATCTCATCCACTTGGAAAGACAGGGAACTGCAACAGACCCAGCTCTGCCTGGAGGTCTGATGGCCTCGGTTAAAATCCAGACCTCATCAGCCTACCACCGTCGAGGGGTCCCGTCTCTGCCCTCCACCCTGCAGATCAAGTCTTTCAACAGGTTACGGGGCTGCAACACTGTCACTCTGGCCTGGATGGGCACAGAGGAAAGAAGCCTGTACTGTGTGTACCGTAGGAAGCTGGGGAACAGTGATGCAGAGACTGGGGCTATGACTGAACCCTGTCTGGGGCCAGAGTCCCGTTCTGACACCGAGAGAGTTCTCTGCAAGTATTTCCAGGAGCTGAATCCTCGGAGGGCCGTCACTACAGCTGTGATCGGGGGCCTGGAGCCAGGGATGGCCTACGTGTTTGATGTCTATCTAATGAGACGCTGGGGGATCCCTATCAAGTACGCCAGCAAGATAGTGAAGACCAGAAAGGAGTGCTGAGTTGCCGCCCCCTACAGGAGGTTTTTAGACTGTCCCAGTGAAAAGGGGAATTGCGTCGACCATGGACATGTAAAGACTGACCATGAGAATGAAGCCATTTGACTGTTGTGGGGAGACTGTTACCATAACAAGGATATGTCTCCTCTGGAGGAGCAATGGTTGGAGTCAAACTCCACTTTTACAAGTGGAGGGAACACATATGAGAAGGATTTGCACACCAGCAAAAGTTCATAACATTTAAAATGCAGCTCTTGTGCTTTTGTCATTTTGTTTTGCATTGTTAATCATGGTAATGATGTGCCAGTTGTCCAAGTGCTTATTCTGAGTATGAGTACAAAGGACAGACAAGGTTTTTGATGACAGAGAATCCACACAAAAACAACAAGAGAGACTGTGCCAAATATGCAACAGAAACAGATGGGGCAATAATTGGATAACATCTGAGACGGGGGGTTGCAGTGTATATCTCCAGTGCTGCATATTGTACAGGCTTATAAACACAGATGGGTGAAATCTACAGAAGCTTAGCTCAAAGTCAGTGTGTATCTTTGTGTTCTGCTTTCGCATGAAGCAGTAAAAAATACTTAGTGACTTGCCTCATTGTCTTTGATGTATTCTTGTGCTGCTTCAAACTCACCAATAAATACTGGGGTATCTGTGGGTTTGTGAGTGAGTGAGTGATATATTTATATAATCTGGATCTTAGAATTGGATTTTTCTTGCAACCAAATTGCTTTCACATAGCTTCTGCAGCTTCACCGTTAACGAGTGTATCCTTGTGCAATTTGTACCATAACTAATTAAAATTTATCTGAAGGGAGAAATAACACATTCATTTTGGTAAGTGCTGCACAGGAAAAGATAAAACGTTTAGGGAAAACCTATGGTTTGTAAAAGACTGCTGGGATGCAGCAACCTGATTTATCAAATTAGTATCTTTCTGAAAAAAAAAGCAATTTGTCTTTTGCCTGTAAAGAAACCAATTAATATTATTTTTTGGAATAAAAACCCTAAGGCTAAATATCATCCGATATCCCAGACATCACTTTTACCTGTATGCCTGTTCAGTTAAGTTAAAGGTTTAAAGAACAATATTATTACCAATGGAAGAGTCAATTCAAAAGGAAAACTTCTAATCAGTTATTTAACATGATCAGTTGTAAAAGACACCAGGGTAACTTTGCATGGTTAGATAGGCCTAGAAGCTAAACAACTATGTAGTACAAAATATTTTTAGCAAAATGAAAAGTGACAAAATGAAGAAGTCATTAGGATAAATGCTAATACAATACAATATAATAGATTTGACCTCGAAGATAAAATTATTAAAACGAACTGTTTAAAAAACATTACAGAAATATTTATGCTATAAAGTTGTGTATATATATATTGTGTATCATTAATTTCTTATAGTTAAATTTATGACAGTTACATTCTGAGGGCAATGAAAAGGGAACCAATGGGCGGGCGTTTAAGCCTGTTACGGAAGCACGTCACTGTACGTCAGGGTGTTTATGACAGACCAGCGCGCCAAATTGATAATACCAGCAAAGACAGCATCTTTGCTGTAACTTCTGCTTAATTAAATTACCTTAGAGCTAAACTTTAGCTATAAACGTGGTGTGCTCTCTTGAGAGAACATACTTTATATTCCTACGTCGTTTAACGTCAAACCAGAAGGCCAGGAGGATGGGTTTGCTCGAGCGTTGCCACGAGCTCTTCAAGACCCAAAACCTGTACGAGGTGCTGGGCATCAACAAAGAGGCAGCCGAGGCCGACATCCGGAGGAGCTACTACAAAGTGTCGCTCAAAGTTCATCCAGATCGAGCTCCGGAGGACCCGCTAGCAACAGAAAAATTTCAGGTTAGCTCTCCCCACTGTCAGTACAGTATGCACAAGCTAGCTTTAGTAGCAAGCTAACACAGCTAACTCCCTCTGTGTTTTCATCCCTTAAATACGCACGTTAGAGACACTGTCACCCAGAGGTCCTATTTCGATATGTATTTTTCTTTATTGGGTGTAGTGTTTTATCCGTGTCTCCAACAGCACTGCTATGAAGCTCGGTGTAGAACAGACTTGTTGTGTAGCAGGATTATTTCTTCTTGCTTTAATTTAAGTATGTTAAAGTTGTATCCAACGACAGTCCTTAACCTATAAATAAAATATGAGCAGTAAAATCACACATTCAGATCGTATAAAAAACATCATACGTTTTAGATATTGTCAGATCTCAATTAAATAATGATTCAGAGCTAAAAACCGAAACTGCTCTCTTCTGGCTCATGCAGTAAATAATACCTTTCGAAGTGTTTTAATCTTTCTAGATTTGCACTTAAAGAAGCACCTGTTTAAACGTAGTGTTGACCATAAGAAGCTTACTAAAGGTATGAAAGGTTTTAAAAGCTGTGAAAAAAACACGAATCATTAAGTCTAACATATGAACCTTTTCATGTAGTTAGAGCTTCAAATGAGCGTAAACTGGCCTCTCTCTTCCAGGTGTTGGGGAAGCTATATGCAGTGCTGAGCGATGCGGAGCAAAGAGCCGTGTATGATGAGCAGGGAGTGGTGGATGAAGAGTCTGACACCCTGAGTCAAGACCGATGCTGGGAAGACTACTGGAGACTGCTCTTTCCTAAGGTATTGGAGCACAGCAGGTGTTTCTGTTTTATTCAATGTAACAATAATGAGTCGCATACAATGATGTGACAAGTAGAGCGAGTCACTTCTATTCTAGTAATCGTAGTTAAGATTCTATATGCTGTAGATGTAGCCGACAACCGAAGTGAACCCAGAGATTAATTCAAGCACACTTTTATTCTTCTACATTTCTACGATCGACGTGAAACCCTTTTGAATTCCATCCTTCTCCTAGATCACGGTGCAGGACATCCTCGAGTTTGAAAAGAAATATAAGGGCTCGGATGAGGAGCGGCAGGATTTGATCCAGCTGTATGTGCAGCACCAGGGAGACATGGACGCCATCACGGCCTCGGCCCTGTGCTGCTCACAGGAGGACGAGCCTCGGATCTGCGGCATCATCCAGGCCGCCATCCAGAATGAAGAAGTCACGGCGTTCCCGGCGTTTACTCAGGAGAAAGAGAAGAAGAAGAGGGCTCGTAGAAAGAGGGTGAGAGAAGTGTGTTGCGTCGGTTCTATTCGTTTTGTATTTTCACCCCAGAGAAATTCTGTAACATCATTTTCAAATGTCTTTCCAGGCTGATAGAGAGCGACAAGAAGCAGAAGAAATGCAGAAAGAGATGGGGCTCGGGGATGAAGATGACAGTCTTGTGATGATGCTGAAGGTAATAAAATCAAGCACAGCATTTAAAGAGTTAACGCCGCTTGTCTTGATTGTTTTTCTCTCAACTCTTTTCTTTTCTTCCACAGCAAAAACAGCAGTCGAGAGAGAAGAATTTTAACAGTTTTCTGTCTGATCTTGAAGCTAAATACTCAAAAAAAGGAGAAAAATCCCAAAAGGGGAAGAGAGCTAAAAAGTGAAAAATAAAGAAACGGGGCTCATCAGTTCAGATGTTGAAGCTGTCTTCGGCTTTTATTGGGCCTGAGTAGCTTTTAATGTGGCACTAAAACCTTGAAATGTAAATGCATCTTTTATTTCTTGTGATTCATGTGGTTGTCTTGTTAAACACAAATAAATCTAATTTATGTACTGTTTGTATTGATTTTGTATTCTTTATTATAAAATACAATAAAAGAATGCATTGAAGCAAAGCTTTTGGTTTTTCAAGTGTCTGTCCCCCCTGTAACATGGCTGTCTGATAAATCACTCTCCCCTGATGTAACCTGTCACAACAACCCTGCAAAGCTTTTCTCAGGTCAAGATGGGTAAAAAAAAAAAAAAAAAAAAAAGCATGATTCAGAGATATTCTGTCAACACAAACCTTCTCTTGGATATGATTCTAATTGAATTTAAATGGAGAAACTGGCAAGCAAAAGTTGCAAGGTGGCATCTTTTTCTGTTCCTGTGTACAAGCATGCAGTAAGGCTATGGTACAGTTTTTTTATTTTTATTTATTTACACAGGGTGTGTGGATGTGTGACACCCTGTAAAAGATACAGTACGAAAACCCTCTGATTCAATGTCAGAGAGAGCAAAAGTGCTTCTTCATCTGTAGTTTCCCTGCCTGGATGGATGTGTTATTCCCTGCATAGGCATTTATCAGTACAACACACCACAGAGGATAATAAACAGTGCATTCATACTCAAATAAATATATATATATATACAGTATATATACAAATTCACTTACTTGTACCAACGTCCAGCCTTCAGCTCAGACTGTACATGATGATGGAGTAGTTACTGTTTTATGACTGTTATTTGTGTTTGGCAGCCAAATTAGCTGATTTCTGAAATACAAAAAAACTCCCTGTGACAAAAAAAAAGCAGCATGATATGAAAAAGATCTGCTACAAAAAGAGTTCAGAGGGCACAGATGCTGCAGAGTGTAGTACTTGTGCTTTATAAACGTGACTGGCTGATGGAGTCTGGAGATTGAAGTCAGACTACAAACCAGGTCTTTTCGCTCTGGATGAGATTCCTCCCCGGGAGTAAGAGCGAGGGGGGAGCGACCCGTGCACCAGTGGAGCTGTGGGATAAAAAATAAAATAAAAAATGTCCCCTTTCATTTATAGTTTATCTGAGAGTCTGCAGAGTTTGAACAGCCACTTTAATCTACTGACCTGGGACAGGCGCTTGTGGGTCTGGCTCCTCTTCATCTTTGATGGGCAAGTGCCCCAAAGGGTGATGGGAAAAGGAGTCCAGGAAAGATGAGCTGCTGATGCCAAGGCTGATGCCGGTCACACCAATTCCAAGAGCATCTGGTGGAGTGAAAAAAAAAAGTAAGTAAGTAATAAAACTCATCTACAGACGATGTTGGCCAAAGGAAATAAATAAACAGTGTAAGCTCAATGTAATGGAGAGATGTAAAAAATGTTAATCTCTTAAAACTAAAAGCTACAAAAGAATCATAAACCTTTAAATTAAGAAGCCAACTAATGGATACATAAATGACTGAGATAGTTTGATAGAGTAATAGATCATCAATCACTTTACCAGAAGGAATAAAGTACACAAATGAAGTGAACATTAACCGTTTTATTGTCTGACAGGAATACTATGAGTGAGTGATAACTCTGAATGTTAGGAGTTGTTTATGAAGCTACACTTGTGCTAACTAAGGACTGACTGCAGTTCATCACATTTTTACCTTCCTTTTTTTTTTTTAAATTGAACTTTCTTACCTGTACCCACGGACGCTCTCCCTGGCCGCCCCTGCCCGACGTTGTCCAACATAGTGAAGGAACGGCGGTATGGAGTGTCTGACTGGAAAAACAAGGTGTTTACATGTCCACTCTGTGATTCTCAAACCACTGTCAACAAAACTATCACTGCTCATGTACTACATTATGTCAGCATAATGCATTATGTTATCAAAGTCCTTTTGCTCAGCGTCTAAACCTGATAAACGGTTTTTTTTTCTCCTTCATAGAGAGCACGAGGTCACTGACCTGTCAGAGTACTGTATATAGTAGATGTATACATGTATGAGGGGGTGAAGCATCTTACCCTGTATGTATGCGTGGTGTTGGGGCGAGAAAAGGCTTCCAGCAGGTGGTGACGATCCTTTGGGATTGAAGTGCCAGCCTTGTCATTTATAGCACTGTGGGCGCGGCTGGAGGTGCCTTTCTGACGCTGGTTGGATTCGAATGTGGACAAACACAGACTCTGTTAAAATGGTTTAGACTGACTAAATGTATTCTGTGTTTACGCTAAGATGCAGTATTGAGAGACTCATTATGAGTGCAGCTGTGTTTCAGTGGTCTTCTACGCCACCTGTGCAGGTTTGGGCCGCTGCGCTGACTGAGACGACTCCGGGTCTCCAGCACTGATGGGGGGAAGGAGTGTGTTCCTCCTCATTGGAGACAGCGGGGACGTCAGGTGGTCACTGGCCGTTGTTCTGTGGAAACACACACACATACACACAAACACACAATAAGTGGACTGCTCATGTGCGCAATGTGAAGGAAGTGTGAAGCCGAGGTGTGAGGAAGAAATTAAAGTGAGATTTGTTTTTCTTCTAGTGAAGGCTCTGAAATGTTTTTTGACTCGGGAAGAAATAAAGATGACCTTTTTTATAGAATGCTAACTTATTTCTTCCTAAAAGAATAGTAGCTTTGTAATAGTCATTTAACACAATAGGTTTTTATTTGAGAAACATTTAAGTAAATTAGACTTATTTCCCACGTGAACTGTTTTTTTTTGTTGTTGCACAAAGACACATTATGTAAATGTACTTGGCAATAAAAAATATATATTCTCATTAGTTTTTTTTTGGAAAAAGATCATTGTTATAAAAAAAGGTAGTGGATTTTGTGCAGCTGCCTCCTTCAGTATGACTGACTGAGAAATGCTTTAAAGAATAGAATAAAGTGAGTTATACCTCTGGGCTCTTGGAATGTTGCACTTGGTAGGATAAGGGTTAAAGAATGTTGGTCCTCTTATAAATTATTTTATTTCGCCTGCAATAAAGCGTGTGATATTTGTGGATGAAAAAAAAAAAATAGAAATTCTCATTTTGCTGAAGCTTTGACGAGTCTGTCCCTCATACGGTACGTGTCTGTTTAAAATGATACTTGAGCCTCGAGGAAGTTAGCTTAGCGTACAAGTAACAATAAAGAAATGAATGAAAACTATACAAAACACTGCAGAGTGGAACAAACCATTAGTACTTTAACGAGCAGGTATGACTGTTTCTAAACCCGGGGAGGTTACTTCCTAAAGTTGAATCTAAAAGTGATGAAAAAAAAAGAAGTAGAAGTGATTAAAACCAGACTTCTTCAAACGCCTCGTTCCCCTCCTCTCGACTCTCACACTGAGAACACTGTAACCAATGAATTTTAGAGAGGACTAGCGATCTACATAAAAGGCACACTTTTCACCGTTACCCCTTCAGTTCAAGTTCATGAGGAGTTCACCTATGAAGTCAGTCTCATACATGACACATCTGTCAGACTTCTGCTGCACACAGCCATGAGGCATAAGCTGAAAGGAGTTTTTTTTTTTCTTCTTTTTTTTCAAAGTTATCTAACGATGCTTCGAGGAAAATAGAGAGATTGCAGAGAAAATAGGAATTAAAAGTAAGGATTTGTGTTTGGGTGGAAGTGGCAGGGATTTCTGTAATGCTAAAACTCACAGACGTGTCCCGCGGATGACCTCATCCATGGATCCCGCTGCGATGGACTGGCTGGTACTTGGAACCAGTGGCTGGAGGTTTCTGGGATGAGGGTTTCTGCGTTGGGCGGACAGTGCCAGGCGGGATAACGAGGAAGTGCTCTGCTCCAGGGTTCTGCGAGGACGAGGTTTGCCGGAGGGGACCACGCTGGAGCCTGGTCTGTTGGACGCTCGTTCCTCTGGCTCCCTGTGTAGAGAAAGAGAGTGGAGGGCACAATGGATGAATGATGCATTTCCACCTGCTGCCAAATGTGGCCCTGCCGAGTACAGACAAAAATGTGGCAAGAATGAGGCAATGTAAAATGTGTTCAAAACCAAGACGACGAGACATCTGTGCCACTTTTTGTCCCATTCAACGATTAAATCCAAAAAGAATGCACAAATGTGTAAGTGGATGAGATTTTACTTTTTTGCCCATTTTGTGCCTGAATTTAAATTATGCCCATACTGGTTTCTGTCCAGCATTCCCAGGTTCCTCTGCTGCAGGGGGATGCTGTGGATCACAATGAGGTCATTGAAGTTGTGCTGGGTCGTTGCTGCTCCTACCTGGACCCGTCCAGCCTATTCATCAGGATGGGGGGGGGGGGCAAGAAGGGGAAAAGAGATGACAGAGGCTTGATAAGTTAACTCCATTCTTTAAATACAGCTGATGGTCATTCATGCCATTCATCATGCAATCAAGAGGCCCCCACATCAGCTAAGCCCCGAGCTACAAATAAGATAAACACTTTAAATTAAACAAACAAAAAAACAGAGCATTCCAACATTCTTGAAAAAAAATTACAGTTCTTAAAAGAAAAAAAAAAAGAAAAGAAAATCATAATGCTTCCATGTTAATCCACAGGCACGAGCACATCTATTCTAGAAATGCCGTTAAGGCTCTAAGTGTGGGAGTTACATACACTGGGAGGCCTTTTCTGCTTTTTGGATTTCCGTCTGGACTTGTGCTTCGAGCCCCTTGTCTTTGTGTTCTTTAAGGGGGGGAACCAGAAGTATGAGGTGGGACAAAAAGAAAAAGAGGTGAAGAGGAAGAAGGAGAAAGATTGAAGAAAAACACGGTAAATGTTGAGGTGAAGAAAACAACGGCGGAGGTTGGAGAGGGAAGGAAGGAAGGAAGGAAGGAAGGAAGGAAAGAAAACAGTAATAAACGTTAATGAGCGTGAAGCATCGGAAGACCGGAAGAGCAAAAGGCAGAAGAGGTGAAAAAGATGACAATCAGATGAGAAACAGGTCGTGGGGGTGCTTCATAAATGTGACTTTTCTCTGGGCGAAAATTATTCAGCAAAATAAAGCTCACCTTCAATTATATTTGACTCCATAAACAGGTTTAAAATCACAATACATGAACCTAGAACACATTCTGCATCAGTCACCACTGCTCCTGCTTAGATTAAACCCTGTTTTTGTTTTTTTAAATGTAATGATTATGTGCTCCCAAGTCCCACTCAAACCACTGACCTGAAAGTGCAGGCCAGGCGTGAGGGGGGCCACCCTGCTCTGACCCGGTTTGGGCGGCATCGTAGGCAGGATCGACAGCAGCATGAAGGGATTCTGGGAGTCTTGCTGCACTGGGCTCAAGTTCCCAGATATCTTGTCATCATCTGGAAAAATCAAACAGAAATCCTCTAATCGACATTCGATCAAATATATTATGGATGCCAAAATGAATAAAGTGATCTCTACTTGAGGTGCAGTATTCCCAGTGGCGTTGAACCAGCTCTTTCATCAAGCCAACCAGATGCTGCCACACGTCATCAAACAGCAGGTCCAAAATGGCTTGACGGCGACAGCGGTACGGCGAGACAGGCGGCAGACAGTGATACCTCCGGCCATCCTGTTCCCACTCATCCTCCCTGTAGAAGAAAGATAGAGTAATCATTTTGATGTAACTCAGCTCAGGTTAAGCTTTACCTCCGAGGATTAGAACTAAAACTGTGTATCCGAGGAGAAGCAGAAACTCACAAATCCCTGCTATCAAAAGCCAGGTACTCCTCCATCTGACCCTCCACTTCAATCACGCTTGGCTTGTCATCGCAGCTGGAGCCAGCCGAGGTATCAGGAGGCTCATCCAGCTCTGCTGAGAGGGGCCTCGTGAGTGTCGCTCTCCTGCCCTGCACATGCAGCCTACACCCCGAGACAAGGCCATGCAGAGTTACATGTAGGCACCTTTAAGCCACAGCAGCTAACACTCGAATCTTGGTTAAAACAACACATTTTGATCATTGCATGACACGAACAATATGACACGGAAATGTTCCTCAAAATCAATGTGTCGGATCTGGGTCTGTGAGTGCCGACCCCTTTGGATTTATCAGTGTTTTTTTTTTTTTTTTTTTTGTTATATAGCCTCCACATATCATCCGGCTTCTTCGTGACTAGTAGCAGCAGTTCTCTCTCTCTCTCTCTCTCTCTCTCTCTCTCTCTCTGTCTGTCTGTCTCTTCACGCCTCAGTGCTGCATAAAGCCTGTGCCGCATAGAACTGTAGCTTCTTAACTATTTTTAGGATTATATTGATGGCCTGTCTGTGTTTTCTTTCCTCCGAGTCTGACATAACTAAATAAGCAGATTAGAGACAGTTTGTGTGCATGTTTGGTGCATCATTTGGTGGGAGGGGCTTAGCAGAGTGATGTAAGGTACTGTAGAAGAGGTAAAGATAGATGATTATCCCCTGAATGATTATATTGCTTTCTGCCCCTTTAATACACACAATTAAATGGCTGTATAAATTGAGAATGACTTCGACACGTGCTACTGTCCATTCTCTGGTTTACCTTTAAAAGTGGCAGTCTGAAACTCGGTGTCACAAGAATGTGGTCCTCAAGCCAAAGCATCTGGGTCACAAAACCACAGACTCCCCTATAATTAATGCAACAACCGCCGTCATATGACGAGCCGGCCAACAGACTTTCAGAAGGAGAAAATATTTTTTGAAAAAAAATAATAATAATGAAATAAATCTTTAAATAATAAAAAACACATAAGGGAACATTTGCAAGTCACACAAAGTGAATTCAATTCAAATGAGAGGTTTCCCAGTAAACACTGGCATATCTCATTAATCGCCAGTTACCTCAATAATCCGTTTCAGGGATTTTTAAGCAAAAACATCAAAAACTTAAAATGATACCAACTTCTTTAATTCAAGATCTAAGAAGCTTTAACTGTCTTCTATGAACGTGAATGAAGAGGGTTTTTTTTTACTACTGATTGACCAAAACATTTATTATTAATATGTCACTTTTGGCTGTGGGAAACGCGATGAGCATTTTTATAGTTTCTGTTATTTTACAGACGGACTGGTTGAGCTATTAATGAGCAGATATGAAATAATAAGCAGTTAAACTGACTGTGATAATAAGATCCTTCTCAATGATGGGTTTGCTCTGACTGGTTGACGTACAGATGTTTTATTATACAGAAGGATGTGACTGCTACAAAATGCAATCTGCCTTTATATCCCATTAAAGTGGAATTTCACCCAAACTAGTTTTTGGACTTCGACCTATTATACCGCACTATATCTGCTTTAAAAGGTTAAAGGAGATGAATCTCACATCTTACCGATGAATTTGTCATGTTGTAAATCAGTGCAGTTAAGACTTACTCTGTGCCTCCCTTATCTTTCTCCTGGGACTTTGCACTGTTCTCTTTGCCTGCTGACGGGCTGCTGGCAGAGCTGCTTACTCCTGAAGTCGCATACCACTGGAAGCCCTCATCACTGGGAGACACCAGCTGAGTCCCCAGTATCCTGAGAGACAAGCAACGCAATGCGATGTTTTCATCTACAAATGTAACGCCGTCTCTGTCAGAGGTGCAGCCACAATCCGTATTAATCTTTGATCCCACTTCTGCCCTGCAGTAAAAGCTTGGAATGAAACGTTGCAGAACAATACCTGAGGTGAGGGAAACGTGTAGCCCACTGCTGACATTCATCCTGCAGCCCCTGGAGTATCCCTCCTCCGCTGCCTCTCCCTTCATACAGCTCTTTGTCGATCTCCTCAAACATTTGCTGCACCTGCCGTGACGCTGCTTTGTCAAACTCCTGTGAGACACGAAAAAAAACCCAGAAAGATGAAGAAACACGAGGAGGAAATATAAAATCTACTGACTGCTTTTAACTTGGTTCTTCCGTTACTGGCATGACAATATTTTTTTTTTTCTCACCTCAAGCTTCAACATGCATAATAATTATCTCCTACAGCCTATATGGATAGATGCGTTTGTGGTCTGCGGGGGCAGAAAAGAAGCAAGCTAGTCTGTCTAACTGTGTATTTGTATTTTTTTCTGTTGCAGAAGTGGGGAACCAAACTTGAACTAGCGGATAGGTACAAGTTTTATTAGACCAGGTGAGACTAGAACAACTAGGACATTGTGGAACTATACCAATTATCCAAAGGGATCAGATCTTTTATGTATAAGGAAGCTTGAGGAAAATAACAATGCTGTCTGTGGTTTAATTGCTTTATATTAAGATGGTTTTCTCAGATGTAGACTTACATCATAGCCCCAGGAGAAAACGGAGCTCCTTTCTGTGGAGATGCCCGTGCCTGTGGAGCTGTGGATACCTGACCAGGACTGGCTGGAATCTACTGAGATCACGGTGGGACAGTTGGAGTGACCAGAAGCAGCAGACGTGTCCAAGCTACATAAAAAGAAGTGAGAAGGAAGATGTCAGGTTTATGCACATTGCTTGAAAACCCTCTATGAGCTGTTGCTGACATTATCATAGGCAAGGTTTCAAAGTGGAAAATAAAGGGCAAATGTCAAAGTAATTCTATATTCCAAAAGCCTGCTTCATTATGTATTCTTTTAACGGCACATCTGAAGGAGGCAATGTGATATCAATTAATCCACTGCTTCTTGGTGTCTCCTTTCACATGGCGAGAGCTCTGACAATCAACCATCCACTCAAGATGGTGTAACATTACAAATCACACGGGCATGTGGAGCACGTTTCTGTACTAGATACTAGTAGTTTGATTTTTTTTTTTGTGTGGCTTTTTTAAGCATATTTGCTTTCTTCCTGACACGACAAGCCATAACTTCCTGTGTAAAAAAAAAAAAGCAGTAACCCGTTACCTGTTGTGATCAGAGACAGCTTCCTGGAGGTCATGGAGGTAGCGCTGAGGGGTTAGATTATCATCATCTGCCTCCCCCGGGAGAGGGTGGTGGTCCAGGCTGCTTCGGGACAACCCACGACTGCATGAAAACCAATACAGATTAAGAGCAGCGTTTGACAAGCTGTGGGCGATCTTCTGAAGTGGTTTAGTTTAGACAATAGTGAAACACTGTCTCTAAACTCTATAAAAGATAAAAATATGAACGTTTTGTCATATTATCTTGTTTTTCTTGATCATATTTCTCTTAAAATAAAACAATTCATTCTGCTGCTGACTTAATGTATGGCATGACAACATAAACACAGTTAACAATCTTCATTCAAATATGGTTTCTTAACATTTGCACAGTAGTATATCTACTTAAGCCAGACGACAGATGGACAGTCTGGATCAATACAAATATTAGTTTACACTGTCATTTGATAATGGTCGTCATATTTCCCCCAGGGCAGAACAACAGCTTTCAGTTTTTGAGTACTCACATCTCAAGTTTGTGCGATACAGGTCTTCTGTTGTATCGTGAAATCATCTCCCCTGTCTCCGTTTTATAGTCCCAAGTCCCCGTCTCTCATTCTAGCCTCCAAGTCCTGGACCCGCTGGGAACAGTTCAGAGGCAGGGCTGACATTTCCTCCAGTTCAAAGATGAACAAAAAAACCCCCCAAAAAACAACAACCTTTGTGTAACAGCCTGGTGGTTACTGAGCATTGACTCTGACTGTTGCAGCTGATGTTAGGACACTGGTCAGCTTGTTACATTAACGGAGAGATGAAAAAAAAATCCATAAAAGGCACGAACAGCCTAGCATATTTCCCTCCCCCACTGTTGGTTTGAAACTACTACACTGAAATTAGCATCTTATGTGCTCAAAATAGTGCATTTTAATATTAATCTTTAAAAAAGAATGACATACAACGTTAGTTCAGCTAGCTAACGTCAACTCAGGGGGTTTTCTATGCTAATGCTAGCACCAACAACAATAACACGGCTGTCATGGATACGCAGGTTTGCGTTTTAACCTTAACCCCGTGGTCTCATGGGAAATAGATTTCGGGTTGCCAAAAAGAAACAGAGATAGAATTGCTTTAATGACTACATGTCGCATCAGCCATTGCAACAACGAGATTGCGTTCCAGAAATGTGTCCGCCGTTCGTTGCGCGATGCCAGAAAGCTTTATAACAATAATAATTATTATTATTCGCCTCGTCTTTCTTTGTTGCTAGTTTATACCTTCATTTGACATGTGAATGATGGTATATTATTGTTTATTCTTATTTCTCGAGCAGATAATATTACTCGATAACTAATGTAGGAACTACTGTGCGCTACACCATGAGCATGGTCGAGAGGAATTCACAGTAGGACCTAAATAGTGACAGAGACAGCGAGGGAGAAACGTTTGGACAAGTGATTGAAATATGGTCTTAGGATAACTACAGTACTACACTTAAACAACGTGTTTTGGTTGAATTAATACAAGGTGAGTTTGTCTGACTCTTTTAAGACATTATCTTCAGTGTATTAATCGTATTAATTGTTAATTGGTGAATTTTGAAGTCATGCTTCCCTCCTACATTCTGACGGCTTTTCAGATCAATGTTTGATGTATCACTTTAGCCCATGTCTGTTTTCAGATCTTATTTCAATACCTGCTACCATGGACGTCCTTCAGAGGAGAGTGATCCTGGAGGACATGGTTCAGTATAAACTCTTCTTGATCAAAGCAGCTGGTTCAACTTCACAGCAGACTGAGGAGCGTCTCACTCATTTAGTGGAAGAGATTTTGGCAAAGGTTGCTCCCCTCTTGATGCAATACATCTGGCATCATCATCCTTTCAACCTCAAGTATTTTCCCGAGAAAGGTATATTGATCTCAACATCCGAGTGATGCAATACACGTGTACAGTTTGGCTGTACTTAAAAAAACACACATGTGATCTGTTATATTCACAGGAGATGTTCCTGCTCATATTGGAGGTAGTACTCAGTTTGCAGACAACGTGGAGGACGAGTGGTTCATTGTTTACCTGCTGCAGCGAATCACCGAGGCCTTTCCACACCTTGCAGCCAGGTGAGACAAACTGAATGTAAATTCAGAAATGATTACATTGCGGTGTTAAAATGCAAACATGTGAATGAGCTAGTTTGCGATGTGCATACTCTGTTTCTGACCTCCACTTCATGTTTGTGTGTGAAGCATTGAGGACAATGATGGGGAGTTTCTTCTGATTGAAGCAGCAGATTATCTTCCCAAGTGGCTGAATCCTGAAACCAGTGAAAACAGAGTGAGTTAACTAAGACTGCAGATGTGATGTTAGTCTTAAAAATAAAAGATATGTCGATATGTTTGTTTGCATTTGATTGGTTTAGCCCCTTAAATACCTGTTGCTATCTAATTTACCGCCGACCTTATTCCTGATTTGTACCATGAAGGGCAAACTGGAATCCTCCTTCAAAATCATTAATTAGTTTCAATTATTAAATTACCTTGGTTGACATGTTGAAGGACTTTTTAACTTGTGTCCAAACCCTGTGACACTACATACAGATGACAGATTCTGCTCTGTTATGATCTCCTGTTTTATGGCTTCGTTCTATGCCTCTGCTAGTTAAAGCAGCACAACGTAGGAATTCGATTTGGCGCACTTTGAAGGCCCCGAGTGCAGCTGTGCTGTGGTAAAACACACACTTCTGTTCAGCCTCTTCATCACAGTCCCACCAGACTTCTTTTCCTAGTTACTCTCTCCCGCGTTCAACATACATGGTGCCAGAAGTGTGTTACTGGGTTGATCTGCGAACACGGGAAAGACGCTTTTGTCCCTGTTAAAAGGGATACATTTTAAAACCTACGTATTGTTGCTTTGATGTTCATGGAATAAAACAATGGATGGTGGGAAGGATTTTTTTTCAGTATGATTTTAATTTTTTTGTTTACATTCGTGCAAAGTTATCACACGCCAGGCTGTCGGAACAAAACCTTCTGGTATCGCACCTTGTCAATATATACTGTATCTCTTCTTTCTGTCATTTTCTGTATTTACCGTCTTTATTGCCTTCATTGCTTCACTCATTAGTTGTGTTTTTTTCCCCCCCAGGTCTTCCTCTATAGGGGAGAGCTACATATTCTGCCCTGTCCCTCCAAATCCTGTCCTGTGGGGGTTTCCAAAGATGTGGTACCAAGCGTGGCACAAGCGTTAGCGCTGCTCTCCGACCACGCGCAGGCCTGCCGAGCAAACCCCAAGATATGTTCAGCCCTGAGAAAGCGACTCGAAGGGTGAGGAGCATTCAGCAGTGTCTAAGAACCTACTTTTCACAAAGGATATGCTGACCATTTTTACACCATCAGTGTATGTTGCCCTTGAAGATCATATTGATAATATTCATATCTAGAGAGGAGAAAAACCAGATGTGACACCTGAAGTTTAAAGATGCACTTTTTGTTTCATGTATTTTCTTCACTGCACAACTTGTAACTTGCTCTAGCATAGATCTTGTATATAAAAGGATACAGACAATATCTGTCTGCTTACAACAGATGCACTGTGTATAAATCAAAATTGTACTCTGTTATTCTTTTCGGTCCCCTCAGGTATCCAGAAAAGGTTCAGACCTCCCTCCATCGTGCTCACTGCTTCCTACCTGCAGGCGTTGCAGCAGTTCTAGCAGAGCGTCCAGACCTGGTTGCTCCTGCAGTTTCAGCGTTTTACCTGCGGGACCCGATCGATCTGCAGGCGTGTCGAAGCTTCAGGACCTTTCCACCTGATACACGAGTCCTAACCTCGGTAAACACGCGTCACAAGTCATATTAGTAGCATGTTGATCTTTTTTAATAGGTATCGTTAATTTGACCTGATGCCTCTTATATTCACTTTTTCGTGCACATGACTGTCATCACTGTTTTTTTTAACTTCCTTTTTGTTTGTTTTTTTTCATTAGTATGTTCAAGCTTCTTTGTAGTTGTTTTTTTTTTTCACGCAGACGTGTATCTGTCTTTGATATGTCTTCCAGGTGACATTCACACGCTGCCTGTACGCTCAGCTGCAGCAGCAACAGTTCAGCCCGGACCGGAGAAGCGGCTTCACCCTCCCTCCTCGCTCTCATCCGCAGTACAAAGCTCATGAGCTCGGCATGAAACTGGTAAGACTCTTAATTCTAACTGATAGTCATGCTTTTGTTTAGCATTTTAAGGTTGATGGTGGCCTTTCAATTTTTGTGTTTGATTTTAAAGTCTGTGTCGTGTGTGTGTGTCCTGCCCTCAGGCTCATGGATTTGAGATCCTGTGCTCAAAGTGCAGACTTCCATCTTCGGAGCCTGATGCCCCCGTCAGTTGTAACCCTCAGTGGAAGAGCTTCATGAACAGTCTGAAAAAGAACGGCTACTTCCGGGTTAGTCCCACTTTTTGTTGTTGTTGTTGAGGAACGGAGAAAAAGTTCGACTTCCAAACCAGCAATATTATTTTAGACCTGGAGCTTGTTAAACCTCGGCTCCTCTTATCTTCAAATGCAGGGAGAACTGGAGGGTTCAGCCACTTACAGAGAACTGACAAAGTCTGCAGAAAACTTCTTCAAACAGAGCGTCACCTCCAAATCAAGGTGAGGGCTGTACATGCATCTGTGTTATCATTATGTATTTACCTGCCTTTGAAATTCAAGAGCGCCCGCCCGAACATGCCTAATGTATATTGTAAACGCTTCCTCAGTGCGTCATCCCCAGGGGAGGAGGTTCTCCAGCTGCTGCACAGCTGCACTCCATCCAACTTGGAGGAGCTGAGGAAACAAGAGTCAGAGCTCCCCCCAGAGGACAGTGAGTGAACATCTTTTGACTTTCACAATTTGCTATATTGAAGAGCATTTGTGAAAGCAAATGGCCAATTTATCATTTAAAGGGCAGATGTTGTCAACCTCACTTTGTTTCAGTTGCTTTTGAGTCTCGTGTAAAATATCAATAAAAAGTAAGAAACCTTTACTGCTCCAAAGTTTACCAGAAATGTTTGATGTACTTAGTTAATGTTTTGTGTAAAGGGGAGGGTTGACGTTTCAAAAAGTGGTGTAGATAGTAATGATGGTCTTTTAAGTTTTCACTGTTTTACTTATTATACTGAGAGGCTTTTATGACATTGCTAGAAAGTCAAAGATTGCAAAAAAAAAAAGTCTTTACCTCCTGGGATTTTCCTCTTGCTGCCAATTTCTTCCCCTTTCTGTCCCTTTGCATCCTGCATTCTGTACCTTCTCTCTCCCTTTTTTTTTTCTTGACCATTCACCATAATTAGTCCTTTTTTTTTCGTCCATCTCCAGGTGATAGCTGGATGGACATCACAGCACAGGACTTGGAGCGCATGTTGCAGGAGAGGAGTGGGGGGGGAGCCGGTGACTGCAGCCAAAAGTCCAGCTCCACCAAGCAAAGGCAGCATGCTGGGGCGGCAGAGGAGACGAGGAAGGAGACAGAGGACAGCAGGGAGGAGGATGAGGAGGCAGGTTACAGCCTGGTAGCAGTCAGTCAGGGTATGAAGAAGTTCCTAAACGCCATGTCATCGTACGAGGGAGCTGAACTGCCCTGGTGAGACTCGGATCAAATAAGAATCGTATCATAATTGTACATTTGAGTTCCTCTGCGTATTTTTGTGGTGATGGTGGCAAGTAATTAAAATAAAAACAGCCACACTTATAGTACGTTTGTGTACAGTAAATCTTTATAAGGTAAAATAAATAAAAATAGGATATAGAGCTTCAACTTGATGCTAAACTTGTGTTTCCAACTGTTTTCTGTGTATTGTAGGAGCAGTTCAACTCAGCCTTTTAGCTTTGACCCCGACTCCATGACCAGTGCACTTGAAAACCTTCTAGGTACGTAGCTGGTGTGAAAGATGTGGAACAGGAAAAGTAACTTTCTACATCTCCCTGTGTACTGAATCTGTTCTTTTTCTTATACTTTTTACAGGAAGCAGAGACGAAGAGCTCGATTCAGATGATTTAGATGATGATGAAGATGATGATGATGAGGAGGAGGAGGAGGGCTTATCTGGTCATGCAGAGACTAACGGGACAGAAGCTCTGGATGGTCTCAGGAGTTACATGGACCAAATGGACCATGAGCTGATGGGCACAAACATAGGACAAAGCTTCAATGTGACGGTAAAATCTTTGCATGTTGCTCCTTCAGCTCCAGCCTTAAGATATTTTCGAATAGATTTGTTTTAAAGACTCGTAACATGTCTTCATTCAGTTTAATCTCTTTTTTCTGCAGAATCACAATAAGGCAGGTTTTGACAACGGCTCCCCACATCCCTCCGCCAAAAAAGACAATTCACAGACACAAGACAGGGTCGAAGACACGGACGAGGAGATTCAGCCCCTTGACGTCGATCTCAATCTGGTAACCAACCTGCTGGAGTCCCTCAGCTGCCAGGCCGGACTGGCCGGGCCGGCTTCTAACCTGCTGCAGAGCCTGGGACTACATCTACCACCGAACTCAGACCCCTCATAAAGCACAGCAGGTCGACTCTTCATTAATAAGGCAGTGGTTTCAGAATTTCTGCTGACACTCCCGTTGGATTCTTTAGATGTCTTGTAGCGCTTTTTATTCAGAAAAAAAAAATTGTGTTGTGTGCTTTCAGTTTTTTTTCACAAAAAATGTCATCTGCACTGTAGAGCTTAATTTCTTTGCAATGAAGAAAAACATCATAAATATTAGTATACATTTTTTGTCAGATATATTAAATAAATAAACAAACACAATTAACACACCAATAATAAAAATAAACTATTTAAAAGACTATTTCAGAATACGCACAACAGACGCACAACATCAATGCATTTCATACACAACTTAACCTTTACTTTAAGGATGACTTTATAGCAGCATTAAAAAAGTCATTTATCAACAAGTATTCTGTGAATATTGATGATTTATGGAGGTGTTTTCATCACTCAATTTCTTTTTTTTTTTTTTTCCTTTTTTTTTTTTCATATTCTTTAAACCTCAAAACTCAGTCTGTGACTGCCTTGAATAACTTTGTAAAAAAAAAAAAAAAAAACCTTCAGAGCTTTTAGTCCCAGTTTAACCACGCTGCAGAAACAAACCCTACACATCAGTTTCCATGTTTGAAGAAATCCCAGTGCCACACTCAACAAGCAGTAATGTCAGGGAAGTTTTAACACAGATTGCTTTGTGTATAGTTGACTGCACTTTGATTCAGTTGTTTGAAAAAGAATAAATATTTTTGGAATAAAGTCTTCATTCAGTGTAATTGTAGTTTATTTAATGCATCCAGAAATGTTGCTTTTTTTTCACCAACTTTCAATAGTTTGACACAGTTTTAACAATATGTGTTGGAGCATGTAAAGAAGTCAAATGGTTACCTCTATTTTTTATTAAATTATACGTGCACACAGTAGAGCGATAACAAAACCGTTTGACATTCTTAACTGAAGGTGTCACTTTGCTTCAGGTGATAATTCTATCAGTGCGGTTAACCTCCTTGATGTTGCGATCCCCTCTCATCGAGTCATTCAAGGGCAACTTTGTGAGGGGAAAAAACAACCCAACAACCCCTGGTTAAAAATTCTCTCAGTTAACCATCTGAGCTTGAATATGCTTTAACCCTGTTAAGTAAAAGTGATAAAGTGGACTGTTGTTTACAGCGAGGTCAACAAAACCCCCCATCACCAGAGGGAGAGTGACTCTGATCTCCTAGTGACGTATTCAAGTATTAAAACCACAGTACTCTTTTGATCTCTCTTACAAGAAAGAATCAAGCATTTAAACATGTTCAAAAAATAGCAATAGTACATCATGATCATCCAAATACACATGGAAAAAAAAAAACGTCCGACATTTAGAGCTTAGAATAAATTGTTGATGTGTGATGTGTTTTTATAGGTAAAAATACGGCATATAACTTAGACTGATGACACTCTGAGGTGAAAAGCCTAAGCAGCACATGTCATGTGAGCAAAAAGTTCAGTCTTCGTTTCCCACAGAATTAAATAAATTAAACTGATGAATGGTGTGGAAACAGTACAAAGAAGTCACCACTTTTCACAGCCCGCAAGAGGGAAACTACAAAAGATGCAGGTAAGGCTGCAGCACCTGCCTCGCTGAGTGGAGCAGTGCAGCAGCGAGTGGTGAGACGCGCATAGCCGATACACCGACCAGGAAGTTCAGCGCCAAACCCAACAGGAGAAGAGCGAGCAGGTATCCGTGAAAGAGCAAACTGTGCCAGCTGCTTTTACTCAACACATGCCAGGGATTGTCAGGATGCAGCACCCACAGGAGGCCCAGTAGCCAGCACTGGTTCACCAGTTGGGTGTAGTAAATGTCAAAAATGGAGGCTTGGACATCAGGAGGGAGGCGTCGTTCATTTTCGGATACTTTAGCCAGCCACGTGAGAGACAGACTGTGAAGGAGCAAAGCCAGAGGTGCGAACATGTACTCCAAAGGCGTAACAGCTGTGAGACCCTGGGAGGCTGCAGAGGAAAAGACAGGTTGGATTATTTTTTTTGGTTCTGAAAAGAACCATCAATTTCTCCTTTAAATAACACGCTGCTTTTCACCTGTGATCACAAAGGATGTCGCACACAGGAGGCAACTCAGAAGAGAGAAGTGGAGAGGTGGAGAAGGGGTCAGCTTCAGGCAGAAACTTAAGCCCACAGTTACAACGGGCAGCAGAGGCAAAGTGACGGGAAAGAGGCCGGCATACGGGCTGCTAACTTTAGCCCACGTAACCAGCACGGCTTGAATGCTGCCACAGATGGAGGGAACCAAAACGCTCTCTCCCAGAGACCTGGAGTAACACTTCAGAGGTACCAGACGCACAATGTGGAGGAGGTTTAAGACTAAAAGAGAGACCAGAACCTGGAAAAGACGAAACATTTCAAAAATGGTTATTTATTTTTCAAAGCTGCATGAGCAAGAAAGACACAAATTGTGAATTCAGCGTCTTCTGTACAGTAACCAGCAGCCAACACGTCATTGTATTGGTATTGACTTAACTGCAGCAATGATTAACAAAAGTTGAACTCATCTTTTCTTTTGAAAGATATGTCAATGTTTTACACAATGTTATTATAAGTAATGTATTAGCATTTTTTTCTTCCTTTTTTCATGATGTAAATACAATATGTGTGAGTTGTTAACAACCAAAATTAAAGTTGAAAACATTGTTGTCAAGGTGTACTTTTTGCTGAGATATCATAAATGCACCAGTAATTGCAGGTAAATTACACACTTGCTATCAGAGGAAACACACAGTACTTTGAACCTTAACAGCAGGTGAGCCACTTGTATGTGTACTCCATTCCAGAACTGATAAAAGATGTTGATTCATCACAAATCTCCAGCTTTAAATGAATAATTCAGCTTCAAGTGTGAATCATCCACAGAAAGAAACAAAGCCAGCCATCAGAGGAACCAACCTGTGCAAAGCAGAGAGCCACTGCATACGGGTAGTGATACTGAGGGAAGAAGATGCTGGCCACAAAATTTGCTAGTTTGTCAGCCAGGCCATATATCACCACGACCACGAGGCAGAGGACAGGAACCAGCGGCTTCAGTGCATGATAAGATGAGAGACTTTTTGTTGCTGTTTTGCACCATCCCTTATTCCACCTCCCTGAACTGTACACCAGATCAGACAAGAGTCATGCTTTAAAAATGGCATGTCACATGGTTTAAAACCTAAACTTCATTTTCATAAAGCTCGCAAACTGATGTGTTACTTTGTTTAGCTGACAGACGAGCTCTTAGAAAGGACTATTTCAATACCTGCTGTAATATCTGATGTACATGCAAATTAAGTTTAGCTACTTAGAAACCATTTTTAACATCAGTCCTGTGAAACAATTTAAAATAAATGATGATTTGACCCAGCAGGTTTACCTTAAAGGCATGTTGTCATTCTGTGCAAATGTGGCAGCTGGGAGTCTGAGGGAACTGTTCTCTGAAGTAAAGAGGGAAAAAGCATGATTAAAACATCATAAAGTAGGAGTACAAACAATATAGTCTCCAAAGCATGACACAGATTAGCATCTGTTAACTCTTAACAATAATATCATATGATGATTACTTTTCTTTAGTTTTCTCAAAAAATATCATACAAGCTTTTGTCTAGCAGTGGCAATGATAAGACTCTGACACAATAAATGCAAGTGATTTTTAAAAAATATATATTTTGCCAATGTATTCCATTTAAAGGGTGAGTAAATTAGTCACATAATATTGTCCAAAAGCTTTCCATTTACATTTAATGTCAATAGGGGCCAAATTGTAGGCGACTAGGGTAGTTGAATCAACTTTGCAGGACACAAATGCCATAATATTTTTGCACCTCCACTTTTCAAAAAGCGTTTCCATTCGTTGTCCTACGATTATTATTATAAAATAATAATGAACTACGCCATAGATTGCCGGTTTCCTTTCATGTTTTAATTGGCTTGTGTTTGATGGTTTCTGTCCCTCTGTTACTAATGTTCACGTTAAGGTTCGTGGTCTTTCTAACATAAAAGTCAGAACGTATAGTAAAGCCTGCACCTTTTCAGTTCTCTTCTATTAGTCCAGTCAAAACCTTGAAAAAGTGCTCGATAAACTAGGCCTACTCACCATTTGATATTCGTCATACAGTCATAGTTTATTTCCACACTAATAATCCGTGTATTAATATTTGTAAAGTCGGTAGTGACCGTCGTGATGAGCGCGTGCCTGCCATTGAATGAGCCGCTCTCTACTGCGGACACTCGCCTCGTGCGCTTCCTCTCTGCGTCCACATGGACTTTGCTCCTGGTCTGTTTGTTGCACCATCATTAAAAGGAGCAGTCTACTATGCCCGTTGTTTAAGGTCTATCAGTGCAAATGATATATTTGGTGTCCAAACGGTATCTGTTTGCTGACACATTTTATGACACATAATGAAGGATGGAGGTGAGCGCAGACTTGAAAGAGGAATTTGACCTGTGTTACCGATCACTTGTCTTTGTTATGTGGGACTAAAGACTGTCTGTTTAGTCCAAGCTTTGACACCTGTTTGTGACATTCCTGACACTTCTTCATAAGTTGTATATTACCAGCCCCGCATTTGTCTGCACGTAAGCCCTAATGGAATCAACCACATAGTCCACATATCTGCATGAGGGAGGTTCTGCCTATAAGTAAACAGACACAGAGAGGGTGAAGGTTCTCTCACAAAAGAACCAGGGATATGCACGAAGGCCTCTGATTGGTCCAACATCAAAAGAAGGCGTCCTGTCACAGCTCATTTAAACTGCTACGGTGAACCTGCAATAAGAGGAAGGTAAATGATTATGTGTGCACACAAAGCATGTAAACACACTAATATGTAATAGCCTATATTTACACTAATATATTTACACTGGTATGGAGAATCAGTGTACATGGGCTGTAAAATGTGTGTATGTATTCCTTTTCAACTTTTTAGAAAGTCTTAATTAAACACACTTACCCAGGAAGACAACAGGGGGCAGTAATAACCTGTTTAGTTGAACAAATAAATGGTATGAAGAAAATCAAAAAACACAGCTGACAAGCTAATTCAAGGAGTTGGTTTCTTGTAAATAACTTTGAACTACAATTGAATTCGTTTGAAATGTATTATAGTTTGACTGATTTGTTTATATTTTTGGCCTCTGTACAAGTTAGTAGATTGTTGCCTGTAACATCCAACAATCTACTTTGCATTTACAGCACCTAAACTTCCCCCCTCCAATTTTACTACATTTTATTTCCTGACTCTCCATTTATGACAGTCTTCTTCCTCTGTAACTTGTCATTTTGTTGTGATGATGCAGGTCTGTTTTGATACATTTGTGATACATTTTATCTGCATGGTGGAAAAAAAAAAAGTTTTTAATTGGGCTTTTTGTTTATGAACTGTTGGGTTTTTGTCCCCTTTGGGTGTGTTTGCCTGCATTGGGCTGCTTTCTTTTTTGAACCATGTCTAACTCAAAATCCTCTTCAACTTTTTGTCAAATCCTCTAGTTAATTACACAGTCTGCTAGCAAGTATCCCTCATGCCTGCCAGAAAGGCCTTTACTTCAGCTTGGAGCCAGTCTGCTATTGTCCAGCCTGAAACCGTACATGCTTGCAACCTGCCTGGACTTGATTCATTAAGGCTAATTTAGATGAGCCTGCAGCCTTCCTGTCTTAAGCAAACACTATATCTTCTTGTCTTGTCCTGCATGCCCTTCGCTGGCTCACACTGACTACATATTTTTTCCCTGAACTGTTTCAATAACAGGCAGTGACAAGGTTACCTGATGATGTAAAGAGTGAGAGAGTATCTCAATCCTCAAGTTTTTGCTGTCTTAATAGAACCTTTATCTATGGATGGTTTTTACTTGTCTTTGCCAACAAAATTTAATTTACAATGCAATTGTTGGAGTTCAATTGGTTGAAGTGGGACTCCTATCCTGGTCTCTCCTTCGTCACCTGTCAGAGCCAGCTACCATGCGGCCCTCTAGAGCACTTAACTGTTATTGTGTTTCCAAGACCACCAGCTAAATTAAGGGCAGGGTAAAGCACGGTTTGAGCCACAATCGCAGCTTTGCAAACAAGTACTGCTTTGAGGGTTTTGTCAGATGTTTTTTTCACCTTTTTACCTGTATTGGGAGAATATTCGTCATTGATTTCAACATGTTCTCGTCTCTGTGAAGCATTTTCTTTGAATGAAGGACTGATGGGAACAGCAGATGCATCTGCAAAATTACTTCAACGAGATGGGCGTAGTTCTGTCCAGGTAAAGAGTTCTGCTGCTTTTTTGTTTTACTTGTAAAAGTCAAAAACAGTGCACCGAGGGTTAATCATTTGTTTGGAGTTACGTTTCCTATAATGTTGCTGCATCTCTGTCTTGACATTGCAATCCTCTGCGTTTGTGTCACTGTTTTCGTGCCAGAGTGAACAACAGCTGTAGAGCGGCCTCCAGAGAACCTGTCAACACATCCCAAACAGCGAGCAGCATCTGTGACAGAGAGGTCAATACAACTAACGGTGACCATTCTTCCATCGAACCGATCCAGAACAAAGGTAAAGAGTATATTTTTACTACTCTCTCTGGCTTACAAAATCATTGAAAACACAACGACACACTCACTGCAATCTTTGTATTTCCTCCACCTACAAGCAGTATGTGAGAAAGAAGAGTTGCAGCTGATACCTTCTCTTCCAGAGTCAGCCTGCATAGAGCGAGGGTATATCACTCCACAGCAAGCGTACAACCTGCTGAACGCAGAGGACGGTCAACCTGCCTTATATGATCCATATTATATGCTAGTCCTGGACTGTCGCAGCCCAGAAAGGTGGGTTACCCCACGGTGCTCTTTAGATGCATACGCTATGTCGAAAAGAGTCTAAACACAATATTCAATATTGGACACATTGAGGCAACACATTCAAATGTAACCAATCAAAAGCACAATCTGGACTTCGGCTGTGACATATCTCAACATCAGTTTTTGGGACATTTGACCACTTCAAAAGATTGGCTTGTGATCTTCATTTTAGTCCAGAAATGAAAAGATTAAAAAAAAACAACAACTTGATCATACAATAGATTACTGTTAAAACAACCAGGAACACTAATTAATGAGCATGTGTTTATATAGGTGTGTGCATTGTATTATTCCAATTTATGTTTTAGGTACAAGGATAGCCACATGGTAACAGCAAGGGCTGCTGTGACGGTGATCCACCCTGAGCTGGGCTGTCTAATTAGCTGTGTAGAGTTGCAGAAGTACTCTATAATACTGCTGTACGCAGAGGAAGGATGCAGCCCAGGTCAGCAATCGACTTTCAATCTGCTAAGCAGCCAGGTCCTAGCTTGCTATCAAGCTATCATTTTGTCTAGTTATATATAGTTATTTCTATGTCTTTCCTTGGTTTTAGTTGGCAGTACGAAGGCTAAGGTCGACTCCCCAGACCTTCATCGATGTTTCTTCCAGCTCAGTGGTTTAGGAATGGACCCTGTCATACTGCTGGGGGGATTCTCTGCCTTCTATACCTTCTACCCTTTCCTCTGCACACCACATATGGTCCTGCTTGAATCTGAGCGCCACACTCTAACCATCTATCCCTCGGAGATCCTGGAAGGATCCCTCTACCAGGGATCTGCCTCCCAGGCCTCTGACTACCGCATCATCAAGAATCTACACATCACTCATGTGGTCAATGCAACTGCAAACAGCCCAGACGCTTTCCCCAACATTGTAAGCTACCTGAGGCTGCGTCTGAGTGATGATGCACAGCAGGACCTGGTGAAGGCATTACCACTTGCGTCCAGTTTCATAAACAAAGCGCTTCGAGCTGAGCCTGCCGGTCGTGTTTTGGTCCACTGTAGTATGGGCAGGAGTCGCAGCTCAGCATTAACACTTGCCTTCCTCATGGAGCATCGCTGCTGGTCGTTGCTTCATGCCCTGCGCTGGTTGAAGGAGAGGAGGGCATGCACAGCGCCCAACATTAACTTCCTCCAACAGCTGCTGTCTTATGAGGAGCTTCTGTTTGGGAGCAGACTCAGCTCATTGGATGAAATCCGACGATGACTTTTCCTGCATGTTCACATTGAAAATGTAAAATATATTTTTTACAGTTTACTTTCAAAAATATGTAAAGTAAACTAAGACTGTACAGTTGACGTTTTTTAAACACTTAAATATTGGATTTTCCACACAAGTTTGACATTACAAGTGTTTCTCTATGCCTCGAAAAACAATATAAATATTAGATAATTATAGATATTTTTGATGATATTCTAGAGAAAATTATACATAAATGAATGTGTGTATGTACTAGTTTTACATTTCACATTAAAAGGATCCTGCTCTCAATGTTATTCGATGAGGTGATATGTTCATATGCTGAGTCATGCCATTTGTTCAACAAGTTAAGAATTGCTGAAACTGAATGGAGGCTTGCAATAAGACATACAGAGCGTCTATGTTTATATATGTAGGGCTTGCTATTGGGATCATTCTTTACATGTGTTGTGCCTGCCAGCTGAACCTATATTACAGTGACTTAATTGTACATCTTTCACACATACACATTCAAAAACACTTAGGCCTAGCTCCACCCAGTTGAACTCAGAAGCACACAGAAGGAATTCCCTCCCTCCAGTTGCAGTTTTTTGGTGGGAGGAGGGAAGTTTCTGGAATGTGGCAGAAATACGAAGAGGAATCTGCAGGTGAAAAGGAAAGAAATTAGACTGTATGGCCAAGTTAAGAACAAATAAAAACACCTTAAAAAATGTTGTAATTATTGCACATTATTGTTTAAACATTTTTTTGTGTCAATGATTACAAGCTATTGAAATTAAAAGGGATTCTATTCAGTATTGGAGCGTAGAGGAATTTTTTTTTTAAAAAAGCACAGTTGACTTTAGCATACTGTAACTCCAGGGTAGGGTAAATTATCACGTCCAACTGTATACAATAAAACCCCAAACACTCTTCTATGTTTGTCCCAAAACGGGTCAAGTCAACCAGACACCTCCCATTGCAATTTACAGACGACAGCCCCCAAATGTCTGTCGTGGTGCGAGACTGAATGCATGTGTGAGGATCTGCACGTAGCATTCAGACTCCTAGAAATCCAGCCCATACCACCAGATGTCCAGGAGCACCTCGCCGACGAACCACCACCAGACTCTGATCACTGACTGTCCTGGATCTCTGTCTTCAGGGGACACTTTTCTGCTCCAGGATGCTCTCATTAAGGTAACTACGTTCTCCTACCTCAGATGAAATGAAAGAAAACTTTTTTTTGTGCTTTCAGATATCTGTCCAAGCAACATGTAAGCCTACTTATGAACGGAGTTTTCCTGAAAGTTATGTTGTGCAGTAGCGACCCTTTAGCATCGGAAACTTGTTTTTAGCTGAACCTCAGTCTGTATCCGATGAAAGTTAGGGAAACGTTAGCTAGCCGGGCTAGCTCAAGCTAGCTTAACCTAGCTAACCTGGTGAAACTTAAGGTTTTTGTGATGGTTGCCGGCTGCCACAACGAATATGACGAGACCAGAGGGATCAATAAAAACTCAATTCAGCTAGCACACGTCGTATAGGCAGAGTACAAACAGGCAAGTCTTAAGATTTGCCTGTGGAAGTGTCGTGTGTTTTGGCATACCAGTGTAATGCAGCGTGGGATGCTGTTCACCTTATCTCTCTTCACACATAACGCAGCATGATTTACACCGATTTCATTTAATGAGGGATTTTTCAGCGACGTTGTCTGCATTCAAACGCTCCTCATTTAGTGAGACAGTGATTTATGGACGGGAACTTTATTCTTCAACCTCTCCTAGGTAGAGTCTTAGCTGATAAATAACTAATGTGAACGAGTAAACAAACAGCACACATGCTGTCAGTCAGTTTTACTGGGGTGATGAGTTTACACGGGTTATAAAGGTGATTAAAAATCAGTGCAAACTCAATGGGCTGCTGTACGGTCTTCAATGAGCTTCCCCGGCGGGGAGGGGCGAAGACGTGGCAGTCCTCTTCCATCCACATCCTGTGTTATTTGACTCCTCAGCTTCACACTCAGTAACACTTGGAGAAGAGATAGTCCTAAAGAAGGCATAGAAGCTACTAGAATAAATTGCAGACAGAGAGGAGGGGTCTACTATTTATGTACAATTTTATGATAATAACAAGTGTTGATTTATTAGGTGACTCTGCTGGTATTTATATTGTTTGTGATACATTTGAATCATTTTTTTTGTACATTTATAATTTAACACAAACCTTTTATTGACCAATAACTTCTGGCTCCAAGAGGAAATACTCCCTCACTTGTCAGTATTTCTGTCGCTTTTGTTACAGTTCAGTCCTTGTAACCAAAGTAAGAATGCAGAAGTAACAAGAAAACATTAAACGAAAATCTAGATCTTTTTTTTTGCATAGTAGTGCACTTTCATATATCCTCTTTTCCATCAATTACGTGTTGTTGGAGGGAAAAAAAATTATGAATGATTATTGTCCTAAGCAGAATAGTAAGCGCCACAATGTTTAGTTGCAAAAATAGATTGTTTATTAATTACAAAATAGTGTTCTATTCTTTGTTTAAACCAAATTCTTTACAGTCATTTGGCAGGTAATTGCTAAATGGACTGCAAGCAATGATTGAACAGTTTCATGCATGTCTGTATGCACAGTGGAGGAGCACTCTCACTAACACTCACTTTCATGTTTGGTATGACACATGGATCTGAGTTATAAGTGTTATACTAACAGCTTTAATCTTGGCATTCTAATTCTACATCTTTATAACAAGGCTGCACAGTAGATGTCTCCATGCCATTAAACTAATTACAGACTCCGATTTATCCAGGAAATCTGAGCAGCAGAGGTATATTTAGGGTATCAAGGACTTAAATTGCATCCTAGATTCTGGAAAACAACAGTAGCAATTGGTACATAAAATGTTTAATGTTCTGTTCAGTTTCTACTGACAGCAACATTACTTTTATTTGAGTCAAATGCAAGTAGTTGAAACGTCATATTTGTGCTTTTACTTTGGAGAATTGGCCTGGTTGCAGAGTGAGAACCTGCCTGAGCCTGCTGTGTGCTTCCAGTGAAAGGAATTACTAATCTGCATCTCTGAAAAGTTCATGCCTAACCTTTACTCTGCCAAGTTTTAGGTCTGTGTTTAATTTTAAAGGGCAAGCTTGAAGTTGTAATGGTATCTTGGAGTTGTATATCAGCTTTACTAATATTAAAGTGTTCTTCACTCTGAAGTCAAAACAGACCGAAAGCTGTAGGAATTTTTGAATCTGTGACTGTTTGAAGAATGTATATCCGTCACTTTCCTTCAATTCTGTTTATATGTCTTTGAATGTGTTCTCACCACAATGTGCTAAATTCGTGGTATGGCAAGGTTCCAATTTGTGTATAGTATCATTACATTTTTTTTATTTTTTTTGTGAAAGGTTGTATATGTATGTTATGTACAGAATTAAATCACAGTATGACCTTACTATATAGTCAGACATCAAGGAAACTATGTTGAAGGGCTGGTTTCTTTTGTCATCAATGCAGCAGCCAGTATGCCCTCCTTTTAAGTTTGGATTCTGGTGTGGAATTCTTTTCTTTATTTTTTTGGACCAGAGAAGGAGGGCGTTTTTAGGTCACTGCCACAGGGCTATTGGACACCAATGGCAAACCAACAGGTGTTGCAGTGAGGAAAGCGGGCAAGCAAACTGCTTGAGCATGTCTTTAAATAGGCTTGATATTGTAGAAGTGTGGTAAAACTAGGTTAAATGTTGAAGATGCTTAAGAAAAAAAGACCAATGGCTAAACACTGAAGCTTCAGTGGTCCAGACATAGCGACCTGTGTGCACATCAAGTCTAGGGAGGAGCGGGATGGGGAAAGGAGCACTTTTCAAAGTTTTACATTTGGACTGCAGTACCCATATTAAACACTAGGTGGCAGAGTTACATATTGCTCCTTTAAGTGTAAATGGCATTTCTAGAAAAAAATATCTTAAGGTAAGAAAATTTGCTAAAAAAAGATTTTAGTTTTTACTAAATAGTTTCAACAACAGTATATAAACATTTGACCCTACTCTGCATTCATAAATACACACCTTTCTCTGTGCCTGAATATTTCTTTCTGTCTTTGTTCTCATATAATTTCCGTCTCTCTGCCACACGCCCTGAGTAGTTATGCCAACTCCAAAGGCAGACCGGACACAGTAACCACAGACTTATATTTGGCTTTGTGTGGCTGCAAGGCTGCGCTTTTAAAAGAATTAACACAATTCTCTGAGTTTCTCATGACAAGCCTTTGAATACTCTTTTTATTCTATCTCTGGTTTCCACAAGTAAGGCCCCAGTGACTCTGGATAATCCACAGATCTGACTTACTATTGCTTTCCTGTTTTACTCGTATTCCAGTATTTCTTTGGATTATTCTCCTCAGTCTAAAATAGTAAAAACAACCAAGTCTTCAAATCAGTTTAAACGGCAAAAGAGGCAGGAAACGATTTATCAGTGAGAGTTACAAAAACGGGGAAACAAGACTTTGGATGAGTTATTACATCTGGAATGTTTGTTGTGGCTCAGTGGGAGGGATCCAGACAGTAGACATCTAACACATCTTTCCTTGTAAGAGATGTGGGGAGCATGACAGCCTCTAATGTGTCTGACATGAGAACCTGTTTTTCTGTCTGGTGACAATGTTCAAATGTACTAACAATAATAACAATAATAATGTAATAACAAATGATCTCTCTCTCTCTCTCTCTCTCTCCTCAGGATGGAGCTGCCATGTTGTTGTTTATTATTGCTGAGCTGCCTACAGTCTCTCTCTGCTCACAATGACTTCTTCACCTCCATAGGTAAAAAAATAAATAAATCAAGCAAATGTTCTAAATAATTGGTCCGTTTGATGACTTACTCATTAATCTTTTCATCTTTAATCTATTATTATTATTGCAGAATAATTATTTGATCTGACTTAAGTGAGAGGATAACGTTTGGGATTCATCACAATGACTATGTTTTCCTCAGGTCAGATGACAGATCTGTTATACACAGAGAAAGACCTCGTCACCTCTCTGAAGGACTACATCAAGGCAGAGGAGAACAAGCTCGAGCGGGTCAAACAGTGAGTCCGTGGACACATCCGTTATTCACAGAAGTGCTCTCAAAACAGGAAGAGGAACTAATGTTCAGGAATATTTCCCATGCATAGAGATTCTAATCTGCACGACCACTCGTGATGTTTCACCATCTTCCTTCTAGGTGGGCTGATAAGTTGGAGTCATTGTCAGCCACAGCCATTCAGGACCCCGAGGGCTTCTTGGGGCACCCTGTCAATGCCTTCAAACTAATGAAGAGGCTGAACACAGAGTGGGGCGACCTGGAGAGCCTGGTGCTCAGTGACACCACTGATGGTACGGACACAGTGCACATCTATGTTGTCATGTGGGTTGGGTTTGCCAGATGCTGCATGAAGTGGTATGTTTGTCCTTTTTGTAGGGTTATGAAATATGTCTTAAGCTTTGCAATTTCATGATAGTGGTGATATTGGGATTCAAAATGTACAGGTCCAGGGGTCTCTTTTAGCAACAGTGAATAAATGTCCCATATTCTGTCCTGTGAATAAACTGTACAGTCAGCCTACTGGAAATAATGTCAAAGAGTACACAGAAAAGGAGCTTCAAAGCAAATGGGAAGTAGGATGAGGGTTCATCACAAGTCCAAAAAAAGTGAGTAACTCTCTGCACCAAGTGAACAAAATGAATTGGTTGTTCACTTAGTTGGGGATTAACTAAGAAAAGAAAACGTGCTGAATGGGAGAAGGTGACAAATGCTGTCAATTCTGTTGGGTCAGAGGAGAAAACACAAAAGAAATGAAGAAGATGGTTGATATTAAGCTCGGTGCAAAACAATGACATCATGATGCACAAGCGAGAAAGAAGCATATCACACAGTTTCACCTTTGGACACTACGTCTTCAGCATTGGATTAATAATCAAGCATTGGCAGTCTCCTAACAGAACACGCCGATCCAAACAGGTCAGCATGCTGTCTTAAAACATGATCCCTGAGGATCGTTTGCCAAATCTTCTAAGAAGGCAAGATGGCACCATGGCACAGATTTAGATGTATTTATACATGTGCCTGTTACAGCCGCCTGCTGTCTTTTGAAGGTTTGACTCCAGTTTCAAACTCGACAAACAAACATTTGTTTGGCTTTTTAATGAAAACTGGAACATTCATGGGTGATGAGATTGATTAATGCATGCTGTGGCAGTGGCACTTGTAAAAATTCTCCAAGCAGTCTCACTGACCATGAGAGGAAAAAGTATAATCTTTTTTTCCCACCTGTTGTTAAATATCCAGTTCTGTTTTTTTTCTGGTTCTTTTTCTCAGGATTTATTTCCAACCTGACAATCCAGAGACAGTACTTCCCCACAGATGAGGATCAGACAGGAGCTGCGAAAGCTCTCCTCCGGTTACAAGACACTTACAGACTGGATGCCAACACAATTTCTACAGGAGACCTACCTGGTAAAGTCCTTAAATCAATGCAGACCACATCTAACTGCTGCAATACTGGGATCTTCAGCGACTTACTTTAAGTGTCACACAGTGTGTGGACAGACATGTTTTTGTCTGCATTTTGTGTCTGTGATATCTCTGTTATAAAGGCTGTACAAAATAGAACTCAATGCCAATGTTCCCCTCTTGTATCCTCTCCATACCAGGAGTGAAACACAAGAGCCCGATGACAGTGGAGGACTGTTACGAGCTGGGGAAAATCGCCTACTCTGATGTGGATTACTACCACACAGAGCTGTGGATGGCCCAGGCTCTGAAGCAGCTTGACGAGGGAGAGGAGTCAACATTGGACAAGGTGACACTGCTCGACTACCTCAGCTACTCCATCTACCAGCAGGGGGAGATAGAGCGAGCACTCGCGTATACCAAGCAGCTGCTGGAGCTGGGTGAGTCCATATTCATAATTCATAAATGAAGCGGGAGATTTGATTTTGCAAGAAGTGAGATTAAAAATCTGGATTTGAAACTTGATGCACATTATATTGTATACTATATTGTATCTTGTTTTGCTATTTGTGTTTTTTGTTTTTTTTCTACGTTTACATAGGCATTGGGGTGTACTTTTTTTTAAAAATTAGATAAGACTGTAAAATTACAGAAGCACACAGAGATGGAAATGCACATCTGCACCATTTATCACATCCATCATAACTGCCAGGATTCAGTCAAATACTGTTGCGTATTGGAGCCAAACATTCAGGGCCAAAGCTCAGGAAGGGAACGCTTCTCAGTGTGCCACCCAAAACAGTCTGCCTGACAGTTTTCTAAGTCTAACCTGTATGAACTGTTACTATAGTTGAACCAAAACATCTTCATAATTACAAGTCTTCAATCCTATATTCATTTTTTTCCTCCCACAGCAGAAACTAGTCTTGTTGTAATGTTAGTCGAAGTTGTTTGTGTTGCAGATATATCGATCACCAAAACACTCGTCTTTAGTGCTGAGGGACTCCGAGATACACAGTGTCTTCTTAGAAAGGACCTATTAATAATGTGTGCTGATCCTATTCTACCATGTATACTATTTTGTTTATTTATAGGATTAATTAAATGAGCCCTTGTCTAAATCTGTTCTCTTTATACGTCTTGTTCCTATGAGCGGGATAAGGTCAGGCTGAATAAATAGCATTGGAGGTCATCAAGTTACCCGCTCAGTTATTTTTCTTCAAGGCGATCTGATATCTTTCGGGGAGATTTCTGCAGTCATCAATATTTGTAACTGCACTTTTTTTTTTTTTTTTCTTTTTTTTTTTTCTGATGGCTTCATATTTTTCCCGCTTTCAGACCCAGAGCACCAGCGTGCCAACGGCAACCTCAAGTACTTTGAGTTTCAGTTGGCGAAACAAAAAAAGACTGCCGACGATTTGACTAAAAAACAGAAGGATCCGGGGAACAAGGAAGCGACCGAAAAGACAGAAAAGCCCAAAAAGAAGGTCTCCAATAAGCTGATCCCAGAGAGGAAGAAGTACGAGATGCTTTGTCGCGGCGAGGGCAACAGAATGGTAAGGATTACACAAAAGAGAAAACACAATTTGGATCTTAAAAAAAAAGAAACAACCCTTTTGATTGTTTTTTTTTTTTTTTTTTTCTTGTCTCAATCAGACTCCTCGCAGGCAGAGTCGACTTTTCTGTCGTTACTATGACAACAATCACAACCCAAAGTATGTGCTGGCACCTGTGAAACAGCAAGACGAGTGGGACCGCCCTTACATTGTCCGCTACCTTGACATCCTCTCTGACAGAGAAATCGAGAAAATCAAGCAACTGGCAAAGCCACGAGTAAGTGACTCACAGCAGTGCTCCCATGATGCCGTTTGTAGAATGTAATACACTTCATCTGCAACCATAATGTTCTCTGTAATGTACCGTGGAGCCTGCTCAGTATCTGGCGTGTGGTTCACTTCATTGAGGGGGGTCAAAGCTGTGAGGCTGGCTGATGTGATGCCGCTATTAATGGAAGCACACAGACACACGCACCTTTTTATATGTGTGTGTGTGTGTGTGTTTGTGTGTGGGTAAATCATGTCCCTGGCTTCACAGCTACGCAGGGCCACCATCTCCAACCCCATCACTGGAGTGCTGGAGACAGCTCCATACCGGATCAGCAAAAGGTAAGTCTTAGACACGAGATGCCAAGAAGAGAGGGTATAGGAGAGGGAGATATTTCTCGTCCTTTTTCCCCGAAATCACTCGTCCTATTTCTTCTCTGTTGGTCTGCATAACTAAATTTCTCTGCATTCGCAAAAGATTAAAGGCTCCTGAGCTGAAGCACACCATCCATAAAGATATGTAAGCTTTTATTGTTATTGAAGTTTACATATTATTAAGTGTAAAAATGCAAATGAGCTGTATTTGACCACGCCCCCTCCCTGGAAGGGCTGGGGTTGCTCAGGCCGTATCGTCATGGTGATGAGGCAGACTCAAAAGGGCAGAACAAACACACTCAGCTGTGTGAGTGTCACCCACCTGGGGGAGGAGTTACTGCCCTTTGTGATGTCACAGTGGGGGTTTGTAGGCAGGCCAGGGACACATTTGTGTTGGAAAAATGTCGTAAAGTGCATTTTGCTTAATATGTGACCTTTTAAGCAAGTGTCATACAAATGTGGTCTCTCCTCATGCTTTCACCAGTGACACAGAAATTGAAGATTGATTGAAAATAAATTCTGAAATTGGGATGAAAAATTAGTCCTGATTCTCTTTGTCTTTTGAAGATTTTGTTGATATGTTTCTGCTCAGGAGTCTACTAAAGAAAGGTAACACAAGATGGTAGAGGTTGAGAAAAATGGGTTACTTGTTCTACTAGTTGATGTTAACATAGTTTCATTTGGAAGCCGGGGAGTGTATCACAGGCATATATGCATTCCCTATGATTCAGTTTCAGATTTTAAAATCTGTTTCATGAATTGTCCCGTGAAACGCTCCCTGGGCGCTGCTTTTTAATAAGAATATAATTGACAACTAGTGACCGACTCTGCCTGTCTTTTCTCTCCCTCTTTCCTTCTTTTGCTTTCCAAATGTCCTCGTGTGTGTCACATTCTGTCTTCCTTTTAAATCTTCTCTTCCTCGATCTTGGTGTCCCTCTGCTGCGGATACTACTGTAGTTAAGGCGAGCCACGGTGCATGACCCCCAAACTGGGAAACTTACCACGGCCCAATACAGAGTCTCCAAGAGGTAAGGGGTCACAAGTTACCAGGAGGGCCACCGTGTCTTCCCCTCACAATCAATCCATCGCTTCATCTCTGCACTTTAAGTTCAGCCCTGCATAAATACCAAGAAAAAATGTTACACCAGGAAACCTACAAAAAAGAGCTTTTGAATTGAACTCAAACCGGTTTCTTCCAGAACACCAGATTGACTTTTAACAAAGTTGTCGTTTTTCAGTGTCGCTGAATATTGTTTTTCATTTCACCCGATGATTTGCAGATTTTCATGGATCTGTGCAGATGTGACATGTGGTTTTCTTTCACCCGGCCACTTCTCTGAGACATGACATCAAGAGCACCAAACCTCTCTATTCCTCGTTGCCCTTTTCTAGGGACGAGTCTTTACCACGTCCCCGTATGAGCTTATTACAGCGGCTGCAGTTCGTGTCTGCTTCTTTAACCTCCACGAGAGATTTGGAAACTTCCCAATCCATGCATAAACATACAGAAACTTGAATGCATCATTGTCACACACGCACAAAAAAAAATAAATAAAAAAAATCACCGTGAAGTGAAATATCTGTCCCACTTGGGAAAGATAGGGTGTCCTTTTGTTAGTAAAACTTGAAACCAAACCTTTTAAATAAAAGGCAAAGGAGACGACCCCCAAAAAAAACAAAAAAAAACACATTTCTTTGGCTTAACTCTTCCTGGTAGTTAATGTTTGGGTGACACACTGGTGAAAGGGTGTGGCGACCCTCTGATGTTCCTGTGTGTACGTGATAGCCAGCTTTTATTCCCACTTTCAGTCAACGTCGATTGATAGCGTGAACAGAGGGATGGACAGGACATGTGGTTCTCATCAGCAAGAGTTTGAACTCTTCCTGAACCAGCTTGAAGATACAAGGGAGGAAGAAAAAGAAAAAGTGTGGGCCCAGGATCGGTCCAGCATCCCGTATTATCAACAGAGAGTCCCAATAAAATAGCCAGGAGTCATCTCGCTGTCTCTCCCGTACACGAGTCACTGTGTAAAAATGCAGAAATTCTCAGAAACACTTGAGCAACACGTTGTGGGGGGGGAAAGTTTTCCCATAGGGTTTTCGACATGCGCAATTTCCTTCAATTTGAAGCAACCGCTTCTGTCTTTGTCTTTTGTATTGCTGGTAATTCCATTCCAAAAAGTCTCTTCACTTATAGTTTAATATCATGGCTGCATTGACAGTCGTTGTTATGTTGACATAGTATTTTAGAGCAGCGGTCACAACTCAATAAATAAGACTTTTCGGGCCGCTAAGACTTTCAGCCGTCATGGTTTAAAAGTTCACAAGGAAGAGCTTCGTCCCAATGCTCCGTCAGCTGCTTCTTTTCTCAGAGCTCTTCTCTTCGACTGCGGTTTTGGGAGTGAGTACGAAGGGCAGGTGGTGCGAGGCCCGTTGAATCCATGGAAATATTATTTTTTTTTTGTTACAGCAGTCCACAACCAGACCCTTGTGCCAAATGTCCACGTACTACAGCGCACACTTAGTACAACCTCGTACCCTCAGCCGATTGGGGATTCTGAATCTCGGGCCACTTCTCGTCTCCACCATTGTATTAACACTTCTTCTCTTCCTTAACCTCATATTCTGCTGGTAATGCCAAACTCCACGTCTTCCCCTGTTGCTTGTTGTGTGTGCTTTTTCGTGGCAAGTTTCAGCATGACGCCGTCTCCTGTTTCAGAAGAAGTCTTTACTGCCATCTAGTGGGCAAAAGTGTGTCTCACTGGCATGCTGTAGAGTTTGTCGCTCCGTTTTCCTCAGTTGTTCTTCTCTCCTTCCTTTAACCCAGCGCTTGGCTCACTGGCTACGAAGATCCAATGATTGACACGATCAACCAGAGAATTGAAGATTTAACAGGGCTGGAAATGGACACAGCAGAAGAGCTGCAGGTAAAGACTGAATCATCACAGTGGAAGAATAATGTGTGCGAATGCATGTAGAAAATAAATTCCAACAATCTCCTGCTTCTCAGAACGCCTGGGTTAGTGTGTTCATTTATACAGCTCTGAGACTTTAACCGTTTATTTTTGTTGTCTTTAGGTTGCAAATTATGGCGTCGGAGGCCAATACGAGCCTCACTTTGATTTTGGAAGGGTAAGATCTTATGGGATTAATACTTTAAAATATCTGTCAATCTAATCATGTATGAGAGACCAGTTACACCTGATGTTACCTCTCTCACACAGAAAGATGAACCGGATGCCTTTAAAGAGCTGGGCACTGGGAACCGCATAGCCACATGGCTCTTTTATGTGAGTTAACTCTTCCTGAAACCAATGTTGGGAACGTGATTTTCTTTAACTGGGGCCAAACCGCTGAAAGATTTTTCGACATCCACTCAAATGCGTATTTTGTGACGAGTCATTGTTCAAAAAAAGGAAAGTAGTATTTTAACTTTTCCTAAGAGTTTGGGATGACCCGTCTGTTTAAGACTGTGGCATCGTTGGCTTTCGCCCTTCAACCATTTTATCAAAACCTTTGAGGCCAAATCCAGTGTGGAAACAAGCTGAAACAGAACTTACAAAATTCAAAGTTAGTATGATATACTCCACTTCATGTACATTTTTAATCATTCATAGTGTGTGTTGAACTTTACCTATTTAAAAGCATTTCAATTTGCAAATAGTTACTTGATGTGACTGATGGAATCTGTTATGTGTTTTTATTTTTTCGTGGCTGAGGTCTAATAAAAATGAAGCAAAACAGTAGCCCATCTGGAGCAGCATGAACCGTTTTTTTAAAACCACACTCGCACTAGGCAATCTGCACCATGCCAAAGCACGCTTCACCCTTTAAGTGCTCTCATCCAGTAAACTTCCTTGTCCCTGTCACGGCACACGAGCACGCGCACGAAACATCGACAGCCTTCCATTATCGAGGCATCCCGGAGTGTTGAGGCCGTATCTGACCACAATGACTCAAAATAAGACTCACTGTTAGTCAAGGTGCCGTCTTGTTCTCTGTGTTCTCCGATGTGCGGACGCAGACTCAACACACGAGACTATCATGTTGCAACACCTTATGGGACAACTGGGCCAAGTGTGAGTGCGCCCCCTCCTGTCTTCCCTGAACCATACCTCTTTATGTTAGGCTGTCGCTGTCCAATAAAGAGCCCAAAGCCTCATGTAAAGAAAGCAGTCCCACAAAATAAACGGAGAGCTGGCACTGTCAGGTAAAAGTGGGTGTTCACTTACATTGAAATGCTTGCTGCTTGATTGGTTCTCGTCATCACCTTGAACTCTGTCACCCCATGCAGGGAGGAGTACAATTTAGTCCCTGTGGTTAATGGGGCTACTTTGAACTTGAGCAGCCGAAGAATTAGGCAAAAGAAGCCCCTCATTTACTTTCATGCTTGGTTTTACGCAGACACACCCTGGTATTAAAAGAGAGAGAGTTAGAAATAAGGGAGCGAGAGTAAGAGTGGAGATTGACATACGAGAAAGGAGCCACTGGTTGGATTTGAACCTGGGTGGTGTACAGCCTCTGTACATTAACCACTGCGCCACCAGTGCTCCATTCATTTGACAGCTGAGGATAAGAAACACGGTAAGAGAGACCAGGGGATAACGAGCATTGAAAAGCAACAGAATCGAGAGTCAAACCTACAATCAGTATGACGAGGACTGTAAGCCTTTCTGCGTACAAGCTGCACTTCTCTCCCAACTGAGTTAAACTGGCACCCCCAGCCTTTGTGATAGACCATGCAGAAGTCTTTACTTCTTCAAAAGTAACCTCTCTGTTAACTCAGCATCTGCTTTCCTCATTGAAGAGGAAGAATATGGATGTAATTAAGTACAATCACTGATCATTATACTATGACAGATAAAGGCTGAAGTGTCTTTGCCTCTCTGTCTGTGCTGTAGATGAGTGATGTAGCAGCTGGTGGTGCCACAGTATTCCCAGACGTTGGTGCAGCAGTGTGGCCACAAAAGGTAACTTCTTATCTTTAAGAACTTGTTATAAATATTACAAATAACTTTGTAACTAAATTGTTTTTTTTTTATAGCCGTTTGAATTCTGTAAAGAACTTCTGCTTGTTTTTGTTTGAGGCATAGTGTTGTGTGTTTCAGGGCACTGCAGTGTTCTGGTACAATTTGTTTCCCAGCGGTGAAGGAGACTACAGTACCCGGCATGCAGCATGTCCAGTGTTGGTTGGAAACAAGTGGGGTGAGCTGCTATGTGTCTGCTTCCTTATATATGTAGAGCTTATGTTAACGATTGAGTCCTGCACCCCATGTACTGAGACGATCGTCCTCATGCAGCCCAGGTTCCCCCCATTTCATACTCTATTCACTGCACTAGCCCAAAAATCTATCATAAAGAATAAATAAATGTAATAACCCAGAGTAGTCAAAAAGATTTTAACATGTAAAGTCAATTGTATTACCGTTAATTATATCTGTTCTGTTTTTAGTATCAAACAAATGGATCCATGAACGAGGCCAGGAATGGCGGCGACCTTGTGGCATAAATGAAACTGACGGGATCTGATGGGAAATAGGAAGCCTGTTCATCAACTTCCCTGCTCCCTTCTCCCCTTCCTTGTGAACCACCTAGGACCACAGAGCACTGCTGCGCACAGATGATGGCTACAGATACACAGGATTCAAATGGCTCTCTCTCCCACTCCACATAGAGTGCTGTGTTTCCCTTCGGCTGTTACACTCCACACATCATTATAGTTGATGATAAGCCCCCTGGACAGTATTAGCATTGCTGTGACGTATAAGGTGTTTTTATTTTTATTTGAGTTTGTTGGATGGTTATGAGAAACACTCATGCAATTTTCAGTTTCCCATGTAAAGAAAGTCATGTGTCCGTTTTGCACTCTGTATGAACTCCAGCTCTGTGGTGACGTTATCCCTCAGTATCGTCTCCAGGGACCAGCCTCCTCCCTGTCTGTTAACCTTAAAGGGATATTTCACCCATTTGCATGAAGCTTTGTATCATTAGATTGACCATTCAACACTACTACCATGTTTCTAATGATACACAGCTTCATGTAAATGGGTGAAGTATCCCTTTAAAGGTACAGTTACTTTTTAAGGGGCCTCTTCATTACATTAACAGAGCACTTTGGCTTGTTGATTTTGAGAAAATGTTTTTTTTACATTTCAGATCATAGCTTAGTAATAATAATATGCACCAACTTCAAAACAACTCCAACTGACTTATTTTCCAAAGGATCTTTTTCTTAATTTTTTTTTTTACAAAAGGTTCAGTTCAGATCCATTGTATATTTGTATTCTTCTGTTTTAAAGTCAAAAACAAAGTGGTGCTCTGTGGAAATAATGAAAAGGCTCATAGCTCATGAATTGGCAAGTCCAGTGAAAAATTTGACCATAGTCCAGGATAGTGTCACTTTTAGACCTGCAAATTACTTAAGCATTGCTAAGTTTTCGTCTGAACTAGCACATATTTTCATACATCACCTTACTTATTTCTCTGCCCTGATGGCAGTGTTACAAGTTTAAAGTTGTAATGTTTGTAATAACATTTTCAGAAACATGTGTATCCTTAATCAAGCAAAGTGCAAAAATGCATGGGAACAGGTACACATTGACACAAACACCACGCATTTATTTTATATGTTCATTTTGATTGTCCAAGTCTTACGAGACTTAAAAGAGAGCTACAGGTTAACTAAATATGTAAAGCAAAAAAGAACAATTAAGTAAAAACAGGACAAGGATAATAGGTATCGGAGTATTCTTCTTAGAAGAAAATGATTGCAGCGGGATGTGTGGGGTGGTTAGTGTTTTTCAGTGAAAGAATATATGGGTTTTCCACGGAAGACATGTTTTATTTATATGTCCCATGCAAATTTTGTGTTGTTTAATGAATGAAAGTCCGAAATAGTGTTTTTTTTTTCTACAATAAAGGCCGTGTGATTGATCAATTAATTGTCCCGTGTGCGCGCGCGCGCGTTTGTGAGAGATGTGGATTTTGGAGGACGGTATGCGAGCGTCACGTGACTTTGCAGTACTAATGATACAGTCGCTTGTTGATCTGTGGCAACCCGGGTCCAGACGTCTGACAGGTCGGGAGGACAAGGGCAAGCGTGACGGAGTGAAGAGAGCAGAGAGAGTCAGATAACTATCCCGTCCTCGACGTTACAGTCAACACAGCTGTCCGTCGTCAAGGGCAGATAGAGTTTTTTTTTGAGTGAACAGAAAGTAAAGATACAACAATGATGATGACCCAGATGGAAACAACGGTGCTATATAATAACGGCTACGAGGAAGAGTATATGCTGCAGGAAGATGAGTGGGACAGGGACATGCTTCTGGACCCTGCGTGGGAACAGCAGCAGAGGAAGGTAAGTTATCGTCCAAACACTTTGTGAAAAAAATAAATCCAACCCAAGTCTGTGTGGTCTGAGGTGAGAGATGCAAGAAATAATAAACCGTGTAGCTACTACATCCAGAGGTGTTGGAATACATAAAGGAGCAATGCTTGTTAAACCGGAGGAAAATAGTAGTTTATACAGTATTAAACTTTGACAGCGCTGCACGGATGAGACCAAGTCGACCAATGTACGGAGTAGAACATCCGACTGACACTTTCAAAATAAAACACCTGTTGCCGAAACTAACGTTTCCAGGGTCGTTAGAGGGGGGTCCAGTCTTATATGGACTTTTATTACATTATACACTAAGATATAACCAGTTTCTGTTTCAACAGCATCATGGAGACATTCAACACATCTGTACCTGCTCTTATTCAACTGTAATATTTACACTAACCTATATGTTCAACCAATGTTTGTAAAGGAATTAGTTATTTCAAGGTGGTTAAATTAGGCTACATCATTTACCACCAGTGGAGTTATAAAACATTAACAGTCAATGTTATTATTATACTGTTGTTTAATAGCAGCCTATCCAACTCTCAAAGTGAGCAGTAGTCTACATTCAAAACTGGCACAGGTTGTAGCAAGATGAAGTGTAAATTACAGAAGTGGCCTTGTTAAAATTAAAGCTATAAAAGAAGATAAAACTTCATGACTATGCACTGTTTAAGGAATATGTTATCACCCTCCGAAACATCAGGAAATGTAATACAGTAATGCATAGACCTATATGGATTTATACAGAGTTTTTACGTTGATGAAAGCATCACTGAACTTCCGGCACGGTGCTTTTACATGCTGTTACCTTGACGCAGCCAAAGGTCTGGGCTGAGAGGCATGACAGACGGATGCGGTGGGTACCAGCTAACAATAGCTCTTCCTTCCAGCGGCTCTGCAGACTGATACGCGCGGAATGCGAGCTGTCAACAGATGCTTCTAACACATGATGACGCTCTTGGGATTAGAAAGGACGCTACATCTAATTTTAACCTCAGGGACCAAAAGGCATTATAGTAGGGTTAATCCAGTGTCCTTGGTGCGGAATTCTTTTGTTTATAGGAACCATGCAGAAATATCATAGCAGCATCGACTCTATACTCAATATAGCCTCAGCTTCCCACACTGTCAGATGGTTCTAGGGCTTTAAGAATTGGCCTGAGCCTTAAACTGTAGCTCTTTGCACAACTGTGGACCATCAGCTTCATGCCTGTTCCCTCCTGTGGCCTCAACAGTGATGACTAAACGGTATATTTTTGGTAACTAAAGGCAGCAACACTTCAGTCATCTTCCCAATCTATACACACGCCTATATGTTTCCAGCATCTCTCTATTTTGCAATTTATTAGGCCTAGTGTTCAGATGTAGTGACATGTTAAAAGATGGTCACATACAATAGCACTGGTGGTTCTCTTACTGCCTGTTTGTTAAATACCACAGACATTTCTAATGAATGATTATTGCTATTTCTTTCACCAGAAGGTGACACCTTTTTCCCTATATTCTAAATAGTGTCTCTCCCGTTAAGTGAAACCTCATGTTGAGCAAAGTCAAAGAGCAGTTAGTTTATTTTAAATCAGACAAGAAGCTGTAGGAGATTTTCTTCATAGGATTTCAATCTGATGATGCATTTTGACGTTATGTAATAATTACCTGACATGGACAGGTTCATAGAGGACACTGCTAAACCAATAAGCCAAGTCTGCAGTGGCAGGGTGTTGTGTTACCCTAAGGACAATTGCAGAACTGTTATAAAATGACTGAAGTCATATTAGTTCAGTGGAGGAAAAAAGGTATACAAAACGAATTTTGTCAGCTCACAAGCTCTTTGTAATAAGTGTCACATTTGATTGTCTTCTTTTTTTTTTTCTTTTTCCATTCTCAGAACCCAGCTGACTAGTGTCTGACTTAGCGAGGCCCCAAAGGCCTTAACCACTTTAAAGGGAGGGCTGGTCCTCTCTGGATGTGATTCATAAATATTTTTAGCTTTTATCGTCACTGGTCACTAGTGTCGGAGGAGACAGCAGGCTTGGAAAGTGGGCTTTACGGTTCTTTGACTGGGATTGAGTAAAATGTGTGGGTCCAGCAGGCCACATATTTAAACAAAGACCGTTACGCCCACACACACTTTTAGTAAGATGATCTTTACTCCAAGCCTTTTGATATATATTTGTTTTTCTCCAGCAAGATGGTTGAAGAATTAGGGCTGGAAAATGGTTAGAATATCTTCCTCAAGTAATGACAATGTTCTGCGTTCACTACAGGACTGAATGCACAAATGCTTGAGTTCAAGCTGAACGATGCTCAAATTGGCCAATATTGAGTACATTAAACTAATCACTATTTATGATTTCATTTAGTTTTAAATGAATAAAAACACATTTATAAAACTATTTAAAAAAAAAGTCTATATAAAGACTTAAAGTTAAGATTAACCAAAAATGAAAAGACAAAAACAAAGACATTCACTTTGACAGATCTATTCATGCCTATCCTGGTGGTATACCCTTCAAATGATATGCATTTCTGACTTTGTTCCTATCCTGTATCCATTCCTGCCTGTCTTTATACCACAGCATAGTAACAAGTGTGACCTGGAAGGGCGGCATACATGTACTGTGATAAAGCTGTCGCCTTGCAGCTGTAACCAATCACTTTATAAGTGGCAAAGTAGTGACAACGAGTGACGCGAAGGGAAAACTTGCTCCGCAACCACGTGACATTTCCATTCATGTTGACATGGCGAGACAATTTGACGTTTTTTTTTTTCCTCCTGGCTTCTTATCGTGAGGCACAGCAGAGCGGTCTAAATTTAACACCTTATATCGGTCGGAATGTGCTCCGTGGTCGGCTCCCAGCTTTCATCTGTACAGAGTTGAGCACCCGTGAACTCTGCTGGTCTCTATTGAAAGGGGAAATAAAAATAGGAGAAGACAGTGATCCTGTCTTAACATGATTTACAGTGTTTCAGTACCACACATAGAGATTGTTTGTTCTGATGCTTGTTAGCTTTAGAAGAAGGAGAAAGTTGCAACTTGACACGTATAAGTGTCACTAAAGGTTAATCTGAAAATGTAGCACTGGTCACAAAGGTTAACATTTATTTGGTATATAATCTTACAGTGGAGACTTGTTAAGATGTAAGGTTTCTCAGTTTGTTTAGGTCTTTCTCAAAGATAAATCTTCTTTTTATAGTTTAATCCACGCAAAGAAAAATTATTTAAATTGAGCTTAAAGTAATATTGGAAGCATTTTACACCAATCACTTTGTATGGTAATGAACAACAGGCAACATGACATGACACCCCGTGCAGTGTTTGGATTGATTTATATGGCAAGGTCTTGTGAAGGACTTACTGTCAAAATCCAAAGAATGTATTGTTAAAGTGATGACAGAATGCTTTGCCTTTCTAAACCCAAGCTAACATGGAAACCCCAACACAAATTGGAACCCAACACTTTTTTTTTTACTTGAAAAGCCTGTCAAGCCAAACTATGTGACAATTTGAGAACTTCTGTAACTAACATAGGTGGGGCATTGCATCAATAGAGGGGGGTTGGGGGGGGGGGAGTTTTGTGAGGCTTATTTTAGCAAACACCAAAAGGATGAAATGTTAGCTTCATTGTCTAGACTGCCATGTCTGACTTGTATTTGGCTAGTTGGCCAGTAACAAGTTGTTTTTCAAGCTAACATTAATAGGTCACCAACAACAAAAGCACAAAGAGTAGCTAGAGTATAACTAAGCAGCTTTTTTAATTTTTATTTTTTACAAAAGTTATTTCAAGCGATATACTTTCAGGTTTGGGGAAAGATTGTATAAAGAGACCTGGATTACAGCAGCGTTTTAAGCTAGGTGCTGCTCATTTCTAGGAATTTACTTATTGTTGCACAAAGCCAAAATATTCTGAAAAAATAGCCCAGATTATCTGGATAGCTTCTATGTAGTGAGAGCGATAAAGCACAAACATGATAGTATCATTAATTTGCACTTTCCAGACCCTGTGGCTCGGAAGTGTTAGGACACAAACTCTGGAATCAGCTAGCGAACCTGAATGTTAAGTGTCAATTATGAGAATACAGTAAATGTTGTGTGTTAATACTGGGATATAAATATTTCAAGACTTCTCTTTCAAAATGTTATAAGGGATTGGAAGACTTCCTGGCTGCATAGGTTTTAAAAAGTATTAGTTGGCTAGCTTAACAAATTATTAAAACGTTAACTTGATAAGTGAAACTTGCCCAACAATTACATTTTCTTGGTATGGAGCAAAGTCTAAAACAGAATGATGCTGATCAAGTTTAGTTCTTTGTGTGTTACTAATATTCAGAAGTTGATTGCTGCAGTTTAAGTGTGCGTCAACAGGATGCTTGTTGTAGTTCATTGTAGAATCTGCGGGAAAAAAATCTGAAATTCTCATGCAATTTTTTTTATAGTGGCTTTGCAATAATTCTGTGATATCTCTCTATGATCAGACATTCACAGCCTGGTGTAACTCCCACCTGAGGAAAGCTGGTACTCAAATTGAAAACATTGAGGAGGATTTCAGGAATGGACTGAAACTCATGCTGCTTCTGGAAGTTATCTCTGGTATGTTAAGTTAACACCTTTAAAAACTTCTGTTTAGTTCATTTTTCTATGTATTATGACCATAGACTGTAATATGACTTGTACACCAGTAGGATTACAGGAACATGATAATAACTGTAAGACACCTGTATTCAGTATTTGTATTTGGTGGTTGATTGTGACATAGTGTACTTGTTTTAATGTGTTTTTGGGGGGAATTGAAACAACAACACATGAATATCTGATTGTGTCACATTACACTCTGTCTGCAGGAGAAAGGTTACCCAAGCCAGACAGAGGGAAGATGCGGTTTCATAAGATTGCTAACGTCAACAAAGCATTGGACTTCATCACAAGCAAAGGAGTGAAACTGGTCTCTATTGGAGCTGAAGGTAAATTAATCCCTTCTGTAAATATAAATGTGGCCTCAATGAACTTACAGACAGAAGGGAAATGTATATTTTATTGCTCTCCCAAATGATTGAAACATGTTTGTTTTTTTTTCTTTCAGAGATTGTGGACGGTAACGTTAAGATGACCCTTGGAATGATCTGGACTATCATCCTCCGCTTTGCCATTCAGGATATTTCTGTGGAAGGTGGGATAAAAAAAAAAATCTAAATTAAGTTTATTTTCTCAAGACATGTCAACTGAATGTACGCGAGAAAAATATAAAAAGGAAAATAGCAAAAAAAAAAGATATATAGTTCTATATATACAGATATGTTTGTAAACCTAGTAAGTAACATTTCCTTTTCTTCTTAGAAACATCTGCCAAGGAAGGTCTTCTTCTGTGGTGTCAGAGAAAGACTGCCCCCTACAGGAATGTCAATGTACAAAACTTCCATGTCAGGTAAGCGGACAGTAACATCTTTCAATGAGTTTTGGCAGGTTTTATCAACAGTCTTTGATCAAAAGCTAATCTTCATGATCAAAAGGAAAAGTTTAAATGTCTTCATAAGTTGTAAAATATTGTATATTGAGTGATTAGGTTCCTCTGATGGGATATCCTCCTAAAATAAATCTTGACTTTGACCTGACATGTTGGTTCTTTCCGCTCATCGGCCCGTGTAGCTGGAAGGACGGCCTGGCCTTCTGCGCCCTGATTCATAGACACAGACCTGACCTGCTCGACTACTCTAAACTCAACAAGGTGTCGTGTGGTTTCACTTGTAACCAGGATGCCGTGTTTATCACTAACCGAGTTATTTCCACACATTTAACACTTCTGTCACAGTATAAACGAATGAAAAAGACACAAAGATGAATGTCACTTTAATGATACGATGTAAAACAATGATAAATCTCAGTTTAAATCTGCCACTGGTAGTTTGTGTGCTACCAGTGGCATTATTAAATTTTTTTTTTTTTTTACTGCTTGTTTTGTTCACGGATGTCTTGGAAAAGATGTGGCATTTGAAATGACACACTCTCTTGTTTGCAGTGTAATTTATTCAGGTTGAATTGAGGTGACTGTCGCTGTGTTTGGTGTAGTTAGAGTAAGACATTGGACATAAAGCATCGGATGTATTTCTTCTTCCCAGCAGAATGGCATTCAATTAGGCCCACCTCATGCTTCATTATTTTGAAACAAATCTGTTTCTTGGCTCATCATTTTAGCAGGAGAATCATCCAAAAGAAAAAAAAAAGGTTTATATTTTCCCACTGCGCTGTGCTCATTACAATGTTGGATATCTAAGTTCCCTTATCTTATCTGTTGTTGCCTCTCGTGCATTGACGAAAACCTGAAGTGATAAATATGCAAAGCCAGGCATGTCTGCCTTGAAACTATGACAAAAAGATATTCAAGTTAGAATATTCCCCCCAGCATATGGGTGTGTTTGCATGTATTTTCTTGGCAAACAAATGTTCAGCTCATTTTAATTTTGTGGCTTTAATAGATGGCCAGGGTTGTTTGTGTTTTTGTATAAACAGGCGAGGGCCTTGGTGAGTCGTCATGCTTATTATTCCAGCTCCAGAGAGCACCGCTGACAGCCCGTCTGTGTTTGTTTGTGAGGCAACAATAATACTAATAAAGTAAGGCACCTCCTTTTCTTCCTGGAAGAAGATGCCGTCGTATCAAGGTGAAGGCAAGGGCTAATTTGAGACTTCTCCTCTCACCGTGACTGGTTATGAGGAGTGACTTTTTCATTTGTTTTGGAAACAGAAGCTCTCACTTTTCAGTACGTAGCTCCCCGTCCCTGACTTGGCGTTGACCCTGAATAGTCACAGAAACATGAGCCTGGTCCTTGCAGAGCTCAGGCTTAGCTTTGCTGCTGCTATTGTCACATAGTGTTCCCCCGTTAGTGACTCCCATGCTCAGGAAAGTTAGGAAGAAGTTGGTGGAATGGTCACTGTGGTATTTATTTAAATTGATATAAGTGCAAGGATACTGTATCAGGAGAAGAGATTCATCGTGGCTATGTATTCCTCTCACCGGCTATTTCTCACTCTTTGAATCTATTTGACACATATTCACACATCCAGTCACACCTCGACTTTTCAGTTCTGCTTCTGCTGCCAGGAGACAGATTCACTGTGAGCCAGGCAGCTGTTTAGTCTGGCTCCAGGTGAGTGCATTTGTTAAGCTTGCTGGGATACAGCCCGCCGAGACAGATACACACACGCACACACAGACACACACAAGCACACACACAGTGCAGGCCTCGGGGTATCTATCCGTCCATCCCTCCTTCATCAATTTACCACCCTATTCATCCACGTCTCTCTTCTTCACTGGATCTGTGAGCAGCTGGCCCTGTCATGTAGTGTCCCTGCCCCCACCCCATCCTCCACCACTAAAGAAGAGTGGTCCAGAGATAGGGACAATAGCAGCGACAGCAGCATGATAGCATGATCCCTTTACCCCGCTGTCCTCACTCACCTCACTGACTGTCCCATTAGCTGGGGAAAGGCGTCACCGTCAGCTGTTGGCTCAATGCACCACTCCCACTCTGTTTAAACACTTTGTTTTCCCCAACAGAACACCTCATTTATTTGATAAAACACTTTTTTTTTTTACATTTTATACTAAAAGTGTTGTTTTTTTCCAAGTCAGTTATGATAATATAAATAAATAAACATAGGCTGGCCTCATGTATACAGCGTTCAATTATTAGATTTGCCACAAAATTGTTTTTTTTTAAACGATCAATAATTACACTAATCAGTAGTGTATCCTGTTGTGGTTTTCAGAAAAAATCCCCAAAAAGTCAGTCCAAAAAAAAAGTGACGTATAGAAGATTTTAAGAAATTATTTTCCGATTCAGACAAGATCCATAGGTCTGATATAACCACAACATCAACATGTGTTGTCCCCAATAAATAAGCAGAAAACATAGGAAACATATATCAGTTTAGGCTCTTTCAAGTACAAATGTAAAACGAGTGCAGCTGCAGAGTAGGTGGTCAGGGAGTATGATGTGTCCACCATAGCATGGAGGTCAGTGCGGTGGCATTTTAAGTCCAGCATTGCAGTCCAGTGATGCGGAATTGTGTTTCTGTATTTAGGATGATCCTCTGGGGAACCTGAACCTGGCTTTTGACATAGCCGAGAAACACCTGGACATTCCCAAAATGCTGGATGCAGAAGGTAATGTTTAATGCAATAGATGTATCCTAATTTCAGCTTGCTCATAGTCCTCTCATTGAAATACAGATAATATTCTTACTATTAGTATTCTTCCCTTCTGGTGTTTGACTATGTCTATTTCAGCCTTTTTTTTCTCTCCAAAAATTGACTCGCAGTTTCTGTCTCCTTTCATTCTCTTTAAAGATTTTTCCACATTTGGATTTCTATCTGTAACCTCGACTTTTCTTCCCTCACATTTCAATAGATATCATCAACACCCCAAAGCCCGATGAGAGAGCTATCATGACCTACGTGTCCTGTTTTTATCACGCTTTTGCTGGAGCAGAGCAGGTATCCATCTCTACGTTTATATGAGCACCATTTTCCTACTAAGGGTCCATATTCTGATGAAGGCAATATTCTGGGTTTAATTGCTCTGCAGAGCAATATTCCCGTTTACAAGTTAATCCGCATATTTCAAATAAACCCTAGCAGTAGTAGTAGCGTCATAAGAAGACGTCATCTAAACACCAAACAAATCCTTGAAGTAGCATTCAGGAGCATAGTCTGACTAACGCATTTTCATTACCCAATATTCGTGTTGACACAGGCACATGCCAACGGGTGTAATTTGGCTTTTTGATCATCAGAAAATGAGCTTAATCCAGTTCTGACAATTAAAAGAAGGTGTTTTCATGACTCCTACGCAATCAGAACATCGTCATTATTTCGATTAATACAGGAATATGGTGTGCATGTAAACAGTTAATGTTAAAACTATTCCCATAACAATTTCTATTTTATGAGTAAGTTATCCCTAATGTCCGTATGTCTTTTTAAGTGTATTCACAGTCTCAGGAAAATGAATTTTAAGTGTGATTTTGACTTTTTGATGGTAAAATAAGTCCTTCCTATTATGTTTTCAGTTGATTTAAAAGGATCCATAAAAGCATGACCCACTGCGATACTCTGCCTGTAACATTTATTTGACCCTGTACTCCCAGGCAGAGACGGCTGCCAACCGGATCTGTAAGGTGCTCGGTGTAAACCAGGAGAATGAGAAAATGATGGAGGAGTATGAGAGACTGGCCAGTGAGGTGAAGCATTATTTGAATTTCATTAAATATAAATGTCGAGAATTACCTTCTGCAATGATGAAATTTTATGTCATAAAAGCTTTGATGTTTCAAACTTTGGCACCTTTGCGCATAATTGTTTGTACATGACACAGAACTTTGTCCTCTGCTTATTGCATGATGAAAGAAGTTCAAAGTAGAAACACAGACTCTATTCCTTTACCCGCTCCTGTACATCATTGCTGCGATAGGCTGAGGCCAATGTGCTGAGAAAAAAAAAGAAAAAAAGACATTTCATCACTACTTTCCTTACATGGAGCACCTTGGCCTGGACATTTTTTTCACGTTATCTTTGTGTTTCCCAGCTGCTGGAGTGGATCCACCGTACCACACCCTGGCTAGAGAACCGGACTCCGGAGAAGACCATGGCGGAAATGCAGCGGAAGCTGGAGGATTTCAGGGACTACAGACGCCAGCACAAGCCCCCTAAAGTGCAGGAAAAGTGCCAGCTGGAAATTAACTTCAACACCCTGCAGACCAAGTTGCGCATCAGCAATCGCCCTGCCTTCATGCCTTCTGAGGGGAAGATGGTGTCTGTAAGTCACATTGTAAAATGTGTCTTCTGATTGTAATTAAGAAGTGTGCTGGACAAGTCGCTTGAGAAATAAATCTTACATAGGAATAAGAAATGACAGGCTCTGACAGTTAAACAATAGACGGAAATATAGTAATGAAAGAATACGTTTCATACCAGCTTACTTTTGAACTTACTTCTTGAACGTGTATTGCTTTTTCTATTTGAGACACTGTTTATTTCCATTTCAGCCTCATACACTTTATATTCTATACTACTTAGTGTTTTCATATTTCACCTATATTTGATGGTCTTTCATGTTATTAATATCTTGTGTGGTAATTTTGGAGCATCTTCCTTTAGTATGAGGTGTCTTTTGGTATCTTTATATTTCTATGTCCATTTTTAAACATCTTAACGTTACACATTTAAGATATGATTTGTCTATTTTCCTTGTGTGTACAGGACATAGCCAGTGCATGGCAGGGCCTGGAGCAGGCAGAGAAAGGCTATGAGGAGTGGCTCCTTACTGAGATCCGGAGGCTGGAGAGGCTGGACCACCTGGCTGAGAAGTTCCGCCAAAAAGCCACTAATCATGAGAACTGGGCCAGCGGTCAGTTCTAGTTGTTTTTTTTCCTGGTGATCTTTGCTTGCTAGCTCACGATTCACCTTCAGGCCCCTGCATACCTGATCGAGTGTTTCCAGGCTCGTTGTTTAGCTCTAACTTGCTCATCATCAGACTGTTCCCATCTCTGACCTCGAACCTCTCGTCCTCTTTGATTATGTGTGATACGTAGGAAAAGAAGTGATGCTGATCCAGAAGGACTACGAAACAGCCACGCTGACAGAAATAAAAGCGCTGCTTCGAAAACACGAGGCCTTCGAGAGTGACTTGGCGGCCCACCAGGACAGAGTGGAGCAGATTGCAGCCATTGCTCAGGAACTAAAGTACGTTCCCTTTAGCAGACGTTTGCGCTGATGTGTCACGGAAGCCCAGGAGTGCGTTTTCACTCCTGCCAAAACAAAAATCAGAGAAGGGAGGGAGGGAGAGGACAATGTCCAGATTAATCAGCAAATGCAATCTTGATTTCTGCTCTGTCTTTCACATATTAACTACAAATATAGTAAAAACCTACTAGGCTGATTGCCTAGAATACAAGTAACAAAGTACATGTGGTAGAGAACAAGAGAGCATAAAATAACCAAAATGTAAAGTCACGTGAGATCATTTTGAACCACTGTAGACAAAACATCCTTCTGAAGCGCCCTCTTCACCTTGAAGTGGATTTCACAACACAAACGTTTCAATACAAGGGTGAGGGGTTTGGTTTCGAGGCATGCTGTTGGTTCAATCAGCAGCCAATGATGTACACCTGCCGTCAATGATGAACACCTGGCCGCTGTTACCTTCTCAGCCTCTGATTTGTCAGAGTACTTCCAGGATCATATTTAAACGGAGCTCTGAGAGGAGATGGTATTATTTCAGCAGACAAGCAAAATGGCTCCTGTGGTCCCTGCAAGGTATGTGAATGTTTGTCTGAATTGTGTTTGCAATTTGATACTTAGCTTTACTCTAAATGTTGATGCCGATTTATTTTTGTGTTTAGTCAGTTGCTTCTTCTTACACTGTTAAGCTGGAATGTCCACTGCTTTCCTGCTAAACAAGGTAAAAAATCCTGTTTCTTTAGTTTCTAAAAAAAAAAAAGACTTGAAATGTACTCTGAAAGCAGTTTATGTAAACTTTCCTTAATGAATTCTCTTTCACCCAGTGGGAGGTCTGTCTGCAGTGTGGCGTCCTGACGCGGTCCCTGCTAGCTCACCGTACACTGCTCCTGCTCAGCCTTCCAGTGGGAACCCTCTTGTTTCATCGTATGAGCCGACGATGCCAATGGGACCGCAAATATATCCAGCAAACACTGCTCCAGAGATGTACAACATGGCTCCATGGGATGCCGCGCCTGTCCCACCCATGTCTCAACCCCAACCTTACTATGGCCTTCCTCCCCCTCCCCCTCCCCCTCCCCCTCCCCCTCCTCCTCCTCCTTCTTCTTTCTACCAGGCGGGTGAGGTGGCCAAACACAAGGGGAACTTAGAGCATGGTGTCTCGGAGCAAGAAACTACGGTGCTGGGCTTTCCTCCCCCACCTCCTCCTTTTCCAGAACCCTCCTACCAGGGTGGTGAGTTGAGTCGTTATGAAGCAGTGAAAGAGCATGGATATGAAGAGAGGGAAACGGAAGACCAAGGATACAGGCCTGCACCCCGCTTTGTCTCTCCTTACCCTGTGGCTGAACAGATGCCAGCTCCTTCCACGTTGGCACGAGCCCCCCAGCTGGCCCCATACGGCCTCAACGAGTTCTACCAATTCCTGTATGGTCAGCATCCTACTGGCACATTCTCTTACTATAACTCCAAACATGAAGCTGGGCAACACCACTCGGACGAACTTCACTACGAGAAGTACCCACTGCAAATGATGCCGATGGCTCCCAAAGGAGTTCCTACTAAGCAGGACTTGTGGAAGCCCCAGGACCCTAGCAAGAACTAAGTTTCAGAAGTATAGCAGCTCCAGTACCTGTAGTGTCAATGACTGTATTCAAGTTGTTTCTTCTGAAATGTAAATAAACTTTAAACTAGAACTGTGGTATGCTTGTTTTTGCCCTTTACTTAAAATGTTCATGAGACTACAAGAGACATTAAATCCTGTTGCTATCAAAGGAAAGGTGGAAACAAAAGACTTACCAGTTCTAATATTTTTGCCTTGTGTAGTCATTGAACAATACTGTAACTCTACAGAGGCACTCTAAAATTGATGACTTAGCGACTCAATCAGTTTCATTGTAGGTCAACCTAACATTAGCCTCGGCACAAAAGCTCAAGCCTTGTCATTTCTTTCACGTTGTACCAGTGCAGCTGCATTTGTAGACTGATTTGAAATGTTTCTGGCGTGCAGAAAATGACACCAAGTGAGGTTGCATTGTAATATCTTGTGGTTGGGTGCTTGACTCTGTTCAATAGCTTTGTTCTTTATCCTCTTTCTGCCTTTCACTGTAGCTATACAAGATACTATAAAGACCCTGAATTGAGTAATTTAAACCTTCAAATGACTTTCTTTTCTTTCTTTTTTTCCCCCTTTAGTGAGCTGGATTATCATGATGTTGCAGCTGTGAACCAACGCTGCCAGAGCATCTGTGACTTGTGGGACAAGCTGGGGACTCTAACCCAGAAGAGAAGGGAGTCCTTGGAGGTAAAGGCAACATTTAACAATAACATCAGTTTGTGAAAGTTCTCAATTGCTAACATGGTTATTGAAAGTGATCCACAAAGTCATTGGACTTTGTTAAAGATCTTTAAAACCGAGACTCGTTGACTTTAGGAATAACTTATGACTTTAATGTGCATTTACAATTGTGGATGCAAAGCATTCATGACAGTTGAGAAGCTCTTATATGCTGTCAGTGTGTGTTCTTATCGCTGGTGATTTCTGGAAATTTGAAGGAATTATTTCTTTGCCCATGTTGGGCCAAATCCCCACAAGAGTGCGCTAATGTTCCACAACAGATACAGGATGAAGTTGCTCCCAAGACCAACTTGGTGTAAGCATATCCGAGTGTCTGTCAATGACATCTGAGCAGTGAAGACACAACTGATTAATGAGCAGAGATAATTGGATCCCCTTTAAAATCCCTGACCCAGATAGAATGGTAAAATGGGAGGGTTGAAGGGGATAAAGGAGAAATAGATGGAAGAATCCTGTACAGAAAGTGACTGGCTGATGGCCCAGCAGCCACTTCCTCTGATCCATGCTGGCCATTCCAGACTGCAAATGTGTGAGGGCCCGGGCAAACGGCCAAGGATTAAGTCTGAATGACAGGGACAGAGGTCTGCTTTTTGTCTTATCTTCCACTCCCCGCTGTCCCCTGTTGGGGCAGAGGGTTTTTTTGTTGGGAAAAACCAAGCCAGGGTTGGGGGAGAATTAGTCCATACCACTGTTTTGGAGGAGTTGGAGGAGTCATTTAAAAAGGTGATAGGAAGTTTGTTTGGGGATTTGTGTATAAGACGGTTCCTTCATAGTTTAGTAAAGAGCCTAATACTGAAATATAAATTGGGCGTTGCAGGCTTTTCAGGATTTATTAACGCATTGATGTCTTGTAATCCTCTCAGCGGACTGATAAGCTGCTGGAGACTATTGATCAGTTGTTCTTGGAGTTTGCCAAGCGGTCTGCTCCTTTCAACAACTGGATGGAAGGAGCCATGGAAGATCTGCAGGACATGTTCATAGTGCATACCACTGACGAGGTCCAGGTAGGTTCAAACACACTATGCTTGCTAACTCACAGGCTAATTCTAAGTTAATTTTACCAAATATTTCCACACACAAAAAAAAAAATCCCTGTTAGAATTTAACCCTGCTCTCAATTTCCCTCTTTCATGGATGTTTCATATTACATAGGGAGTTGTGTTGGTAGGTATGTCACACATCAAAAAGAGAAAAGCATGAAATGTTCTCAGAAATGTCTGTTTCAATAAAAATTCAGGACTTCCCTATTCCACCTTCCAGAGTCTAATCGCAGCTCATGAGCAGTTCAAAGCTACCCTACCTGAGGCGGATGCAGAGAGACAGGCCATCCTGGGAATCCAAAATGAGGTGCAGAAAATTTCCCAGAGCTACGGGATCAAGGCCAACATTATCAACCCTTACAGCACCATCACTATTGAAGAGCTCCTTAACAAGTGGGAAAAGGTAGTTAACTAGTACATCATATTCATTCAGACCCTTACACTGGAAAAAGTAATTATTCAGATGAAAACTGTTTGACCATATACAACTATTACATATAAATCCCAATTCTGTAGATAACGTTAAGGTTAAGTGCTTCTCTTGTATTTTATCATTGACTTAAAGGACTAAGCACCTTGAATTTAATATAAATACACTAGTATAATTCTACTCAGTGTAAATGGCTGTTTTCAGGGGATCACTCAACGAGCCCTTTGTATTTGTGTGCTTTGAAGGTGAAGAAGCTGGTTCCTCAGAGAGATGGTGCTCTCCAGGAGGAGATGGCCCGTCAACATGCCAACGAGAGGCTGAGACGACAGTTTGCCGCCCAGGCTAATCTCATTGGTCCCTGGATCCAGACCAGGATGGAGGTTAGACATACAGGCCTCATGAGCAGTAATATCTCCAACTAATTAACTACAGCCTGCAGGTGGAAGATAATTATATGTCAGTGCTTTTGTACATAAAGACGACGGTGATGACAATAATCACCATGTTTAAATAATGAAAAGTCTTTCTTATATGTCCTGCTTTAATTTACATTTAGCCACAGGTAAATGATGTCTTCAATACAGCCATCGACTAAGCCGTTTTGTTTTTTGTTTTTTTGTTTTTTTATTAAATGGACCTTGTTTTGTCTTAACAGGAAATCGGGCGCTTCTCCCTGGAGATCGGAGGCACCCTGGAGGACCAGATGACCCAGCTGAAGCAAGTCGAGCATGTCATTGTCGCTTACAAGCCCAACATCGACAAGTTGGAGGGAGACCACCAGCTCATCCAGGAGTCCCTGGTGTTTGATAACAAACACACTAACTACACTATGGAGGTACAGGGCCGTTTTTTAAACTATGATGTTTTAGACTATGCCCATATATGGCTCTGGTTTTCAGTTTGGTTTTTTTTACAATGTTTTTTTATTTAACTAGTCAAGGTGTGCCTTCAAAGTAATGTCTGCTTTGTCAACACATCAACAGCACATCCGTGTCGGGTGGGAGCTGCTCCTCACAACCATCGCCCGAACGATCAACGAGATTGAGACCCAGATCCTGACCCGGGATGCCAAGGGAATCAGCCAGCAGCAGATGAATGAGTTTAGATCATCTTTCAACCACTTTGACAGGGTAAAGTTTGATTCCTTACCTTTTAAAAGGCACATTTTTACCTGAGTGACTGATCTGTGGGTCTCTGGGTGATGACAACTAAAGTGCAGGAGTAGATGTACTGTAAGTCCTATTGGAGAAAGAGGAGGAGAATGTAGCAGTCCTCCATTAGCCATCAGAGATTATCACACTATATTTTATCACTCGTACTTCAGCTTTTGTTTCTGGTACAGACAAGAACAGTTTGTTTTTATATGCTCACAACTTCCAAGTTGCAGTGTGTGTGGGCTTTCTTTATTACCTTCTTTAATGGATTCTCAAAAACAAACAAAAGATCTGGTGTTTACAGTTAAAATCATCACTCCATACACTTTTTAACGTAATTATTATAATTGTGTAGTTGACGGAGTCAGATTTAGGAAAAGTTAAAAAACAAAGACCACTGCATATCTACAGAGACAAAAAAAAAAAAAGACTGCTGGTTTAATACTAGATACACAAATGCATTGCACTTTATCCAGTGCACTTTATGTGTGACTCTATTATGCTTCATTGTTTCTGTAATCTTTAATTCTATTCTCCTTTTTTTTCTCCATTATGAACCTGAAATCTGGCATCTGACTGTAGAAGAAAAATGGAGCCATGGAGACTGATGACTTCAGAGCCTGCCTCATCTCCATGGGTTATGATTTGGTACAGTAATCAAAGAGTGGTGTGCTGGATGAGGTTTAACCATCAGTTGTTCTGAAACTGTTTTTTTCACCTATACAGAACAGACTCATTCTCTGTCTACGCCTTTCTTAGGGGGAGGTGGAGTTTGCCCGCATAATGATACTCGTGGACCCCAATGGCACCGGAAACGTCTCTTTCCAGTCTTTCATTGACTTTATGACCAGAGAGACAGCAGATACAGACACTGCAGAGCAGGTTGTGGCATCCTTCCGAATCCTGGCAACTGACAAGGTATCCTTGAGGGTGTTTGTGTATGTTTTTGCTGGCTTCCTGGCATATGTGCAGATATACTGAGCCAACACTTGTATTTTCTATTCCAGTCATTATTTCAAAGTATTTGCGTGCCATATTGTTTTATGATTCACAAAGAGTTTTGTTTGTGGGATTAAATTGGAAAATGGGGTTGGAGTACGAGTGGGACTCCCTTTTTTGGAAAACTGACTCACCTGCATTCTCTGTCCATCCGCGCAGCCGTACATACTGGTGGAGGAGCTGAGGAGGGAACTTCCACCTGAACAAGCTGAGTACTGCATCATGAGGATGCCGCCTTACGCCGGCCCTGGAGCACCACCCGGTGCACTGGACTACACCGCCTTCTCCACTGCCCTTTACGGAGAGAGCGACCTTTAACCAAGTAGACTTGCCCACTTCATGTACTGACCATTTATCTAATCATCCCCCAAAACCTGCCCATCTCCTCGTGATTTTAAAGAATCTGTAAGAATGTTGGAATAAACATGTTGAATGTGTTGTAAACATACCAGCTCTGTGAAGCACTCGACTGTCCATAATCATGTGGCGCACAGTCCTGTCATGTATCCTGGTACTTGTCTTGTCTCCTTGGATAAGTAACACCCCTAAAATAATACAAATTTCCATTTTCAAATTGTATTTTGTGAGCAACAGTACATTGTATGTTATGTTGTGTGTCATGGTATTAGTGCAGAGAGAAGAGCTTTTAGGATGGAGGTAAAGCGAAACTAGAAATGTACTTCACTAAAATAAAAATAAAAACATTTAAGAAAACTCCCTGCAAATTTTTTTTGTGTGTAATGCTCTTAAGGAATGCTAAATCAATCATTTTGTGTTTTTGTTTTCAAAGCCATTTGCAATATGTGAACCATGCGAGAATGTTCAAACACTGTGGATGTAATCAAAGTAATGGGGTTTTCTGCGAAAAGGATCGTCAGCCACTTCACACAATATAAACCGAAAGGCACCGAGGCACACAATTAATTTAAAACTCTATTTAGATGCTATTCCCTTTAAAAAGAAAAAGCTTAATTTTGCTGCAAGGAATGAACAAATCTTTTGAAAGCATTGAACAATAAGGTGGAAGAGCTGTTGTCAGTTTAGGTGAAAGCATTGAACTGATGGATTTTGGTTGAAAAAAATTACTCGGGCAGTAATGTCATCTTGAAGAAATTTGCAGGATTTGTTATCAATGAATTCAGTAAGTTACACTTTGTACTTGAGGGTAAAGTATTAATTCAATAAACTGTTTGTGACTTGTTCAAGTACTTTGACTTTTCACATGTCTCGTCTTCATCACTTTGAGTTTCTTTCATTTGCACTTTGTTAACATTTAAAACTGTAATCCAAAAACTACATTGTCTGATATAAACCGCTGTATTGATAGATATCTTTAAATAAAAGGACAAAGGCTTCATTTATTTCCAGTCAGATTGAATTAAACTTGATGTTTTGTATTGGAATCAAAACAGAAATATTTTAGTGTAACGACTAATGCACTTGGTTGTCTTAGATGGTTGCTCTGCACTTAGGAGGACGAAGGCGCACAAAGCCGCCTGCGACGCTCCAGCTGCAGAAGAAAAGGAGTTGGTGTGAAAGTGTGGAATAGTATGAGCGCAGACCTGGAGCGTTGTCTAAACATGATCCACTTTAAAAACGCGTACAGTGCAATGATTTTTACAAGGTACAGAAATGAGGGAGAGCTATAAGAAGGACAAAGAAGAACAGAATGGATGAATAAGATAACTATAATAATAAAACAGCTGTGATGGTGGTTGTGTTTGTGGGTTTTGTTATGAATAGTTCATGTAAGTGTTACTGAAGTGGATATTTCTCCTCCAAACCCAATTTTGAGAAAACACCCTTTAATGTTTGTCACAACAGGACAAAAACGTGCAGCGTTTTTACTGCTCAGAAAGCTGCATGTCAGGTACAAACAGGTGAGTTCACATCCTGTATCATAGCTCACACACAGGGGTGTTAGAGTGCAGACATGATATCTGAGATATGATCAGAGGAAGAGAAGGGGTATACAGAGGACTGATCGCGGTCTGTGCTTACTGTAGGTGCTACATTAACTACACTAGCTGTGACTCCTTGATACCTTCAGAGAACTGATCACTCATCTATCTGTGGTGATTGTGTTTGGAGAAAGTCACAAGGCTGCTGTCTTCTGATCTACCAGCAGACCAGATTCCCGTGGTCTACTACTGCAGTGAGAGAAGTCAAGAGGGTCAGGATGTTGTCCTGCTGCAGGAGACAGGGACTCTGGATGTCCTCAGTTGTATTGCTTCATGGTGATACCTTCACATGGCTGCCACAGCTCCAACTGAGACCTGCTGGATCATTGTTGATTCTATTATGTTACAGAATGTTAACTTGGTGGAGGCGCAGCCAATGAATTCATGTTCCGTGAGTCATTTGTGTCACAATAATGACAGTTCACGTCTCCATCAGTTCACCTATCATCTATTTCAAGATGAGATAAGAAGTTCAGAGCGAGTACAGGTGTTGGATATCTTGTTGCTCCTCACATTGGGTCAGAGGAGGCTCTCAGAGACTGTTTTGAGACCACTGACTGGATAGCCTCACAGTGACTCCTGGACTCATCTTTCTTTTTTTTTCAGCCTCTAGTTGGACACTTTATGCATATTGGACAGTCACTTTATATTACCATCTCTAATGTTGTCAGATTACAGGTGACTGATGAGGGTTGATGGGTGTTGATTGGATATTGATGCTTCTGTGTCTCATGTGGACAAATGATGATCCACTCCAATACCTAAAAGCTCCTTCCTTGGCACTCCAGCGTTCAGCTTTATCTTTTCACAAACATCTCACTGTCCTACAGTCCTGCTACACATGTTCTCTCCATCAAGTCAGATCCATTGTGAAGTGAAGACAAACAAAGCTGACTTCGTGGGAATGACTTTCAAGTCATATGGCAGTCATATTGGGGAGGACCGGAGACCCCGCCCACAACTTAACAACACCTTCTTGCTCCTCCAGTCTTCACTTCTCTGATTCAGTGCCATTGAAAGTGTCTTTTCTGATGTCGCTTTGTTAGATCAGAAAATGACTGACACTGGAGAGGGTGATGAAGAATACCAGTTTTTAAGAACGGTAAGACCACTGTTTTTCTTAACCAACCTTATGGCTAACTATTCTGTCAAGTTTAAAGTAGTTTTGGCTGCCTTGTGTAAATTAATCCAGCTATCTCTACAAATCTTTCACTGTTTGTAACGTTTCTAATTTTTTTCTTAGAGAGGAGCCAGCGAGTCTTTAAAACATAATATTTGTGTTGTACACAAGCTGATAAAACCTTTGAATGTAACTCTGACCCTTCATTTTTATATACTATGAAGACTTTTTAAACACAACAAAGCAGCAGTTCAATGCTGTATAATTTTTATTCAACATAGTCTTATTTTGTTTTAGACTTTGTTACACAAAGTCTTTGTTACACAAAGTCGAAAAAATTAGAAAATTAGAAAATTAGAAATTAGAAAATTGTCTATTAGAAATTAATTGTAAACTTAGTATTCATGTAAGAAATCATTTGTCAACTTCTTTTTGACTAGTTTCCTATTTAATTCAAATAATTCCGTATAATTTACACACAAAAAACAAAGATTACCAAAAAAGTAATTATGGCAAGAATTCTATGATAAATCATCTTTCTTTTTATTGCAAACCTTTCTTCATCCCCTTGTTTTTAGGCACCAACACAAATGGCTTGTTTCATCTTCACTTGGAGATGTTGTCATTGTGTCCTCTCTGTAAGCTGTTTGGCCTCTTGTTATCTTTCCCCTCTGATAATGTGGCTGCTAGATATGACTCAAACACCTATAGTCTCATGGGCGCTGATGCAGATAATCCTACTACTGGGGGAACAAACACTTTGAAGTCTGTTTCATGCATTACTATACTAGTAGGCTACTATTGAAATGTTCTTGTCTTATTTCGCATTTTTGATCCACCTTCTTCCCTCCAAAGGTCAATGTTTTTTTTATTATAAAAAACTGATGGAAGTTAGTTTCTTTGTTGATGTTCATGCGTGAATTTAATAGACCCCTTCAGTTTTAAATCCTTCAACAGACTTCCTGAAACCTGTTGTGTTGAAAATATGATGTAGGGCACGCGTAAGAGCACATTTTCACTTTACAAATGTACTTTAAAGACGAGCTGAGTCCTCTGGCCATCAGAATGGCAGACGGTGCCTCAGAGTTGGACAGTGTGTTTGACAGATTGCAGAGTTCTGCTGATATGAAAAGTGGATATGAGGGTGAATAAGGGGTCAGACAGGAAAGTATCTTCCCAATATGGACGTCTTCAGCGTGGGTACGGAGAGGTGTTGGTCGTCCTGGCTGCACTTTTTGAGACCAGTCGTCTGTTATCACACTACAGTTCCTGAAATAGAACTGAGGCCAAATCTCTGGATGTTGGCATTTCAATGAAGATAAGATAAATTTAAGGTGACAAATCTACCGTACATGTGTTTTCCGTCAGGTCGTATCATTTAAAATATAAATAAATCCAGTGGCTGATATACTCGCAGGATCTTCATAAGATAAGATAACACTTTATTGGTAGCCCTTTGGGGGCAACATTTTGTACTTATATCGGCTCACAAAAAACAGGAATAAAATCAGCAGAAAAAAAAAGAAATTGGTTGTATCTGTGCTATTTTTTTCCAGGGGGATGAAGTGGTTCTGCAGAGTACGTTCACCTCTCAGGAAGAACATGTGAAGCTCTGTCTTGCTGCTGAGGGGTTTGGCAGCAGACTTTGCAGACTGGAGCACACATCCAACTGCAAAGTAAAGATCTTTTCTCATTGGCTGTGCAATTTTCTTCAACTATTTTTTTTGTTGTCACACCTCATGGCCTGACATTTGTTTTTGTACAAGTAAAGGGGAGAGGGAGCTGTTCCATCATTTCCCCCATGTCCCCTATTCCCCCTATGTTCTTTATATAGGGGGGGATTTTGTATTAAGGGGGGGGGATTTTTTCAGAAGCTTCAACATATTGTGATAATCAGGTCCAGAAACAGATTGGAATGAATACTGACGCCTCGATGTCACCAAACAAGACCATCAGAAGACTACTGATTATTTCTGTACTTTTAATCCGTCTTTACTGGAAATGGATCAGTGTCAGACAAAGAATTTACAGCACGCAGACCAAAAACATCCCATGACATGTTCTACAGAAAGGATTGACAGAGCAGATGTGATTGATATGTAAAAGTCAGCAGGATGGTGCTTATTCATGGAAAGTAAAGATGTATCATGTTGTTTTCAGAGGTCGCCAAAATCAATAGAAAATGAACCTCCAATTGCATTATTCTATATTCTGTTGCCTGGGTGACAGTCTGCAATGTCCTTTTCACTGTTTCACCTCAGAAATGTTCCTAATGTCTGATTGATATGACTGGCGTTACTGACATTAGCATTAGGAGTAGCATGCAATATTATACTGTATTTTATTTTATTTTGATATATATAATATCACTGTTAGGTATCAAATTTAGCTTTCCCTATACAAACTATAATATCGGAAAAATTAGACAAAAGCATTTGCACCATCTGACCCCTGCTTGTTTTTCCTTTCTTTCAAACTTGTAATCAGTGACTATTATTTTCTGAACAGAAATGTGATTTTAAGTGATCGCAGAGATAATGCTCATATCCCTTTCTTCTTCTGCTAATGAATCTTTTGATTAGTGCATCATTGCATTGTCTTTCATCAGTATCAGTTCCCCTCTTTTTTTTGTGATGAATGTGTTATGTTTTATCCCTACTCTTCTCATCCTTGCGACTGCAAATAGTACTGATGGCCTGTAAAGGGAGTCTTTCTGTTTTCTTTCAGAATGTTCCACCAGAGTTGTCTGTGTGTGGCTTTGTCCTGGCACAGTGTCTCTCTGTTAGAGCCCTTCAGGAGATGCTGGCCCACAGTCAACACCTGTCAGCAGAAGTAAGAGTGTCTTCTCTTCTCTTCTCTTTGTCATGGTTTAGTCCTGTATTTCATCTCGTTTTAGTTTTCATTTTTCCCTCGTGTTTCTGTGTTTCCTCGTGTTGATTGTTTCCCTTAGGTCTTTTAATGTTTCCTGGTCTAGCGTTTACTTTGTGTGTGTGTGTCCTTCTATGTTGTTTGTGTTACTTGTGTTTTAAGGTTCCTAGTTTGGTGTTTACTGTTTTTTAGTCTAGTCTTAAGTGTTTAATGCTTTGTTTTGGAATATCTTGTTCAGGTTGTGCTTTTGGTGTCTGTTTTTACTTTGTAGTTGTCCTCAGTGGTTCTGGTCTTGTGTTCTTTGCTCCTTGTGTGTTTTCACCTGCTAATTGCCTTGATTGCCCTCACCTGTGTAACCAGTCTCACCTGTGTTTGATGACGCTCTTCTCTTTTATTCTTTTTCTCTCGCTCTTCTTTATCCTGCTCTTGTCCTCTCGTCTTCTCTTCTATTCTTTTTCTTCTCTTCTTTTGTTTTCTTTTCCCCTTTACTTCTCCTTCTCAAACTTCAACTTCCATAACAAAACAAAGCTACCAGGTGAAACGTATACTGTAAAAGCTGTGCAAGGAATATCTAAATAAATGTGTTTAGTTTTGGTTAGTGAAGTATTCTGGTTACTGTTGGTTCATAGACCAAGATGTTATCTAATAAATTATATCAGAGGACAGTGTTTACAACACAGATATATACATTTTTATTACATTCAAATCAGCTAATCTTTCCATAAGATAACAAAAAGTGAACAGTGAAGTATTGATCATTTTCTGATGATTGTTTGTCCTTGTTTTGCATTTGACTCTTATATATTAAATATTGTTTGCCTTTACTGTACTCAGGATTGTGTTTTTCTTTTTCCGCTGGCTGTTTTATTTGTTTTCTTGTTCTACAAGTTTTCTCTGGTTAATGTGATGGTGACTTACAGGTGGGAGCAGGAGGAAGCCAACGCACCCTTCTGTATGGCCAGGCAGTGTTGTTCCTTCACTCTTACAGCGGCATGGTGAGTCATCTTCAGCCAAAGAAAAAAGAAAATGCAGAAGCTGTCAGTCTTGTTTCCATGTGTGAACAAAATATAAGTAACTGAAATGATGTCTTTTTAGTACCTCAGCTGCTTGTCTTCATCTCAGTCTTCAGCTGACAAGTTGGCCTTTGACGTCGGTCTACAGGAGGATAAAGCAGGTAATAATTACTTGATATTTCGTAACAGCTGGCATTGCTTTGCATTTCGTAATCTCAGCAACATCATCAAAGCTGCATGCACTTCAACCACATTCTCTTTAATGCCTTCATTTATGTATTTTAGTGTAAGTTTACAGCATGTGGTATCATAGAACCTGAAGTGTGTGTGTTTGACTGTCAGGTGAGACTTGTTGGTGGACCGTCCATCCAGCCTCCAGACAGCGATCAGAAGGTGAGAAAGTGCGCGTTGGAGATGACCTCATACTGGTCAACGTGTCTTCTGAGAGGTATCTGGTGAGTTGTTAAAGGGTAGATAATAAAACACAGTCTAAAACATGAATCAAACACTATTATCTGTTTCTACATGATTGAAGATGTTGTTTTTAAAGGCCATTTTGACCCCGATGCAGGCCACAAGCCGAAATGTGTCGGCCTAATTTGTGAATAAAGTTGATCTTCATACTATGATACTCATACTTTTTGACCACTTCATGCACCTTGTTAGTAGCTCGAGTTGTGAAAATCCTGCTTATTTATAAAACCTATTTCTCATTTCTGTATTCCTTCTCCATGTTTCCCCCCGAGCATTGCCTATTCAAAACACAATGTTTGTATTCCCTTGGTTTCATTCTCTTTTTATTTCTATTTGTGGTGGGCAATCTTGGTTCTGCCTGCCTTGGATGAGTTGTTTAGCATAATTGTTTATGATAATAGCTATTGTCGTAAATCAGCAGAAAATCACAAGCTCTATTCATCGTTGATTTGCACATTTTTGTTTGATTAAGCTGATTATTATTCCACACACAAAATCCACAGAACATACAACTTAGAGATGCATATTCAAATACCCCACAATAACTGCATATGTACAAGTCTGTTTGAAACATTTTGTGGGGAAACTATTTCCATATTTCCCACCTATAAAAAGCATCGACTAATACCCCACCAGTCTCAGTTTCATTTTTTACAAATAAAAACAATGAAATAAATCCAAAGAATAGGAAAGCAGCTGACTTTTGCATTCAGGGATAGCTTGGCCACTGATCTGCCAACTTCTGTTTGCACTTCTTGGTTTAGCCCCTCTCAAATAATGCCCAAGAGATTCTGGCATCAGCAAATATCCTTTTTAAGCAGAAATGTTAATAAAGAAATCAAATAGCTGATCGTCAAAATATCAGGTGGAAATACCCAGTGTGAAAAATAGATCTAACTGAAAGGTAAGACCGAAAGTCTGTGTCTTCCTCTTTCAAACAGTTCCAGGGAAATCCGAGCTTTCTTATAAGGTATACGTGCAAACTGAGAGTCCTCCAACTCAGTACAGGTGTCATTTGAGATGTTCGATTTGAAAATGCTTCATTTCATCTTCCAATCACATTCCCTTTTAAATGTAGCTGTTTGGTCATATATGCCTGTTTTGATGATTTTCATTTGATATCCTCCTAGCACCTGTCCCTTGGCACTGTTTTTGACAACAAAAGCTTGAGTGACAGCCTGCTTGTTAATGCAGCCTTTCAGCAGACTCTCTGGAGTGTTGCTCCCATCTGCTCTGGAGGTGGAGTTGCTCAAGGCAAGTGTGGTTTCCTTTTTGGTCTGTTAGCATAATGAAAAACAAACAATCAATCCCAACAACTTTGCTGCCCAACTGACTGTTGCATTGAAGAAATTGTTTTTTTTTATAAAGAAATGGGATAACTGATTTGAAATGTACTGAAAAATTGTGTATCTGAAATCAGGGTTCTGTTTTGATTCTAGGATATGTGAAGGGTGGTGACACATTGCGGCTACTCCACAGCCATAGTGACGCATATCTGACTGTTCCATCCATAGAGAAGGGAGAGGAGCTGCAAAGGTCAGACGGAAACATCAGTCTCCTCACATCTCTGCTCAACAAATTGTCCTTTACCTCAGCGAACATGTCTGTTTTCTAAAACTAGGATCATGCATTATGAGGGTGGATCCGTCTGCAGCCTTGCCCGCTCACTCTGGAGGCTGGAGATTCTTCGTGTTGTGTAAGTTAAAGGAATGGTGAAAGTGGGACTAAATGACATTGAGCAACATGTGCATTTTAAAGCTTTATGAGAGTTATTTAAGAAGGTCCAAATGCAACATAGTTTAGTTTTAGTTTTATTCAAATCATTGAAGTTACAGGAGGGAAGTGGCAGTGGATGACTCTTTTTGTTTGCATGTATGTGTATCTGACAAGCATGTGAGGAAACAAGTTCAAGATCCTCTGTCTCTGCAGCCCGACCACACACTGATAGGCCTATCAAAAAACTGGTAACAAACAGGAGATGACATGTAAAACACTCACAACAATGTAGCTCCTAAAAATACTACAAATTCAACTTTATATCGTTTTCTTTTGTTTTTGCTTGTGTCCATGCAATAACACTATTGCTTTTCAAGAAATACAAAGGTGAGGTGTCTCTTTATCATATGTACACGTGTATAAATCCTGCCTGCAAATGTTTAGGTTCCAGAAGCAGAACAGAGTGTTTTCTATGAACAAAGTCAAATTTGTTTAACCACACTCACAGGTGGGACTCTGAGTGATCCTGTTGATAATTAACCCCTGAGCCTGTTCACCATACAGCACCTGATAAAGAGCCTGTTTGGGCTCAAACATTAATTTAAATAAATGAAAATGAGTTTCCAGCAAACCTGGCAAGATCTTCTTTTGAACCATCAGATAATCGGGCCTGTGTAGTTTTTTTTTTTGTTTTTTTTTAGCCCGCTTAACGAAGCCCTTTGTTTGAACCGCTTTGTATATAATCAGTCTCTGTGTGTGGGATTATCACATCACCCAAATGAGTGAATAATGAAATATAACAAAAATGGATCAATAATGCTTTTAGATTGAATGTTTTATTTATTGTGCATACAAAAGATTGAATCCATGGCTCATTCTTTGAATATGAAAATGAGAGACTGAAATAAACAATTTAATAAATGGTAGATTTGTTATATTATGCCTCAAAAGAATTTCACAAGACTTATTTAAGAACTATAATCCTCTGAGGAAGATGCATCTTTGTTCACTTCATGTTTAGTCTCATCCTGCTGTTATATTATACCTCTACAGTTTATCATGATTGGAAATAGCTTCAGTGGGTCATTTCCAACATTTACAGAGAAAAAGAAAATGATGCACACATGCTAACAGTCACTGATTGTTAAGACAGGAGTGGGATCATGTTGCACAAGCTGCTGCCTGCTGTTCACTGCCAGCAGAGAGACCAGACATTTGGTTGCTGCTGTTTTCCTCACAAAGACTCCACAGAGTGCCTTGAAACAAATTCAATATCACCGGCCCAAAATGGATTTAGACTTGTGTGTCCACTGCCCGCTTGAAAACAATACTTGTTGCCAACTATTAAGTTTCCTTCAAAGGAAAAACAAAAGCAGTGTTTTGATTTTTACTCAGCTGGTGTGGAAGGCATACTTGCTGGGGGCAGCCTTTCCGACTCTGCCATATGACCACTGGGAGGTACCTGGGTTTGACAGAGGAGAGAGGCCTGCATCTGGTTGATCGGGACAAGGCTGATGTCAACACAACCTCCTTCTGCTTCCGCTCTTCAAAGGTCAGGGGTCACGTGAGATATAACTTAAACCTTTTTCAAGGCTTCTGTCATGAACTCACAACCTGACATTTTCAGCTGAGTGAAGTCCTAAAGGTCCTAAAGTGTAGTCCAAATAAAAATCAGTTTATTGTCGAATAAATCTGTATGTGTAACAATAGATTTTGCTATTAAGGAGAAGCTGGACACGGGCAAAAAGACAAACATGGAAGGCATGGGAACTCCAGAGATCAAGTATGGAGACTCCATTTGTTTTGTTCAGCATGTAAACTCTGGACTCTGGCTCACGTACCAAGCTATTGATGTCAAGTCTACACGCATGGGTGTGGCTCAGAGAAAGGTAAGCCTTTTAAACTGGATCACTGTTTTGAACTAAAAGCTATGGGCTCATTTTTCTTTATTTACTCATGTAAGAATTTCAACGTGAACGTGCATGAAATCAAGTTAAACATTAAAATAGAGTCGATGGGAACTGATGTGTTTCCAGGCCATTCTGCACAGCGAGGGTCACATGGACGATGGACTGACGCTGTCCCGTTGTCAGAAGGAGGAGTCCCACACTGCCAGACTCATCCGCAGTGCTACTCTCCTCTTCAATCGCTTTATTAGGTACTGCATACCAGAACTTGACTTATTCAAAATGCCAAAACGTTTCTGAACACCAAGGGAATGCAACAATGCTTTGAAAAGTTTCAGTTGCATAACGACACCAGGAGAAAACTGAAATAACCTCAAGCTCAGATACCATGTTGTAGTTTTGCTCTCTCTCTCTCTCTCAAAAAAAAAAAAAACAGTTAATTATTTAATGTATGGTTGTTGTTGGATTCGTGTTCCAATTGTAAAGCCTAGTGTAAACACCCTAGAGGTGTTTTTAGGTCAGGTCATATCCAATTTGATGGACAAAAAAACCAACAAAACATTCAGAAGTCTGGAACTTTGAGTTTTCCTCTTCTATAAATTCCAATGAACTTTGTGTATTATCATTCCCATCCCACCTTTGTGTCAGGAAATTGGATGAGTCCAGTCAAAAAGAAAACGCCATGTCTGCCCGTCTGCCAATGGAGAAAGTCACACATAGTCTGCAGGATCTGATCAACTATTTCCAGCCTCCAGCTGAGGGACTTGAGCATGAAGTGAAACAGAAGAACTTGACGGCACTAACGAATCGGCAGAACATGTTTCAAGAAGAGGTGAATACACGTGAATACATCTATGGATCCTACTTGTGATATGTTAGTTACTTTGACATAACTGTATATTCTCTTCACTCGTTAGGGAGTGTTAGACTTGGTCCAGGATTGCATTGACCGTCTGCACCAATATAGCACTGCTGCTCATTTTACTGAGGCGGCACAGATTGACAGAGGCGGAGAGTGGGAGACGATTCTCAAGCGTTTCTATGAGCTATTGGGTGAGAACTGAGTGTCTATGGTTCAGTGCCACTTTTACATTTTTAATAATTACGCAACTACTTTAAATATCTACTGACACAGATATCACATGTACAGTTGTCTTATCTCCTGAGCTTTTATTGTGATGTATTTTATCTAATCACGGTACGAATTTTTGCTATTTTGCATCAAATGAATTGTTTCTTTTTGCGTCAGTGAACATCCTCCTTTTCTTTTTTCTTTGTCTCTCGACCCTCAGCTGCTCTGATCAGAGGAAACCCTGTCAACTGTGCACATTTTTCAGCTTCTCTAGACTGGCTTATAAGCAAACTGGAACGACTGGAGGCGTCTTCTGGTTGGTTTTTATTTGTGGCATTCCGTCATGAATGAGTCATTTTCATTATGATCATCTGATACACTTATTTGAGTTGTTTTACGAAAAGGGATGAAATTGGAAAATATGCGAGTTACACACTGACGTCTTTATTACATTATTTTTGAGATGTTTTATTTCACGTTAGTTGTGTAATGATTTGTATTCTTTCACACCCAGGAGTCCTGGAAGTTCTGCAGTGTGTCCTGGTGGAAAGCCCTGAAGCACTCAATGTCATTAAAGAGGGACACATTCATTCGATCCTCTCCTTCCTGGACAAGCATGGATTCAACCACAAGGTAGTGTTTACAGGCTGTGTGTGTTTGTGTGAAATAAAAATGATAATGTGCATAATAGAGCACAGTGGAAGCTGAAGGAAAACCTCACATTTCCTGTATTTATTGATTGAGAAAAAAAAAAGGGAGCAAGTGTGCAGTCTCCTTCTTTTATTCATTGAATGCTGACTTTTGAGACAGACACCTTACTGGATGTGCGCGACTGCTATGTTTACTCTGTATTTATTGACTAAAATGCTTCAGCAGTTACTTCATAACTTTATTGTCACACGTCCTGGGAAACCTTGAAAACAATTGACAAAACAAAATGTGTCAGTCATGGAAAGCACATCATCGAAAATGTGAAAAATGTCCTTGAAGTTCTTGTACTCTCCTCGAGAATGATGAAGTCTCCTCGTTTCATATTAGCCTTATCGTACATGAAACAAATGGCACCGTCACCTGAAAAGGGCTCAATGATGTCATTGACTGAAATAGTTATGTGCTAGTTTATTGACAGGAGTACTGAGAGTAGGCCACACGCTGTAAACACCAAGTCACATCCCACAGCAGCACCTGCAGGCTGCATGACACAAAGTAAAAAACGTTACAGCTAATTGTTGACGCCGAGTTGCAACGACAGGGCGAGAAAGATGTGTGCTTTATTTCTGTGAATGAAGATGTCACAGAGAGAAAGACATGAGCTGGCTGCTCCTGCAAAACCCTTGAAAACCTGCACCAAAGTATCAAAAAAGTAAACTGAACTCAGTGTTACATTTGTTTTCTTCATCGTGACCTCTATGCTGGATGGTTTGTATTTGTTGTTACTATGAATGTTTCGAGCAAGGCTGGAGCAGGATACTTGAGTTAGCTCTTTTTTTTCCTCTAGTTTTTATTTTTAGAGAAAATCAGAGGAAACATTTTAAAGTGATGATTGTCCAAACAACAATAGAAACATACTGAATTAAATGAAGTGCTGTACATTTGGAGGCGTATGTGTTATTCTAGATCGATTCTTCAGCATTTAAAAATGATAGAAGTATTCATGGGTATAGCCATAGACTGCTCATCTTTTGAACAGACTTCCATAGATTCTACAATGACCTCTGCTTTCCTGTCATACCAGTTCATTGTCACTGAAAACATCCTGGAAAAATGTTGTCTTGATAAGTCTGGGAAGCCGGATGTGCCTGTCAATATCATCTATGAAATGTTCTTGTTGTACAACTGATATCAGTGCTTCACTAATGCACAAGTGTGTTGTCCCTATTACGTATTTGCGCTCACTTATGTGAGATCAGTTGGTGTGTTTATGGAGCTTTTGCTGGTTGAAGTGCTGACAGGTTGTGTTTCAGGTGCTGGAGGTGCTGTGCTCTCTGTGTGTGTGCCATGGTGTGGCAGTGCGAGCCAATCAAAACCTCATCTGTGACAACCTGCTGCCAGACCGAGACCTGCTGCTCCAAACACGTCTGACTAATCAGGTCACCAGGTACAGAGTCAAATGTTTTCTCTCAATGTGACTTCTTTGTCATCGAGTGAGAAGCGGGTTGGCTCCAGCTCCTCTGTGATGCTGAACAGGATGAGTGGTATAAATAATCGATGGATGACTTCTTCCTTGTGTTTCTTAGTAATTCTTTTGTCTTCCATTCTTACCTAAACTTATTTTAAAGTCCTGTATCATCAATATACACAATACACACACAAAAATGGAAGTATTTGATATAACAGAGCACATGTAAACAGTCTATAGATCATAAAGTGCTTTTTCTTGGCTTGTAATTACTTTTACAGTCACTCCTCTTAAGGGCTTGGTCTATCACTTGCGTGACTTGCACAACCTTAATAGGAGAGGAAATTCAGACTATTCTTTAATTGATTTAGAGGACGGATGAAACTTAACAAAAACACTGTCTCCCTGTGTGTCCTCTTCGCTTGCTAATTTTTTCTGCCCATCTCTACACACAGTCTCAGTGAGTTATCTTTTTTTTTATCAAGCCTCGTTTTTTTGTTAACGAAAAGGATTGTTACATTTTATTTTTCCTTAACGATGATAACCTCGTTTTCCGTTTCGCTCATCCTTTGGGTCATGTTACTTTCTTTTCTCCCACAGCAGCTGCCTTTTTTTTGTCATGTTTTGCTTTTCAAGCAGCTTATTGTTCCTCAGGTCTGATGGCTCATTTTGTTTCATATTCTTCACACCTGCCTGGTTCATTTCCCAGCTCTCCCTTTTATTCTGAAAACATTTCTCATTCTATCACTTTTACTTGTTTGATGATTTCTTTCATTCTCTTTTCATACTTCTCAAATGTCTTTCTCTTTTAAATATTTTCTTCTTTGCACACCATTTAATCAGTTCTTACAGATCCTTTTTGGGTCCTGTTTTTTTTTAAAATCACATCTCATATTCCATCTTAACTAAGTTTCTCAAGTTTTTCCCCTTCTTATCTCTTCATTGAAAGGACAGCTTTGTTAAGGGCGAGTGTTGTGCCTCATTAAGAGCTGGCATTTATTCCCTAGACACTGTGTAGGTGACTCAATGTCAGTAACTTGTTGTTGACTTTCTTTTTCACCAGCCTTTCTCTTTTTTTGTCTTAAACTTGGCTTCCAGTTTCTTTCTGGTCAATTGATTTCACTTTTGGTATTCACAGATCAAATGTAGGTGCATGAAACTGGTTCTATATTTGTTCATTAATGATATTAAGAAATAATGAAATTCATGTTCCTATCATATAAAGTATTTTTGTAAAGCATCTATGTTATCAAAGTTATTCATGTATTTCTCCTGTATTGTCACACCATGAACTTGAGTATTGATACTCTTTATTTTTCACTGTGCATTATTCTGCCACAGCATGAGACCAAACATCTTCTTGGCTATGGGGGAAGATTCAGCCCAATACCGGAGGTGGTACTTTGAGCTAGTTGTGGATCATGTTGAGTCCTTCCTCACACCTGAGCCCACACACCTGCGTGTTGGCTGGGCGTGCACAGAGGGTTACCAGCCCAGGCCCACAGGGGGTGAAGCCTGGGGAGGTAATGGGGTGGGAGATGACCTCTACTCCTATGGCTTTGACGGACTTCACCTCTGGTCAGGTGAGGACAACTTCAAATGAGAGAGCTCAATTAATTTGCATGTATTCCAGTTTGGGCTGTCAGTACTTTCTCCCTTTAGGCACACCGTTTCTAAGCCACCGCACTGACAGGCACCAGGTGTTTAGTCATGCTCGTTTAATTTAAATGCAGTTTGAAAGCTAGGGTGACACTAACAATTTACAAAACAGAAATCAATCTGGACCCGGATAGCTTTGAAGGCTCTGACTCCTGTCTATTAGGCTGCATGGGCCGCAGAGTGAGCTCTCCATTCCCTCACCTGCTGAAAGATGGTGATGTGGTCAGCTGCTGCCTCGACCTCAGCGCTCCCTGCGTCTCTTTCCGGGTCAACGGTCTACCTGTTCAGGGCATGTTTGAGAATTTAAGCGGAGACGGACTGCTTTATCCTGTCGTCAGCTTCTCTGCCGGAGTCACGTCAGTAGTGGAAAGATGTTGTTTTTGTTTAACTTGTCTACAAGATCATCATTAATGTGCCCTCAATACACCCGGTAAATGCCGAACTGTTTCCTGTTTCTGGTGACCAGGGTTCGTTTTCTGTTTGGGGGAAGGCACGGAGAGTTTCGTTTCCTGCCCCCACCAGGTTTTGCTCCATGCTCTGAGAGTTTGCTTCCAAGAGTTGAGCTAAAGGTAGAGCCCTGTCACACATATATCTCTGATCATGACGATGGGAAAAAAGAGCTCATTGGCTCCTTTGTACCTTCAACTCCAGCAACCTTTACTCCCATGCCAATGGATATCAGCAAGGTAAGAAGAAGCACAGATCTATCATAATCCCCAATGTCCTGTTGAGTTAAATATTTAACATGCATCTCTCATTAACACTCTAACCACCTAATTAGATTGTCAGTCCTGAAATGTACCATTTTGATGCAGTTTATTGGCTTTTTCATTAATATTATTTTCTCATAGGTGGTACTGCCGGACCAACTTGAGAGTATCCGAGATAAATTGGCAGAAAACATCCATGAACTTTGGGCAATGGACCGGATTGATCTTGGATGGACATATGGACCTGTAAGAAAATGATATTGCAAAAAATAAATAGCAAATACTGTTCATCATAGAGACATCACCTTGTCACGTTCTGTGTAAGAGAATAGTACAATTCACAGTTTGTACTTGAATCTGAATAGACTAACTTTCCTCTCGTTGTACTTTTTTTTTTTTTTAGTATTATTTTAAAATGTAAGCTTTTGTTCATTAGGTAAGGGATGAAACAAAGAGACATGATCCCTTTCTGGTGGAGTTTTCCAAACTCCCAGAGCAGGGAAGGAACCAAAACCTTCAGATGGCTCAAGACACTCTAAGGTGATGATCTGCATTGTGCAATAATAGCTTCTTATTCTACTTCAGTATTTACAGTATATCCGTTATCGAACACTTCATAGATGTACATTAACACACATTCTACCATTAAAATTGTTCTCCTACAACTGAGCTTTGTGTTTGTTTTCATGTTTTCTGATTGTTTGTTTGTGCTGGAGGACTCTGCTTGCCTTTGGTTTCCACATGAGCCTGACTGATTCCAGCGCTGAAGAAAGAGTCAAATACATAAGAGTGGCTGCCATGTATGTACATGGTTAATTTTACGACTAAATGCTTGTTCTTTCAAGCCCTTGCAGAAAGCATGGGCTGGATTTACAGTAAAGTGTCTGCTTTGGTCATGTTGTTGTTGCCACATGTGAGGTTAATCCTTGACTGTAATATGCAATCTCGACACACATTGTTTTCATTCTGCTTCTTAGGTATGAGCAGCCCAGTGGCTATAAGCCAGCCCCACTCGACCTGACGCATGTTTTTCTCAGCCCAGCCCACCAGGAATTGGTTAACTTGCTGGCAGAGAATGAACACAATGTGTGGGCCAGAGTGCGTATCAAGCAAGGATGGACCTACGGAGCCCAACAGGTGGATGTTCGGTGCCCTTTCTTGCACTACAATGGAGAGAAAATGCATTTAAACCACTTCTTTTCAGTCAAATTATTGTTTAACTAGTTACCAATAGAATCTAAGGGAATTTTCTTTTGTATTTCGTCTCAGTAAGAGAAAATAGACAAAATCACAACAGTGATTTTGCTCATCAACAGAAACAGTTGCACGTCATTGCTCTTTGAATCTGCTTTTTCAGGATGTGAAAGCCAAGCGAAGTCCGTACCTTGTGCCTTACAGTCTTCTTGATGGAAGAAGAAGAAGAGTGGGCATGGAGAGTGTTAGAGAGGCTGTATGCACCCTGTTAGCTTACGGTTACAGCCTGGAGACCCTCAACCACAAGCAGAGTACGTCTTAAAGCCCTGCCATTAATCTAACAGGATATAGCTCTGTTCATTGAACTTTTACTTATTTTTACAAGAAAAAGATAATGAATGAGTTTATTTCAGACGAGGCTCTCTTTGTCATTATCTATATAAAAGCAGATTATAAATTGCAACATATTACAGAATATGTATTATAATGCAGAATGTGTTAACTTTGTATTGCCAGGATACACTCTGTGCAGTGAGACTTGAATGCAAATCTGCAACCTACCCTATTTTTCTGTCTCTCTCTTGGATGTACAGCCTCATTATCAAGTCCTTATTATTTCTCCGTGGAGAAAGGCAGACTGTTCAGACCAGACAAATCATACGCTGTAACCCAGGGGAAGTGGTACTTTGAATTTGAAATAGTGACAGCTGGGAAGATGAGAGTGGGCTGGGCTCGACCAGACTGTACACCAGATAAGGAGCTCGGCTCGGATGACCAGGCATTTGTCTTTGATGGATTTGAGGTGCGATATCCACATTACTCTGTTCTTAATGTACCATTAAAAAAGTTTTTTTTTTTCTAAATGAGCCAGACATATCTGTGTGATTTTAGTACTGGTAAGTCTTTTTTTTTTATCCTACAGTCTAGAAGTTAGCATATGACGTGATCTGAAGTGAGTTTACAAACTGCTGTTCTGACTCTAATCATTGTGAAGCAAGAGGATACTTTGGAGAGCAGAATGAGAAGCAAATCTAGCTCTCTACAGTATTTGAATTGAGCAGAAACAAGCCCTTTATTCATTTATATTCACATCTATCTGTGTTGTTTGAGCTGCGACACAGCTGATCGGTCACAGCAAAGTTGCTCGTAAGACTTGCGGCCCTGATTAAGAAAATAGAGGATATTAAACAGCGCTGGTGTCTAACATGATCTCATTTGGCAACATAAGAAAAGGCTCAAAAATGGAGGCTTGGTGTACATTCCACCCAGTAACACAACTGACAAAGAGGAAATGAACCACAGCAAACCACTGTTTGTTTTGCTTTCAGGCTCAGTGGTACCATCAGGGTGTTGAGCCCCTGGGACGTCCATGGCAGAGAGGTGATGTGGTGGGTTGCATGGTGGACATGAATGAATGCACCATGATGGTCACGCTTAATGGAGAGATGCTGTTTAACGACCGAGGGTCAGAACTGGCTGCGAAGGACTTCGATGTCAGAGACGGTTGGCAAAGTTTTGAGTTTATGCAGTACAGTGTGCGGATTAAACTTGAAATGAAACAAATCAAATTTTTTTTTTGTACGAGGCTCGTAACCTAGTGTAACCTGACATTGTTTTTATCAGAATGTTTGTCTCCTTTTTTTCCTAGGTCTGTTGCCTGTAGTCAGTGTTGGGGTGAACCAGGTGGGGAGGCTGAACCTCGGCCGCCAAGTGGACTCTCTGCAGTACTTTACAGTGTGCGGCCTGCAGGAAGGTTATGATCCTTTTGCTGCTAACATGTCTAGAGACCCAGCCCTGTGGATGAGCTGGAAGCAGCCTCAATTTACGTCCATATTGCCTGATAATCATAATTTACAGGTGAGTAAACGGGACTAGTAGGCTGTCTTCCCCCTCTCAGCTTGGTTAATCTTTTATCAACCATGTAGTGCGATGCAGTCATTTGCTCTGTATTTCAACACAGGCCTCCATGGAATTCTTGGTTTCTCAGATTGCTGGTTAATTGATAGCGTTGATCCTGAAAATCTTGTTCAAATCTCATTTAAGGTCACCAGAGTCAGTGGCTCGACAGATTCCTTGTCCAATCTGAGGGTTTCTCAGCGGCTGTTTGCACACCACGGTGGAGGCAGCGAGATAGGCTTTTACCGGCTCAGCATGTCCATTGAATGTGCTGCTATCCTTAAGAGCCCTGCAGGTGGCGTGCTTCCAGTGGCCTCCAACTCTCTCTCTCCAGGTCCAATATTATCACATCCGATTCCTTAACCAGCTTAAGGCTTTCTCATGTTGGCCACAGCTATCTGAAGGATTTAAAAAAATGACCACATGAATGGCTAATTTTGTTGGCAATGTGCTCAAATAACACATGAGAGTTACACCATATTTATTTAATGCTGTATTAGCAGTCAGATGTGGAAAGCAGTTCATTGAAGTTATTCAGCTAATTTTTTTTATCAGAATGACTGACATTCAACCTTTATGTCCTTGATGAGTTGTTGAAGCCTAAACTCCCCAGGGCCCTGCTGTAATTAAATCTGCTTGTCCTTTTAGGAAGAAAAGATCAGGAGGAGGTGGACTCTGACTTTGAAGTTTTGATGAAGTCAGCCCACATTTTTTCGGGCTCAAGAGATGAGCTCAATCACAAGGATCATAGTCACGACAAAACCTCAAGACTGAAACAACGGTAGGCTGTCGAGAGATTCAAATTTGGATGAACTGGAGTGACGATTATATGATTTTGAATATGGAAAATAAACAAAAAATATATTTTGGTAAAACATGCCACTTATTAGATATGAATCTATCGGCAACTATGCAACTAAGCGATGCATGTATTTCCATATTCCTTTGCCACATGAATACATTGATTAAAGCATGCTTATTAAGGGTGGTGTCTTTCCGAAATTAAATGACAGATTGTTGTTGTATGTAATGTTAAGGAGGCTGTTTGTGACCTCATTCATGTGTTTTCTTCAATAAGCTTCATGCTTAAGAAGACCAAACCAGGCCTGGTCAGCAGCAACTCCTCTGCAAGGCTTCTGGAAGATGTCGTCGTTGACAAGGAGAACCATGATCACCTTATTCATAGCTCCAGAGTAAGCTTTTTGTTTTCTTGTTGTCTCACTTCCAAAAGCAGATACGCACCAAACATGAACAAAAAAATCAGCAAACTCAGAGATCAGAATATTCTTTTTTGTCTCTCATAATGCCCATCAATAACAGGAAACACAAAATGCTTTTGGCCACTCTGCTTCCTCTGAGTGGCGTGAAATTAAACCATTTTTCCAGCTGTGCTCTTTGCTTGTAATTATCAGCCACAGAAAGATGAAATATACAATGGAAACGCTGACAATGATCCAAGATGGCCTCTCTTTTTCAGTATTATTACTCAGTGAGGGTCCTTCCAGGTCAGGAGCCGTTTAATGTGTGGGTTGGCTGGGTAACATCGACCTATCATCAACATGATGTTACTTTTGATGCTGACAATGTCCCAACTGTGACCGTCACTCTGGGAGATGACAGTGGCAAAGTCCAAGAAAGGTTAGTATACACTAATCAATGGTGTGGTTTGTTCAGCTCTTAATACATTTTTATAACTGATGAAAGATACCCATACACCTCACAGTATTGACAGACTGTAATACACATTCTGTTTATGACAGTTTATTATGTGTGTGTGTGTGTATATGTATATGTGTGTATTTTTCTGCTGTCCTTTAGATTAACTTCTGCCTCTTTTTTGTTCTCATAACAAATTACCGGGAACACGTCTCTGTTCTTTGTTCACAGCGTGAAGCGTTCTAACTGTTACATGGTTTGTGCTGGAGAGGCAACAGGTCTGTCTCAGAGTCGTCGAAGTGCAGGCCTGGAAATCGGCTGTTTAATCGACACGTCCACTGGGCTGCTCACGTTTACCTCCAGTGGAGTAGAGATGGCAACCTTCTACCAAGTAGGTCAAGCTAAATGTGTTCATGCTCATCCATTCATTCTTCATTCATTTTTAAATGACAAACATACACTTATCTTAATGCAATATATACATTAAAACATTTTGTGACACTTGGGGTCACATTCGTGAGGTCATTTTTGTGAATGAAGCTTCATGTGGAGTCTGGAATTATCTTTGCTAATCAGGTCGAGGCCAGTGCAAAGCTGTTTCCTGCTGTTTTTGTGAAGCCCACCACCGGCAACATGTTTCAGTTTGAATTTGGAGGCGTTAAGGTAAAGAAACCAGAATTATTAATCATATCCCAAAGAAACAAAAAGTATGTTTGATTGTTTTTTTCTCCTTGTGCGCTTGTCACTGTTAAAATTAATATAAAAACATAAGCAACAAATTTCTAAAAATTGGATGAAATGGTGTTGACAGAGTTGATTCATAAAATTTATAGTTTTCAGCCTGCAATTTTTGAAAAGCATCTTAAAATATAATTCCTTTTTCAATCTTCTGTCACTTTTAACTCTGTAAATGTTCAGTAGTCTGTTTCACTGTTTATCTGTTTGTTTTCCTCTCCTACCCAGAATGTCATGCCGCTGTCTGCAGGTTTACTGCGCAGCCAAAGAAGGAATGCAACTCCTCAATGTCCTCCGAGGTTTCAGGTGCAGAAACTCAGCCCGGTTTTATGGACCAAGATACCAGACTGCACACTTAGGGTGATGGTGGACCGGCCAGATGAGTGCCAAGGATGGAGAGTCCAATGCTCTGAGCCCCTTCAAGTCATGTGTCTTCAGATCCCTGATGAAAACAGGTTAAAGAGCATTGACTTATTTGTGTTTTTGGAATATTACCGGCTGGTTTAGGAGCACATTAAGTGAAGCATGTGTTCTCTGTAATGTTGCTGTTATTCCTTATGTGTCCTGTTACACTGTTATCTTCAAGCACCAGACAGGACACCTGGTATAGTGTGTAAAATCATGGAAATTGCAACAGACTTAAACTGCATCATAATTTGTGTGTTGGTGCAAATGATCAACACAAGCTATAATTTGATTTGAGCATGCAACAACACTGACTTCATGTTGTACTTTTTTGTTGTCATACGTCCAGGTGTGTGGACATTTTGGAGCTGTCGGAACATGAAGACCTTTTCACATTTCACCAACACACCGTCCTCCTGTACTGCTGCTTATGCGCCCTTGGAAACACCAGGGTTTGTCATGCCCTCTGCAGTCACGTGGACCAGTCCCAAATGCTTCATGCCATTCAGAATTCGCACCTCCCTGGAAAACTCCGCTCTGCATTTTACCAGCTCCTGATTCAGGTGACTGCTTTTTTGAGTTCATGCAGCATCCTGTACAACAGGATTTGAAAACTTGACAAAATAATTTAACAGTCTTTTTTTTTTCTCTCGCTCTCTTCATTTTAGGTTCACCTCAGCAGCCACTTTACAGCATGTCTTATGATGAACCAGGAATATATTGTGCCTATGACTGACCAGACCAGAGAAATAACACTGTTTCCAAGCCCTGCTAATGCAGGTAAAGGTCAACCTCCAGATGCAAGGCAAGGCATTCCCAGCTCTTGTTTTAGCCCATCCCTTAAACCACAGAAGCACTTCTCATCTCCTTGTTTTGTCAGGAGTGATGGTTTGGAAGGAGATTGTGCTGTTGAAGTATCCTGCTCAGACAGCCCAGAGATCCCTCTGGACATACTGAAAAATCTGACTGTAGAGATGCTGACTGCTGGAGTGTGTGCTGTGGGTCAGGGTGTGAGGGATCCTGTAGGAGGCAGCATTGAGCTACTGCTGGTCCCTCTAATTAGACTGTTCTACACCCTGCTGGTTATGGGGGTATTTGGGGATGAAGACCTTCGGAAAGTTCTGAAACTGATAGAGCCGGGAGTCTTTTCCATAGATGCTGAAACCCCTGAGGAGGAAGAGGAAGATAAAGTGAGTGACGATGAAAAAGAATGGAAAGAGGGACCGAATAAAGACTGTGAAACTCTGAAACAGGGACTTCTTCACATGAAACTTCCAGAGGCTGTCAAAAAAGAGGTGAATGATGCTGCAGATTCCTTTGAAATTTGGCTTTTTCAATTAGCTCTAGTTTTGGATTTGCCTCAGATGCTTAGTTTTTTTAAAAAATGTGGGTTTTAAACCAAAAATAAAATGGGATTTCCATAATTTCCTTCCCCAGCTCTGTTATCTTCTGTCCTTCCTGTGTGACTGCCAAGTGCGCCACAGGGTCGAGTCTGTGATTGCCTTCTCTGACACCTTTGTGGGTCAACTGCAGGAAAACCAACGCTTTCGCTACAACCAGGTCATGCAAGCGCTGAACATGTCGGCCGCTCTCACTGCACGCAAGACCAAGGAGTTCCGCTCTCCTCCGCAGGAGCAGGTCATACTGACTAAAATAGTATTTTTTTATGTTTTCAGTCATCACAATGTAGTTCGATGTAAGCTCCTGTGAGGTGTGGTTATGAAACAAACTGAAAATTATACTGATGCCGATTTATGATCTAAAATGGCTAAAATCATCAGCGATGACTTTGATTTAGTTTGTCTTAAATAGTGACCAGTCAGGTTGCAGGGAGTTACAACACTGCAGATTAGAATACTGAGGGCAAACCCTACTACTCTATAGCGAGGCAGGAGTATGTAGCACAAAAACACAATGATGATTGCATTGCCAGCGAATGACAATGAGCATAAGTCGTGTAGACTACATCCATGACAGACCAGGAGGAAAAGCCACATCACTCTGGATCTGTGCACCAGCTCGCTCTCCCTTTATCCAACCCACATGTGTTTGGGTAGGTGTGCAGTAAATAGGGGAAGCAACTGTCTGACAACAAATCCCTTTACTCAACTTAGCCAAACGACTTTCATAGCCTTCACAGGAGCTTTGATCTTTGTTTTTGCACACTAAAAGAAGAGAGAAAGGAAACGGCGAGAAAAGGCTTTGACAGAACTGTAAGTTTATCGTGATTACTTCTAATGACCTGTCTGTAGATCAACATGCTGCTGGGCTTCAGAGATGATGAGCAGCAGGAGAACTGTCCCTGTCCAGTTGAAATTCAACAACTCCTGCAAGACTTTCATCACCTTCTGAACACACACTGCGGTTGGAAAAAAGTTTTTCTCTTTAACTAATTCATAATTAATCCTTATCAAGTCAGAGAATTATGAAAAAAAGACCGGAAAAGGCATTACTATCAATTTCAACTGAAAAGTCTACTCCTATTGACTTTTATTGTGCAGGCATTGAAATGGAAAACGAAGCAGAGGATGAAGAGGTTGCTGAGATGTCAGTAAAGGATCGACTTCTCAGTCTGGTGGGAAGTGTCCTTGGGTTGAAGAAGACGGCCATAGAAGTAGATGAGAGTAGGCTTCAGAGTGCCAGTGAGTGGTTTATATATATATATATATATATATATATATATATATTCTTCTTTTGTATTTATAAACTGTTCTCTCTCTTTGACTGTATTTAATCGTTTTCTTTGCACTCACTTTTAATTTACCTGTAAATAGGATCTCACAACATTCTTTATTCAGGAACAGTAATATACTGAAAGATAGTGCGGTTCTCTGTATATGAGAGTTTGAAGTGTCAGAGAGAAAATGTTTTACTTTACCCAGGGACTTTTCTGCTGTTGAAGGACTTTTGATTTTAGATCAAATGCATTAGGGTTCGACTTCCTCTACTGTCATTTTTAGCTGTGACTTGTTGGTGCTTCCTCAGAGTGCCTAAAAAAGCTCATCTCTGAGACAATGGTGCATTGGGCCCAAGAGACTGAGATGGAGGACCCTGAACTTGTAAGAGCCGTATTCACATTGCTGCATCGCCAGTATCAGGGCCTCGAGGGCCAAATGGCCGGACCCCTCTCCAGAGCCTATACAATCAGCCAGACTTCAGAAGAGGACACCATGTCACTCCTCTCCTCACTGAGCCAAATCCGTTCCCTCCTCAGTGTCCGAATGGGGAAGGAAGAGGAGAGGCTGATGATCAGAAAGCTAGGGTAGGAGATTTGTAGTGTAACACATATTTGCATTATCTGTGACGTCTTGATTTTTTTGTGAATTAGAAAATTAATTTCTAACAAATACCTTAATGTTCTGTCTGGTGTTAAACGTTTCTGTTGTGCCCTTTTTTGTGCAGAGACATCATGAATAACAAAGTGTTTTACCAGCACCCTAATCTAATGAGGGCTTTGGGGATGCATGAGACCGTGATGGAGGTGATGGTCAATGTCTTGGGAGAAGGAGAATTAAAGGTTAGAGATGCATAAAAATTCATGATGATAATGTGGAGAAAAAGTGTGTTGTACTTCTACAAAAACAACTATATTCTACAGTCCATATTCTGGGGGATATTTAGTTAAATCAAGAAATGAGAAAACAATTAATGCAGTGCTATCAGTATATTTCTCCAGAATCTGCCTCCTCACATTTTACTTCTCTTTGTTGCCATGCTTTCACTTCCTTTTGTTAGGAGATCACCTTTCCCAAGATGGTGGCCAGCTGCTGTCGTTTCCTCTGTTATTTTTGCCGCATTAGCCGTTACAACCAGGGAGCCCTGTTTGATCATCTCAGATACCTGCTTGAAAACAGCAGTGTTGGACTTGGTAATTGTTATCCTCTTGTTTTCCTCTTCTTTGTTTATGTGTAAGCGGTGCAAAAAGACAGTAACAGGAACTCCAAAGAATGCACTGTGAAGTTTCCCTATACCATAAACGTCATCAATTGTTTAACGCTAGAAGTATACACTTCTTCCAAAACTTTTTGAGAAATATTGATTAAACTCTCTGGAAATTTATGAGGCTAAAGTTTTTATGGCTGTTTGAAGGATGGATAGAGTTTTAAAAACCTGAAACACCAAAAATGTTCTGCTGAGGTAGTTTGTGGAAGGAAGAATCTATTTCACATCTGTTGGATTGATCTACACATATTATGTGAGTTATTGGCTCTTACTCTCTTTGCCAGGACCTTGTCTTGCATTGCAAATAAAATCATTTTCTCATTTACTCGCTCTTGTCTAAAGTTCAATTTTAAGTGATTTGACTTTGGAGGTTTTACACTCTTGACCTTCTGATTAGAAACCCAAACATCTTTAATATATAGTTTATGAGTTATGTTCAGATTGTTTTCACCCTCCTATTTCCCTCAGCTTCACCATCCATGCGGGGAGCCACTCCTCTGGATGTGGCAGCAGCATCTGTAATGGATAATAATGAACTGGCATTAGCGCTGAAGGAACCAGACCTAGAGAAGGTTAGTTCACATTCTGTATCCTCCTTCACAATAATGCTGTTCAGTCTTTATCATGCCAAGCATAGAAAAGTAGTCTGCCAATTTAATTATTTCTAATTATTTATTGAAGGTTGAAGTGTGTACATTAGCTGCTTGTACCCACTGGTGACTATACAGTACATACCTACACTGCAAGTTACCGCACACTATCACAAGTGATGATTGAATAGCATTACTTTTGTCTTTTGTTTCAGTCTTTATTTAACTTTCTAGAGAAAAAGCTGCTGAGTAGGTCTTTGAAGTGGCTCTGATGATGATTAGAAACTCTCTGTATATTTGACGCTCTCTGATTACACTCGTGTGCATCACTTTAATGAGTACAGCTTTTGAAGAAGAGCTCACGTTAAGACGTAAGAGTTGCTCGAGGATCACATTTATTATTTTCCGTTCCGCATTATTTGCACTGTGGTTGAAGTCAACCTCGTGATATTTTCTGTCCAGGTGGTGCATTACCTTGCTGACTGTGGTCTCCAAAGCTGTCAGATGCTCGTGGCTAAAGGCTATCCTGATATTGGATGGAATCCTGTGGAGGGCGAGCGTTATGTTGATTTTCTCCGCTCTGCTGTTTTCTGTAATGGTAACCTGTCAGTTCCTGCCCTTAAGAATTTTCTTTACTTTGTAGTTGCTTGCCAAAACTTGTCACTGTCAAATTGCAGAAAGAAATTCATTATTTCTTTTTACATTTTTTATTAAAATTAGTCTCTCGGACAGTGATCAATTTAGATAATTTACCGAACCATATTTTTTTTTGACCTTTTCAGGGAGTTTATTGCTTCAGTAGTAAAATAGTCACTAAATGACAAAGTTAAAAGGCACGAGAAGTTGCGTGACTGTATGCCCCCAATTAAGTGAGCTATCTGTGATGGAGGTAATTAACCCTTCTGATTTTTCATGTATTGATTTTTCTTACTCGGAAGCAGTACCCTGAAGGCGTCTGTTCCGATTGACCTTGACTTTGATGGTGAAGACAGTTCAGCCCTGGTATTCCATACCAAGTGACTTTTACTAGTTTCAACCCTACCTCTTTCTAGACAGTCTATGAGCTGTTTGTATTTAGATTTTTTTTAGTTCTCAGCTAACAAACTTCATTTTGTATGGATTGAATGCACGAGAAATATGTTACAAACAAATGACTTCGCTTTCCAGCTCACAAATGGTAAGTGTTTATCTTCTTCACCTTTTTCTGACCTATAGGTGAGAGTGTAGAGGAAAATGCTTACGTGGTGTTAAAACTGTTGATTCGTCGGCCTGAGTGTTTTGGCCCGGCCCTGCGAGGAGATGGTGGAAACGGTCTCCTCGCAGCCATGGAGGAAGCCATCAGGATCTCAGAGGACCCTTCAATGGATGGACCCTGCGCCATGTACCAGTCCAACAGAACACTGTCAGTACTAGAGGTTGAGTAGAGCAGTGCAGTGTGCAGACACACATTTACATATTTATGGGAAGTAAATGATGTGTACAAAATTACTTTCAGTGTAACAAGTTATTAGTTTTAGTTGCTTTGTGGTACAAACAAAACAACTGGGGTTACTACTATACAAATATCAAATGATTGAATAAGGTTGAGAAACTGACAATTCATGTTTTTCTGTGTGATGTTTACTAATAATCTGCTTGAATCTTGTATATTATATATTATAGAAATTTATATTATATATTTAAATTTCATTGAACTTGTATATGTGTGTGTGTGTATATATATATATATATATATATATATATATATATATATGGATGGATCTGGCTGCTGCTCTGTTTGCATCTCTTTTCATTGTGGCTGAACTTTAAAATAAAATTTGACGAGACAGATCTTCTCTTTCTCAGCTCACCGGCTGCTTTTCTTTCGTGAAATTCAATCACTTGATTCTGCTAAATATCCTCAATGATTTATTTAGGTTCATGACAAGCTTCAGGCTCATTATGATTGTTTCCTGTAACAGAGATGTGGTCCAGGACGATGATGATGACCTCATTCACATGGGGCATGCCATCATGACCTTCTACTCGGCTCTTATTGACTTGCTGGGTCGCTGCGCGCCTGAGATGCATGTAAGTGTTTTCCCCCCACCCCACAGAAAGTCTAATGCTGCACCCTCACTGCACTTTTGTGTTCTGTACATCCCAGTCTATCTGCTTTACTTGTGTGTTTGTGGTAATAAACAGATTTACTAATTTTATACATTTCACAGTATTAACCAGACAGACTGAACCCTGATACTGACCTATTTCAAGCTTACTGCATTATGGTAGAAGATAGCGTATAGCATATTCCATATATGTATTCCATATATTCAATTTGTCATACAGAGTAATTGGCTTAATCCTGTCAGGATTTGTGTCAGAAAGACACAAACTATAGGTCTGCTGGAGGGATGAGCGTGCGTGTGTGCATGTGGCTGATGCGAGAAAAAGGCCTTTTTTAAAGGTTGCAAAGGCAAAACAAGATGAGGCAATTTTGGTGTCAATTCTTTGAAAACAAAAAGGCAAAAGGAAATGCTTTACTGAAGTCATAAAAATTCATTAAACCCTTCAAAGGTCAAATCTATTTTTTTGCCACATGACAAATAACAAAGAAACAATACTGGCAGGACATAAATCCACAAGAACTAATAGAAAGCTTTTCAGATAACTAATCGTTTCCCCGTTTCTTATCTTTGTCAACAAAAACATCTTCACCACGGAAATGGGCTGAAGACGCAATTAAATAAACGTCTATAACCATACGTCTTTACAAATCTTGTATCAAACTGAACCATTCTTTACTGTGACCCTCAGTCATCTATTTTTTGTGCTGTGATTGACTGACTGGTTATGTTCGGAATTGTTGCACAGTTGATTCAAGGGGGCAAAGGAGAAGCTATCCGTATCAGGGCCATTCTCAGGTCACTCATTCCCATCCAGGACCTTGATGGAGTCATCAGCATTTCCTTTGAAATCCCTTCAGTGGATAAAGGTAAAGTGAGCTTTTTGACTGATCTAATATGAAACACAGATCACACATGAATCTGCTGTCGCTGCATTTGTCTTCTTTGGTTTATTTTAGCTCAGAGATTGTTTTTTTTGATAACACAGCTCCTTTGAATGTCAACATGCTGTACACCATGAGCACTGTAGTTGAGTAAGAGGGATTCATTTTAATCCTCAGACAATCAAACATGGGCTCAGCTCAAGATAGGAAATGTACAATATGCTGTATTTCAATATTACTTTTATGGTCATTAAATGCGAATCTTTACCTTTCCTTCGTTTGTCCAGATGGTCAGCTGATTGAGCCAGACCTCTCTACAGTGTTCTGTCCTGACCACAAAGCAGCCATGGTCCTGTTTCTGGACCGGGTTTACGGCATCGAGAACCAGAATTTTCTTCTCCACCTAGTTCAAGTTGGCTTTCTGCCCGACCTTCAGGCAGCCGTGTCTCTTGACACTGTGAGAACACAAAATGCGTATTTTCTTTCCCTGTTCACCTGTTCGTGACAACCAGTGCAACCTCATAGGAGTGAGACAAATCCTAGTTCCACCCCAACTTCAATCTCCAATCCCCACAGTAAAGTCAGACATACTAAATGTTCGACTGGCTTGTTTTTTTTCTGATCATATTCTGCATTCTCTTGCTGCCTCCACATTCAGTATGGTCTGTTTAGTTCCACTTAGTTAACTGGGTTGTGAAATTGTGACCACTCTTCTTTCCATTGCAGGCTGACTTAGGATCCACTGATATGGCCTTGGCCCTCAACAGATACTTGTGTACATCTGTTCTTCCTTTGCTCACCAAGTGTTCAGCTCTCCTCTGTGCTGTTGAGGACCATGCCTCACTGGTGGATGCTCTCATCCAGGCAATCTATAACCTCTCCCGGGCTCTCAGTCTGACCAAGGCTCAGCAAGACACTATCGAGGATTGTTTGTTGGCTGTGTGCAGGTAGTTAGGGTTTTTATTAAGCCAGGTGATGTAACCTATAGACTTCACGTTGTCTCCTGCTTGTAACACTTGAAAATAGTTTTTGCTGTTGCTGTCCCAGGGTGTTTTTTTTGTTTGTTTTTTTTTAAACTCAAGTTTCCTTTTTTTAACCTTGTGTTTATTGTCTGTCTAACCAGTAGGGCTAGAGCTTGTCACATCAGCTATCGCTAACACACCAATATAGTCTCATTCGAACTCATTATATTTTAATGAATCACTTTAAAGACCGTTTTCGCCCAATTCCAATTTAATTGACCAAATTCAATCAAAATGTTAAATTAATTAACATCAAGCCTGTGGCATTTTCTCAGTTATTTGTGTAACTCTTCTGAGAGATGTTAATCACTCATAGGATTATTCATCTATGTGTGTATGTGTCTGCTTGTGCATGTCTTTGTGTGTCTCTGCTCCTGTGACTAATTCTGCACTCATTGCTGTCCTCAGTAAACTCCAACCATCTATGATGCAGACTCTTCTCAGACGCCTGGTCTTCGACGTTCCCAAGCTCACAGACAACAGCAAGATGCCACTAAAGGTGGACACAGCAGTGGCAGTGTATCACAGAATCTTTACAGATGGTTGATTACACAAATAATTGTGTTGACTTTGACCTGCACTTTCATCCACCAGCTCTTGACCTGTCATTATGAGCAAAGGTGGAAATACTACTCGCAAGCAGGAGGGCAGGATGACCAGGGTTCTGCCTCTGAAGAGGAGCTCCACCTTTCCAGAAAGCTGTTCTGGGGTGTGTTTAAGGCCTTGGCAAAGAAGGTAAACCACACTGAACAGCTGTGCCAGTCAAGAGATTTTTCAATCTGCATTTATTCAATAGCACCAAGAAAGTCTTACCCCTATTTTTATTTTTTGACAGCGCCATCCTGGGGTCGAGTTAATGTCACTTTACTTTTTCTCCAGCCCCCCTCAAAGTTTATTTCAGGAGAAACAGCAAAATGCATATTTGATTTTCTTCCTTAGTGTACTTCTCAAAAAGGAGAAGTGGAGGAAGATATAGCACACTTGAGATTACAAATTAATTTTTCATATCCCGGTATGAAACATTCACTCCAAACAAAGTTGCTAAGCCTTTTCTCAGTTCACTGTAAGTGTGCACCAGCATATTTCTGACACTTCTGGCACTTCATTGACTGATTCAGAACATGAAAACATCAAAGAGTGCGCAAGGTCGATCCTTTCTCATTCCAGACCCTCATCCAACAGCCACAAAAAAACCGAGTCCACAGTCAATGATGCAGAGAATTGTGCAGCTTACAGGGAGAAATATATATATAACAAACTGACTTATGCTCGGCTTATATGATGTACTGTATGTTACACTTTTTATCGATTTACAGTTTCAATGAAACATCATAGACTCTATTCTGTGTAGTGTAGGAAGGAAAACCATGTGAACTTAATTACATACCGACGTATCATCACGTTCTGTAACATCTATATTCTACAATGATATCATTTCATTCACAGATGATACACAGATTATTTGGCCTTAGTGCTTTATCTAGATGTGGGAATGATTTGATTCAAGAATCAACTTTTGTTAAGCAATATTCCCCCCAACAAATAAGTATCTTAATCGGGTTCTTCAAATACCGGCGTAAACACAAAAACAAATCATATTCCAGTGCCTATCTATCTAATTTGAATGTTTCAGTGGAAGTTTTTCTACAGCAGCAGCAATGTGCAGTAATCCAATGTTACATTTAAATAGAATACTCTGTTTTTATTTTTCCAGCTGATTAAGTTTGTCCGACTCAGACTTGTGCACACATTGCTTTCACTCAAACAGTTTCTTTGTCGCAAAGATTGTAGAGATGCAGTGCCAATTCTTCTTGTTTGATAATGTTCTGAGTGAGAACAGGTTGTTGCTATGCATATAAACTGGTTCTGAAACACATCCGTCCTTTCAAACGCAGTACTCTCATGTGTGCACCTGCTATCTTGTAAATGTGTGTGACGAGAAAAAACTAAACAGGAACATCATATTTTCTAGATACTGGGAGCTCACTAGATTGTTGCATTGTTTACCAACAACCCACAACTCTAAACTTGATGTCCTTCTTATAAAGTCCTGCTTTCCCTTCTTTCATCATTTTCTCAGATGCTGTCTGTTTTTCTTCATCCCTTCTCACCGAGTACCCATGAACCCACTTTCCTTTTTAAACTCCACAGCCCTACGAGCCTCAGTTATTCCGACTCTGTGTTCAAAGCCTAGCTGCTGTAGCTAAGGCCCTTCCTCCTGACCACATGGACTCAAGCTGCACGCCTCATAGTGAGAGAAAAATCTCCACAGACACCGAAGGACCCTTTGAACCTCAGCCTGTAGATACGGCCAAGTAAGTTAGTGACCAGGGACATTTATAAATAACACATTATAGCACATGGCAATGAACAGACACTGACCAGGTCTATTCTAAAAGAATTTCAGGTGTAAAGAGTTTGACAAAATTCAAATTGCACATGGTCTGAAAATGAACAATATCATCATGTTGCTCTTGACAAATCTTTTTCAATAACAATGAGCAGTTGTATCTGGATGTTTTAAGATACTGTAGAGCTAAGTGGTGTGTAATATTCCCCTCTTTGCTAGTGTGTCAGTGCCAGAGAGACTGGAGTTCGTGGTTAATAAGTATGCAGAGCACACTCACGAGAAGTGGTCACTGGACAAGGTAGTATCACAGTAATTATTCCTCCAATCTGAACAGCCTATTAAAGGAGCGTTAATGTTGAAAAGGGAACCCCAAAAAAAACAAGCATCTAAGTGGTGTGGTTGAGTTAGCATGCTGCTTTGAACATATTTTAATGACTTAAAATGATTTAATGGCTCCTTTTTTAATGTTTTTTTTTTTGTTGTCTGAATCTCTGTGTTTTGTCTGTCAGTTTTCCAATGGTTGGGTTCATGGGGAGCAGCTCTGTGAGAACACTAAGGTTCATCCTCTCCTCAAGCCATACAGGGCTCTGGCTGAGAAGGTAGACTGAGAAGTCAGTTTTTATTGTGTGCGTGTGAGAATTCAGAAAGGAAGCAGTGAACTGACAAATCCCAGGGAACCCCCTTGCATAACAAATGTGGTGTATGTAACATAAAAGATTAAAATGCCTTGGTCTATGGTCCTTTGTGTATTCGATTGGACAGCACTTCTTTAACTTTTTGAAATCCAAAAAGAGTTCAGGCTAGTTTTTTTTTTCTGCTCTGCTGTCCTGTGATGAAAGGCTATGTTGAGTTTCAACTCAAAGTTTCTCTCTAATTCTGAGTGTCTCAGGAGAAGGAGGCATACCGCTGGGCCATTAAGGAGACAATAAAGAGCATGCTCGCCTTTGGATGGACGATAGAGAGGACTAAAGATGGAGAGGCATTTGGTTCACATACCTGTTCACGCAGAGTCTCTCAGTCTGGACAGGTACAGCGTGCCTCATTCAGCGCATCTTTTAGTCAAAGTAATTTCACCCACCAAATTGATCTGAACCTCATCTAACTGAAGTTTGTCTTTTGTATCTCCTACTGTAGCTGTCTTTTGAAGGAGCGTCAACTTTTAGCCCCAAATCTTTGGACATGAGCAGCATCACCTTATCATGGGACCATTGTGTAAGCGACTGCCTCTACGATCATCACAGTAAAAACATTGCTCGCCTTTTCTTTTTCTTTTTTTCTTTTTTTTTTTGCAAATATCTTTTTTTGCCTTTAGTGGATTGGATAGCTGTAGAGAGGAGAGATTGGGGGATGACATGCAGCAAAGGGCCGAGGTCAGATTTGAGTCCACGGCCGCTGCGATGACGTCTATTGCCTCTAAACATAGGGCACGCGAAATAGCCACTGGGCTACCTGGCACCCCAATACAAATTTGCTTCTAGCCAGCCAATTGTCTGCAGAAGGGGCAAAGCTAGCCTGTTATCAGTAATATTGTGTATTACTGCAAAGAGGTAGTCAAGTTATGCTGCACGTTTGAATCGTTCAAAATGTTTCTTTCTGGTAAACTTCTTCTTAACAATAGCAGTTAAACTATTCAGACACAACCCTTGATACAATCTGGCAGAACAGATTTTCACCGCCATTAAAAAGAAAGTTGGGAAAGTTATTTTAACTGTGCTGCCATTACCGACATATTTTCATCACAGTAGACTTGATAAGATCAGATAAACTACAATGCCACCTTATTGAAATGTGTTGTGTTCCCTTTATCCTGCAGTTCCGCAGACAATAAAATCACACACGCTACATACTTAACAGGAAAATAAAAAATCAGTTTCCACATACACATGTGATATCGAGGGCACATTAGTCCCATGGCCAACAGCCTAAATTACCTGTAAGGGTCGGACATTATCAGAAATACAGTTGAGTCTGCTCTGAGGGACCCTGAATCATACCAGACGGTCAGAGCGGGAGCTATTCTGATTGTGATGTGGGATCATCAGACACTATTTTCTGTGCCTGTCTAACAATAGACTGCTGATTGTTTTGGTTTTTTTTGTTTGGACTGATGGCTATTTTTTAAATCCCCAGCATTTTCATAGCAGTCATTACCAGACAAGCAATCTGTGCAGTTACTGTCCTTTAGCAGACTGTTTCTTACGTTTTATAATACCCTTTAACACAGCATGGTAACATAGTAGCATGACATTCAGCTGAACTCTGTGGACTATTCTTATGTTTATAAAAAATACATAATCTGTTTGGCTGCTCCTGCATACAAGACACATTTTCCTTTGATACATTTTCCTGTAGAAAAGCGATTTCCTTGTTTGAGAAATCTGGAGCTACACTCTTGGTTCCTAAGGATTAATCGATGTAGCTTTAAAAGGCAATTGGAAGGTGATGATCTTATTAGCCATTGTTTAAACACCTTGTAATGATTCTGCAGCAAAACAAAAGTAATTTCCTCTTGTGTTTCATTTTCGGATCCGTAGGCTATGTCTGAACAGTTGGCTGAGAACTACCACAATGCCTGGGCTAAGAGGAAGAAGTTAGAGCTGGAGAGTAAAGGTACCACACCATGGTGTCAATGACTGTCCTATTTTGTTTTTGAAGTGCTCTCGTCTCATAGTGCACAGAAAAAATATCAAAATTGCAAAGTGTTTGACCCATTTCTGCTCCCAGGAGGGGGTGGCCATTCAATGTTTGTACCCTATGACACCCTGAGTGCTAAGGAAAAAACCAAGTTCAGAGAGAGGGCCCAAGATATCCTCAAGTTTCTGCAGCTTAATGGATACACTGTGTGGAGGTGAGCACAGAATGAGCTTGTGATTGCAGGGGGCAATGTGATTACTGCGTGGCGTGTTCAAGGTGGGTAGCAATGAGTCCCATTTTCATGTCACAGCGCAATCACAGAACCAGATCCCTGTCTCTTTTCTTTTTTGTTACCCTTTACCTTCAAATACAGGTCATCACATGAATAGAGCTCACGCAGCGAACACGATGATGACACTGCACAACCTTGTCTTGAAATTCTTGTCTTAAATGATACAATATCTATGCCCTATTTAAGCTGTCTTTCGTTCAACAGAGAAGTTGTTTGATAACTCTCCTTCTACAGGGATCGGAGGTCTGGGGAGTTGGAATTTCAAGGTGCAGGCAACTGTTTCGGCTACGCTCTTCTTCGGCGCCTGCTGTCTTACACTGAGGAGGCTCAGGAGCACATGTTGGAGCTGGGTAAAGTGATGGTTATCATCGACATTCAAATTACATTTAATAATTCATATCCAAACAAGATACGTGAAAGGATGTTTGCATAACACATCCAGAATATATCTGTCACTATAAACCTGCTATTGTAAGATTTGAACACATCACTGGACCTTGTCTGTGTCAGGATAGTTTAGACCTGAAACATCTCAAAATAGTTCAGACAAAGCGTGAGTGTGTGAACCTTTCTGACTTGTCTCAAAGCACACAAAACCCTCTTTTTTTTTTTTTTTCTTTTTTTTTTTCTAATCTGTTAGTGGAACTGCGTTTTTGTTTCTAATGTGATGGGCTTCAATATTTGATCTTTTTTTTTTTCTTTTCAGAGGTGATGCAAGCCAGAGGACAGATGTCTAAAGGAGAGAGAGCGCCACAACAGCTACTATTGCATTTTTTTTCCAAGGTCTGACTCCAATCAATACATGTAGCAACTCGGTTGAAATGTACTCTCTGCTATGAAATCGGTAACATTGATAAAGCCCTCTACTGGTGCATTTTTCTTATGCTTCCTCTTTTAGCCTTTTTTCCATTTTTGTGTTCTTATTAGTTTTGTTAAAAGGTTGCAGCGGCCAATCCCTCTAAGTAAAACCTTTCATTGTGGCGGTGTAATTTATTGAACCATTTTGGAAATCGATGTTGGTGTATGGGTTCACATCAGGGTATTGATTAAAGATCCCCTCCTAGTTCTGTCTCCAAGGAGCCAACCGGTGAAAGGGGCTTATTTTTCATTGATAGGACCCCCTGAGTCAGATCAAGTCAGCCGAGACCAAGAACAATTATGCCTCAGATGTCCACACCCTGCCCCTCTCATTCCTCCTCACAACTGTCCATGGCCCTGTCCATGAGTCTCCCTGTGTGTCTGTCCATGAGTCTGTCAGTGAATTGCCAGAGCTTCATAAGAAGAGTTAACAAAGTGCAAAACATTTCACATCCTTACCCTCTAGATCATTGTTGTCAGTCAGTAAGAACTCGGGTTAATCAGGCAGGTTCTGCTCTAACACTGTTTTTTTATTAATATATTATTGTACCAAACTTCAATGCTAGTCAGGGGAAATGCAGAAGAATATGGATATGTTTATGTAAAGTTGGTCTTTACTCAATATTACAGGTTGTCCTACCTCTTTTGGAACAATATGTGAAGAGCCATCGTGTGTATTTCCTGTCTACTTCTCTCTGCTCAAGTGGAAATCAAAGCCATGCCTCAAAAAGAGAAAAAGAGATGATTGCAAGGTATTTGTACACAGGAACAATGTGTTCTTGTGTGTTCTCAGATTCTATTGTTATAGGGACAACATTCAGACATGTATTTTTTTTTATAACAGAACAAGCCTCATTTTTCTAAACTGCCATTCTTCTGACGGTTTTATCTGCCCCACTCCCCTCTCCGCATTATTTCACTTGTCTTTTTTCCTCACATCCAGCCTCTTTTGTAAGCTTGCAGCTCTAGTGAGACACAGGATCTCTCTCTTCGGTAAGGAAGGCGTGAATAAAGAGCTTTAGAAACAAATGTGTTCCACGATTTTGTGTTTGAATGTGTTGGCGAGATGAATCTAACCCCGTTTTGGTTTATGCGTAGTCTCTAGTGCGTATCTCTTTGTGTGGTTACAAATGCTTGTCTCTGCTTGTTTTCCCAGGTAACGATGCCTCTCAAGTTGGAAGTTGCCTCCTTGTTTTGGCTCAAGCTCTGGATGCTAGGTAGCTAGATGGCACTACAATCACACTCAGCCAGAATCGATGTTTTCACTCTGCGGTCACATCAGTGTCACACAGCCATGTCTGAGGATGAGACGCCTGGTGTAATTGAGGCACTGATACACTGATGCTATCTAATTGTGGTTGATCACTTTTACTCCCAGGGGACAATGCCTTCGAAGCATGATACTAAAAGTAGAATCTGGGCTCTGCAGAGATTGATTACATTTGGATCTGCAGCAGTTAGATTAGAGGATGATTATTCCACTTACAGTGATTTACTTTATGCTGTTGTATTACCATTTATTGAGATCATTAACATTTTAATTTGATATATTTTCATGTGAAAATGTTAATTTTTAGAACAAGAAAACACACACACACAGCCACATATATATTTTTATTTTATTTTCATGAATGATGTACAACCTGTGCAGAATTTTTCCTCGTCAACAAAGAACTAAATATTTTCTTCCAACCTCTGTCCTAGGACATTAATGAAATCGGCCTCCGAATCTATCCAAACATCTCTGCACTCGTTCTTTGAGGCAGCTGCAGTTGACCTGGAAATGATAGTGGAAAACCTCTCTGTGACCTTGGTCTGTTTACCTCCGAGTAGGAGTCAGCAGGCTAAAGGAGTGGCCAAAGTCCTCAGCTACACCAGCACCATTCTTCTGCCCACCCTCACTTCGCTCTTTCGGCATCTTTGCATCCAAAAATTTGGCGAGGACTTCCTGTGTAAGGACTACCTCAATAAAAAAAAAAAGTTGCATTTAGGACTACAAAATCTAGCCAAGTACACAATTGTAAGCTTCGCTAATTAACAAGTATCTCACAGTAGTAAAATTGAAACTGTCACCACATGTTTTTAGTAGTCTGGTGTAATTTCATCCATATGTCACGCAGTTGAATGAGCAGCTGTTTTTACAACCCTGAAGTCACTCTGGGACATCCTCCTCTCTACTTCCGACCTTCCTCGTCTTTGAAACCAGCTCTCATTAAGTGTCTCCATCGTAGCCACAGAGCAGCAGGAGCATATTGTCACCCTCACTGATATCATAACTTTGCCTGGAATCCTTTTTTCTTCTTCTTCTTTAATCTGCAGCTTGTCAACATATCTGTCACTGTATGCTACAAGCTTTCCTCCTTATTGTCCTGAGGTCAGTCATTGATGGATCTCAGACTAAAGGGTCACCTTGTCTTTCCAGTGGGGATTATCCAGGTATCCTGTTACAGAATCCTCAACAGCCTGTACTCGCTTGGCACCAGTAGCAGCATCTACATGGAAGGGTACTGCCTTTATTTCAATGTGATCTCCGAACTTGTGTTCAAGACCATAAAGTCACCTTGTAGTCAAGTTTTCAATATTTACCGTCTCAACTTTGATTTTGTAAGGTAGTTCATGCTTAAAGGCCACTTCAATCATTTTTCCACATTATAATGTATAACACTTACCGGTAATCATTAATATCATTGAAAGAGAATACTTCAGATGTCTATAAGCTTCGACTAGCTTTATTGCTTGGCCTTACAAATATGTATAAAGCTTGTTAATGAATGCATTACAGGCATCAACGATTATGAACAATCTTTGAACTTGAAATAGAAAAGAAAGTAGCTGTCAAGTCACATGAGTAGAAATGTAGAGAGTTTGATGAGACATAATACAATATCTCTGTACAGGCAGAGGCCAGCAGCGGGCGCCTGTCTGGCAGCTCTGACTGGGACTTTCCCAGCATGCTTCCTGGAGCCTTCCTATAATCAAAACAACCCCTATTCCATTTACAACACCATGAGTGCTACTGAAAGAGAAGGTAGTAAAAAAAAATCCCATTGCGGGCAGATGTGTTGTCTGTTTTTGTCCGTTTAATCTTGTGACTGTTGAATAGTTCTCACACTGTGTCTTGACCTTCTCTCTTTTCTCAGCATCGTTTTCCATATCTGTTTCTTTTAGACCTGGGGCTGCCCGATCACGCTGAGGACATGTGTCCCCTCCTGCCCTCTCTGGATCAGGCCCTTGGGGAGGTGGAGGAGTTGGCGTGCGCTGGTGCCGGCGCTCGCCAGGCCCCTTACATCCATGTCACAGAGGTCACCTTGCCCATGCTGTGCAGCTACTTGTCTCTCTGGTGGCACTGGGGCCCAGAGGGACAGCAAGAAAGCCCAATATGCACCTCTATCACTTCTCAACATGCCAGTGACCTACTTGGCCACATCCTCCGTGTTATCCACAACCATGTGGGTGCTAGCCAGGGTGACTGGATGAAACAGCTGGCAGGTATTATTATCTTCATCCTGCATCAGTTGTGCCTTCCATTCTCCTTTTCCTCTTTATTTAACAGCTGCTGTGCCTCTCAGTTTTCTCCCAGCCCATCATATGTAAAGCCCACTCCGAGCTGTTAAAGAGCCACTTTCTTCCACTGATGGAGAAGTTGAAGAAAAGGGCCGGATGTGTGCTGCTGGAGGAAGAGCAGATGAAAGCAGAAGTGTGTGATACATCTGAAGCAGAGCTGCAGCTCCAGGAGAAGTTCACTGTGCTGGTGCGAGACCTTTACGCCTTCTACCCCCTTCTCATCCCATTTGTGGATTCTAATCGGTAAGGCATGCTTCCAAGGTGCATGAGCTTATTTTTACGAGGCAAACAACTGCAGGAGGAATTTTAAGTCTTGCTGACTTAGTGGAAAGTCAAACTTATTTGAATATAGTTTTTATTGACCTTAGCTTACCAGTCATGATCATTCGTCTACTGTAGTTTGGGCTTATTTACACAAGTGCTAGTTAGTTTGAGGTTTTCATTTTGCGTGTGAAGCTTTGCAGGAATCAAATCTGCAATATTAATGCAATGTGTTTTGGTCCGTCCTGTCTCAGAGCCAGCTGGCTAAAAGAGTCAAATCCTGATGCTGAGCAGCTGTTCAGCATGGTGGCAGAGGTCTTCACATTCTGGGCCAAATCACACGTGAGGATGTCACATTGAAGTGTTTTTTTTAAATCCTAACTTCTCTTGTAACTATAATACCATTTAGGTGAATGTTCCAAACTGATTAAAATATTTCTTTTCTCTACCTGTTTTTGCTACAACAGAATTTCAAATGGGAGGAGCAGAACTTTGTGGTCCAAAATGAAATCAACAACTTGGCTTTTTTAGTCAACAAAGACGACATGTCCAAGGTCGGCACTGTTTATAAATGCTTATTGTGACATTTTGCTGACCGCTAATGGCCAGGAGCTGAATCACTTTTTACTCATTAAGACCACCATTCATGGTTTTTCAATACTCAGTTCGACCATGACAAAAGGAGGATGAAGAGGAAGGGGGACTGTTATTCCACACACACCTCTCTCATAGTAGCTTCTATAAAGAGACTTCTCCCTGTGGGGCTGAGGGTTTGTTTTCACAACGACCAGATCCTTCTTGGGTTGGCAAAGAAGGGCTTCATCAAGGTCAGTTGACAATACCAGGTGGACAATAAATCCCAGTTCTGCCATGATTACAAAACCTTATGAGAATGTTCTCCGATATTCAAAATAAAATATTTCCCTTGATTTTCTTTCCAAAGAAAAAGACTGAAGATGAGATTCGAGAGGATGTGTTCAATTACCTCAAACATCTTCACAGCCAGGTAATGACTGTCACTGCACTTTTACTCTTTCTTTACAGTCAGACAGTATTTCCTGTATGTTAATTTTTAGGAGTATTGGTTGTTTTACATTTGTTTCTTCACTGCACATGTGTTGATATGCTACAACGTGTAAGGGATATTAAACTGTAGTGCCTGACCAATTTTATCATCTCAATCAGTACATCATTGTGCAAAAGAAACAACAATGGCACACTCACAATATTGTCTGCATGCAGTATGTGTTTATCTGTCAGTGATAAATATGAGTCTCTGAGTAAAACCAAACAAGTATTGCTTTGTCATGAGAACTGACACATTATTAAACTGGGCTGCTCACATTTTCTTCTCTGCCTTTCTCTATTCTAAAGGATTTATCATTGTTAAAAAGGAACAGTAAATTCAATAAAAGAAATGGAAACAACACTAACGAAACACATTCATGACAACTACTCTTTATTTTTTTTCAGCCTACTCCTTTCACTTCTTCCTTTTGTTCTGAGGTGCATGCTGCACTGCTAATTTTCTCACTCCCATAAACCTTATTTACCTGGACCTGGACCTTTCCTGCAGATTTTCTAAAAACACACCTTCAGTTAAATGGGGTTTTTTTGTTTTTGTTGCAGACTTCAAACTGCTTTGGGCAGGAGGCTGTTAATGCAGTACACCCACGCCTGCTTGGGACAATCGCCGAGACTAAGGGGACTGTCAACAAAATATTGGAGATTGCACGCGTCCTTTATTACCTGGATCAGGTGAGCTTTTAAAGCAGTATAAAAATTCTCAGTAAACCATTCAGGAGTGCAGTGAGTGTAAACACGGCTTAGTTCTTCAAGTTTCCGCCTCTGCATGCACTACCTGGCTTTTATTATTTAATTCTCTAATTCTCTTAGCTGTTTGATATTTAAAAGCTTTTGATTATTCCTAACACTTTTTTAATTTGAATATGCTACAGTCACGTTATGCCTGCAGCGCTAATGCATGGTAAGTAAGTGCATGATAATTCCTTGAAAGTTAACCTTGACAACCTGCACTGACAATGTGCACTAATTAATTTACAAATATTTTGGTCTTTGCTTCAGGTGGAACACCCTCACAAAACTAAGAAACCTTCTTGGCACAGGGTCTTATCCAAACAGAGGAAACGAGCGGTGGTGGCCTGTCTGAGAATGGCTCCTCTCTACAACCTTCCAAGGTGACAACAAAATGTGTAAATTGATATATATGTAGAGGATTTGCAACCACAGAAGCAATGGACGTGTTCAGCTTAATTAATAAGACATTTTGGACTGAAACAGACTTGTCAGAGGGAGAAGATTATCTGATGGCATGCCATTAAGGTTTGAGAGTCTTTAAAGTTGCGCTTGCAAAATAAAAAGTTGAGCTTGAAAGGAAGAATAAGGAAAGTAAGGCTAATGGACAAGTTATCCCTTCAGAGATTAATATTTGATCATAAATCCCCAGATAGAAGGAAAATGATATCACATTTTCTTACATTTCTTTCTTAACACTGAAGAAAAAAAAATCTACATGACAGGTAAAAATGATAAATATCCTGTATAAACTTTTACAGTAGTACCATCAGACAGCAAACCTTTCAATGTGTGCAATAGGTGGTACTGCATTGAGCAAGCGACAGTACAGTGATGGAGTGGTAATGTAAAACCTAATTAGGCACTGCCATGTCAGCTCTAGAGAGAGCACAGCCATTAGCATATAAAAGCCTTTTGGTTGCGAGTGGTTTCAAGGTGGTTTGTAGGCAGTAAATCGAAGCTTTATCAAAAGGAACTGGACTTAGATGAAGATCTTGAAGACGTTTCCACTCTCCTCCGAAAGGCTTCTTCAGTCCTAAACTAAATCGTGGACAGAGCTTGAAATGTAGCCTTCTGTGGATCATTAGCATGCTAATGATCCACAGAAGGCTACATTTCAAGCAATACAATGCTAATGATCGAGGGTGGTCACATGCTAGTTGAGTCTTTGAGTTATAGTTTCACTTACAGTTGCCAACAGGTTGTATAGAATTGTATTTTGGTGTTTGAGTCCTGTTAAACATGGAACACTCTTTTCTTTTTTTTTACTTGGCCAACATAACTATCTTCACATTGTGCTGGTATGAGAGGCCTTGATGAACGAGTACCAGCAATCACAGGCGCTTTCATAGTTTAATACTCAGCCTTATTTTCCTTTGAACGATAACGGATCACTTTTTACACTCCTCTTCCTCCTCAGGCACAGGGCTGTCAACCTCTTTATCCAAGGCTATAATAAATCCTGGATCTCTGCTGAGGACCACAGCTTTGAGGAGAAGCTTGTTGAGGATTTAGCTGTGAGTGACAAAAACAAACCATATCCACATCCGTAGTTTGGAAGAAGACAGACACTTTTTAAAGCGATGGAATACGCCACGTGCGTATTTGAGTTTACACAAATGTTATTGTGTTTTTTACATTGAACTGTGGCTCCACCTGATACTGTTTCACAGAATTTAGACAGGATTAGCAGAATGATGGAGACGTTACAACCTACAGTAAACCCTGCCTACAGGACACACTTCCCTTGAATATTTTCTATTATGTTCACTGACGTGTTAAAACATAACCAGGGACTTTGGCTTTTAGGATGTGAAGAAGTCGTCATAGTGTCAGACTTGTATCTTTTTCATCTATTATTTCTGGGCTCGTCCTTTTTACATCTTATCCTGCCTCCTGAGAACCCCCCCACCTCCGCCCCGCCCCCATCCCGCCATACGATGCATAAGTAAACAGGCAAGATTTCCCAGAATTTTAATAGGCGTCAGGAGTTCATGTGTGAAAAATGTCTCTCTCTCTCTCTCTCACTCGCTCTCTGTCTCTGTGCTGCAGAAAGGAGGAGTGCCAGAGTTGTGTGGAGGCGACAGAGAGGAAGAAAAGGATGTGGGAGACGATGCCAAACCAATCGATCCCCTCCTACAGCTCATTACACTTTTCAGTCGAAGCGCCCTGACAGAAAGGAGGTGTGTGTTTGTGTGGGTGTTCATTATAAAAGATCTCATGCAATAAAGACCCGATTCTGCTTCTATGACTGGTCTAACCTATCACCGGGAAAGTCGATACCGAATTGGTCTGAGGCAGGATTTTTGCTGTGGTTAATCTGTGATTATTACTTCATGTAGACTCAACCTGCAGAAAGGTGTATGATACAGCAACATAGTTTTTTATCTTCGAGGTTTTCAGTCTTTCAGGAAGTCTCTGTTGCAGGATCATATTAGGAAGTTGTACAAATAGTTTATCTCAGGTCTTTTAGGGAAAGCTGAAATGTGTTGCCGGTCTCTGAACACTCTGCTCGTCCTCCCCTCTCACATCATTACACAGAACTCTGGGATTAAGAGAATTGACCGGTCGACAGGGGTTACATTTAAACAGGTTGAATTCTTTTCTAGCTTTGGAGCAGGTAACATGTGCAGCCCAGGGTTCATCCTGAAGTCATCCTGTACTGAAAAATCCAGTGGGGGATCCTGCTCCCTTTAAATCCTGCTTCCTGGCGCAGACCTCAGGTGAACTGTTGAGGTCAATAAAAATGTTCAGTGCCACTGAGCAGTCCTGTGGGTAAAATACTCCAGGTCCACACAGCACTTTGTGGCTTTTCAAGGTGACGCTACATTAAACTTTGTAAACAAGCGGATCATGTTTAAGTGCTGTGAACAGATCTGCTGGGGCTTGGATGCATATTGACCGAGGAATCTTGTCATCGGCGAGCCATTTTTAGGTCTCTCAATCTTTCGGCACAGTGATACACCGTTAAACAATTTTCTCTCTTCTCTTGTAGCAGAACACTTGGAAATGACGGTCTTTATAAGTCCTATGCTGCAATCATGGCAAAGGTAAGATAGGATAATGACTCACCTTTCTTTAAAACAATACTAAACATTATGATGCAAAGCCTACAGTTTTACTAACCGTGATGTTCCATTCGTTGAGCAGTATTATTACACAGATATAATAACATTCGAATTTACATGTATTTAAAGATTGTCGGTTGTAGAGGACAGAGATAAGCACAGTGCTTGAGTTGAGACGCTAAAGTTCTTTTTTCAGGTTTGTAATTGTGACACTCGAGAAAGAGACAGACGCTTGTACAATGACTTTCCTCCCTCTTTTTGTTCTTATTCGTGGTTGATTGTTGGCTTTTAGAGCTGCCAAAGTGAAGATGCTGATGATGAAGAGCAGGAGGCCAAAAGCTTTGAAGTGGGTGAATTGACTCTTCAATTTTTTCAAATGCATTTTTTTTTTGGATGAAGAACAATAATGCATGAATACACTATTAACATCACATTTTAGTTTTAGTTTGAGATATCGTAATAAACATATTCTTCCTCGTTTCAGGAGAAGGAGATGGAGAAACAGAAGTTGCTTTACCAGCAGGCCCGGCTGCATTGCCGTGGAGCTTCTGAGATGGTCCTCCAAACCGTCAGTGCCAGCAAAGGTAGGAAAACCTTACATCCTTAAAAATTGAGGTCATTCTAATGCCTGGTTGTGTACAGTAAGCAACTGTCCGCTGATCAAAAACATCAGGAATGTGCCCAACTCCAACATCAGTAGCTGATTCATACTTTGAAGCTTTTTGTTAAAGTGCACCTCCCGATTGTGATCGATTTACACATCCCATCAGGGGCCATTGGTGCGATGATCGCCCCCACATTGAAGCTGGGCATAGCTGTTCTCAGTGGAGGGAATGCCACCGTTCAACAGGTACAAATCTACATGTTTTTTCCAACTCCTTCAAATTATTCAGCACGGTTCCTTGGATCTACTTGATAGGTTTACATATGGCCCAATGACGTTCATATCGTTAGACATAAGTGAGTTTTAAAAGTACATGGACAATATAAAGCTGCAGCTAGTAGTAAAAAAAAAAGCAGGATTCTTTATATAAGGAAAGCAAACTATACAATTTTAACCATAGGTATATACATGAACATAATATCAAACACTTTATTACAAACTCTGGGTCCAGATAAAAAAAATACAAAAGATATAAAACACGTGAAATGTAGAATGCAAGCTGTGACATATATAGACTGTGATGTTCTCATGGCATAGAAAAGAAAAAAGATGCATCTCTTTAATGGATGCAGATGAATGTTTTCATGTCATGGTGACTCTGTTGAAATATATGGTACCGTATATCTGTTGAAATGAAGAGAGCCTTTTCTTTTCCCTTTTCTGATCGCATTGCCTTTATATTCTTTGTCTTCTTATGAACAGAGACTTGATGCACAAACTCACTACAGCAAAGCTTGAAATGTGAAAAAAAGAAATGTTTTAACCTAATCACATCTACTTCAGATGAGATCCTCTTCCTTTTATCAGACCTTGTCTTTGATGCTTTTGTTGGACAGAAAATGCTGGATTATCTGAGAGAGAAGCAAGATGTTGGCTTTTTTCAGAGCATGGCTGGACTAATGATGTCATGTAGGTGAGTGAATGTAGGAACATTCGCTGTCAAATGTCACAAATGCAGGCAGGCCACATCTTCCGAATGATAAAAATAGTGAAAGCACTAAAGCTTTTTTTTCCTTTCTTTGTGTGTGTGTGTGTGTGTGTGTGTGTGTGTGTGTGTGTGTGTGTGTGTGTGTGTGTGTGTGTGTGTGTGTGTGTGTGTGTGTGTGTGTGTGTGTGTGTGTGTGTGTGTGTGTGTGTGTGTGTGTGTGTGTGTGTGTGTGTGTGTGTGTGTGTGTGTGTGTGTGTGTGTGTGTGTGTGTGTGTGTGTGTTTGTATCTAGTGTTCTTGATCTGAATGCATTTGAGAGACAGAACAAAGCTGAAGGATTAGGCATGGCCATGGATGAGAGCTCAGGTACTGAACTCCTATGGAAATCAAAACAGATCTCTGTGTGAAGCCATGTCATAGTAGAGAAGACAGCTGTGGGATTTCTGGTCTTGAAACTCAATCTGGAGTCACACTTCAAATTCATTTTTTCTCTTCAGTATTACCATCAGCTGTCTCTATTCATTCCAGTGTGGCTTAATGTTTCTGTCACTCTACCTCTAAATTCTTTATACATAAATTCACTCATTCATTAACAACTACTCTATTTGTTCCCCTTGTATTTCGCCCTTCACTTCCTATCTTTTCTTTTTCCCCAGGAGAGAAGGTGATGCCCGACAAAGATCTAACCTGCGACTTGTTCCGTTTTTTACAACTGCTCTGTGAAGGACACAACTCAGGTTATCTGACCTATCTTACAATTCTCTTACTTATTGTGACAAAGGTCACATTGATGATGATGTATAATCTTCTCAATCAAAACATAACAAAAGATGACATAGAAGCTCGCGGGGTGTCCTGGGAGTGAGTCTCTCTGCTATTCCCAACACACACACTTTACCTTTAAAGACTTTTCAAAATAAGGCGCCACATAATGTAACACACACTAAAACCTATGACATAACCATTTTTGAATATTTGTCTCTTTACAGCATCAAAAGCTAAACACTGACTCATCATGTCTGTGCCACATGCTGGCTTTGCTCTCACTGGTGTCCATTCTCTCATAACATTGTGAGATGTCTAATTCAGCATGCTCTTTCTTCTTCCACATGTTAGATTTCCAGAATTACCTGAGAACACAAACCGGTAACAACACCACTGTCAACATCATAATATCCACCGTGGACTATTTACTCAGAGTGCAGGTAAGCCGACAGTTACACACTCCTTAAGGATTTAAATGGCATTGTTTTCCAAACAGTAAATTATTTTACGATCATGATTCGTTGATCACTGCAGACCTTTGTTTGGCTACCTGCTGAATACAGATGTGTTCGTATTTGAAGATGCTGATTCATCACTTATAAAATCATGAAAAACCTTCAGTTACCTTGTCTATAAGGACGCTTGCGGTGTAAGCTCATTGACTCATCAAACATGTTTTTCTACCACACTGCAGGAGTCCATCAGCGACTTTTACTGGCACTATTCAGGGAAAGATGTGATTGATGCCCACGGCCAACAAAACTTCTCCAAGGCCATTGAAGTGGCTAAACAGGTCTTCAACACGCTCACAGAGTACATACAGGTCAGAGAGTTTCCATGACATGTTATAGTGTTACAGATAATCCTTTGAGCTTTGAGGCATGCACACATCTGCTTTGTGGCTCTTCACTGAATACACACTTCATTAGGTCCGCCTTTACTATCAAATTGCTTTTAATCCTACATGCTCTGTTATGTTATTCTACCGTTTACAAAGCTTGTCTTTGTTGACACTGTCTAAAAGAAGACTCAACTGAACTTCCTGTTTCATTCTGGACTTATTTGTGGCCGGTAATGGTACACTTGTGTTACAAAACATTAGAGTAAAACTGAAACTCGGTCCCTGTCATGTATGGAAAGTGAGTGGATAACAAATAAGGTACACCTTCCGATATGAAGCCATCCCTGCTGTCAAAACCAAATATGACAACCCCAATGATAAACACCTTTTTATTAACAAATCTCTGAACAACCAAGGTTGGCAAAATTCACATAGCTTCCATTCTGCATCTTTTAAATGATACAATCTCTGAAAATGATGAATATGGAGACCTTTAAAAAAACAATAGAACTTTAATTAGATATTTGAACCAGAGCTGCTACAAGCAAAGCGAGAGTGCAGCGCTGGTAGAGTGGAACAGAGAGGAATTGATGACAACCGCACTAAACATTATGGTTCACAACTGACTATTAAAAGCGGAGAAGTTGTTCCTGAATTCTACCTTTTGGATTGTGTCCTCCTCACATTGTCATCATATTCAGGGTCCATGTACCGGGAACCAACAGAGTCTTGCTCACAGTCGCCTGTGGGACGCTGTTGTGGGATTCCTCCATGTCTTTGCTCACATGCAGATGAAACTCTCTCAGGTATTGCACATGTATTTACTAACATTCTATATCTATATTTCATTTCCCTGCTTAATTATGCAGAAACATAACGCTGCTGACTCTGCTGCAGGGAAGAGCTTGTATTCTCATAGGCCTCATTTCAGTTATATTAATATATTAATAACTGACTGATTTTATTGTCAGTCACTCATTTCTGTGATTTCCTTCTTTATTTTGCTTTTTGTAAATAATTATACTAAACATTTAAATAAAAGGTCTGATTTTGCTATAAATTGAAGAATGAAGATTTTTCCTTCTGCACAGGACTCGAGGCAAATTGAGCTGCTGAAGGAGCTCATGGATTTGCAAAAGGACATGGTTGTGTTTCTGCTTTCCATGCTGGAAGGCAAGATATCCAATTATCCAACCGTATTTGTCGTAGTTTATCATTGTTCATTGGTAACAAATTAATGTTAATACATTTCTTTGCTCTACCATGCAGGCAACGTTGTCAATGGAATGATTGGAAAGCAGATGGTGGATATGTTGGTGGAATCATCAGGAAACGTTGAGATGATCCTGAAGTTTTTTGACATGTTCCTTAAACTTAAAGACCTCACCTCCTCTGAAGCGTTCAGGGCGTACGACCCCGATCATAAGGGATGCATCTCCAGGAAGGACTTCCAGAAAGCCATGGAGAATTCCAAGCGCTTCTCACAAACTGAGATTCACTTCCTCATCTCCTGCTCGGAGGCTAACGATAGCGATATTGTGAATTATGAGGCGTTTGTGGATCGCTTCCACGAGCCAGCCAAAGACATCGGTTTCAGCATTGCTGTTCTCCTCACCAATTTGTCCGAACACATGCCAAATGATGTAAGACTAAGGACATTCCTGGAACTGGCAGAGTGTGTCCTGACTTACTTCCAGCCCTATCTGGGACGTATAGAGATCCTCGGCAGTGGAAAGCGCATTGAACGCGTCTACTTTGAAATCAGTGAATCCAGCCGCACACAGTGGGACAAGCCTCAGGTGAAAGAGTCCAAGAGGCAGTTCATTTTTGATGTCGTCAATGAGGGTGGCGAGAAGGAGAAAATGGACATGTTTGTCAATTTCTGTGAGGACACCATCTTTGAGATGCAACTTGCCGCGCAGATATCTGGCTCTGACAGCGGAGAGAGGTGTGCTGAAAAGGAAGAAGGGAGTGAAGATGAAGGTCATGACAACAAAGGAATGTTTTTCCTCCTTCAGTGGATTTTATTGTTGACATCTTTACTTTCTGTCAAAAATCTGAAATCCATAATGAAGATGACCCTGAAGGATATCCTCATGTCACCTCTTTTCTTGCTTCAAGTCATTGTTATGGCTCAGGTTCGGTGTGTTTGTGCCATACTTCACAGCATCCTATATGTGCTGTATATAGCTTTCGTCAGTGGTGGGCTTATAGAGGCAGCCAAAAGGATGAGAATAGCTGACTTGCTGGGTGGGATCCTGGAACCAACTCTTGATGAGGTCATGGAGGTGCCAAGCGGTGTGGATCGGCTGAGGAAGTACTCTGCCAGTTTGTCTTCCCAGAGAGAGTTGAGGGAGATTGGGCAGGAGGCAGCTGTGACCTCCCCCACGGAGGTGGATGTGCTGTCAGACATATTTGGCCTCAAAGTGAAGAAAGAGGGAGGTCAATACAGACTTATAACACAAGACCTCACTGCCAGTCTGACTGACCTGTTCAACACAGCTTCCAGAACAATTTCCACCACTGATTTTCCTGAGAAGCATCAGGTGATAGTAATAGTTTTCCCTTTTTACTTTTTTTTTACGCGCTGCTTTGAAACAGATTAATATCAATTTTTGATTTCCCCACAAATTTTGTTTACAGCAGCTCCACACCACCACAGAGGAAAAAACAGAAGATGAGGAAATACTCGTCGCAAAGTACGTATCTTGCTCCCCCATTACATCCCGCATTAACTTCTTTTCAAATGAAAGCCATTTGACATTCCCCTGTTTGGCCGGTCCTGTTTGCAGAGGGAGGCAGGAAGCTGAAGCAGAATCAAGATCCAAGAAATGCTCTCACAAGTCAGAGGAAAAGGACAGCCAACGATCAGCTCTCTTGGAGATTATAAGCACTCACAACAAGAGCCTGCTGGTATTAAGTACACCCTTCAGTTTGCACGTGCAGCCACACAAACACAAAGGAAATAGACACCTGAATACCCTTTCTCTTTCCCCCAGAATTATTATGCAAGGAATTTTTATAATATGCGGCTGCTGGCTTTGTTTGTCGCCTTTGCAATTAATTTCATCCTCCTCTTCTACAAGGTGAGTGTTCTTGTGAGAGATATTCTTGACTACACCACTTTCATTGGAGTGTATTTGACAAGTAATTAAGTGTTCTTAATCAAATAGCAATTTTGACGTACTTGAGCCTAAAACGAGAGAATTGTTCAAACAGCATGCCATTATCATTTGTGATAGTTGTTATCCTTTCCATGAAAACTGTAATATAATCCGCTTCACTAAATATCACAAATAAATAAAAATCATTTTAGAGGTGTTTCATTTATTTTTGTGGATAGCACTGAATTATATTGAGTGTTTTGTCTTTGGTGCTGTCACTCTCTGTCCTACTTTCTTCCCAGGTTGCATCAATTCCTGCATCACAAGAAGAGAAAGAAGTGATCACATTTGACTACACTGAGGAACTGGGCTCTCCTGCTGAAGATGAAAATGAGGGTGGTGTTTATTTTGTGCTGGAGGAGAGCAGCGGATACATGGAGCCGTCACTCCATGTCCTGGCTGTAGCACACACAGTCATCGCCTTCTGTTGTATGATTGGTTACTACCGCCTTAAGGTACACCACAATGCACTTTGAATGATTTGTTTTATGAACTGTTTTTGCTTTTTTTTTTTTTTTCTACCAACAATGGCCTAAAGGCACATTTCTTACAAAGTCTTTTACAGTTTTGAATTTCTTAGATTTTAAGCTTTACCAACTAAACAAAATTTAAAAAAGTCAAGTAATATGTTTGTGCATATGATTGGCAGGTTCCATTGGTTATTTTCAAACGTGAGAAGGAAGTAGCTCGAAGGCTGGAGTTTGACGGACTGTATGTAACCGAGCAACCGCCTGAGGAGGACATCAAAGGGCAATGGGACCGCCTGGTCATAAATACACCGTATGTTCAGAATCACCTGATAAGCTGAGCTCATGTCATTTAATAAAAAAACATTTCTGACACTAATTATGAACCCACCAACGTCAACATTATTTCATATATAACACTATTTTTGATTAGTTTCTGTGTCTGTGTTTGTATTTTCAGATCCTTTCCGAGTAATTACTGGGATAAATTTGTGAAGAGGAAGGTAAGATCTTTGGAAGGCTTCAGCTGTAAGTTTTCACAGCAGACATATTTTATGTTTTAGTCTTAATGTGCCTATCCATGCCTGCTGTTGTGTTCATATTTCACTCAGTGATGCTGCACCAGGGACTAAATGAAATGTAATGAGCCATTTAATGGCATGTGTAATTATTCTGGGTTATCAAAATGCTTTGATTGTCTTCTTCTCTCCAGAGACAGTGCAACACTTTCTACTTCCTCATTCAGGTTGACTCTCCTGTTATGGAGACAGATGACATAGTTTTTTAAGTTTTCTTTAGTTTTAGAGACTCTTTTTAAGTCTTTGAGATGAAACTCCAATACTGTAACTGGGTTTAGTACTTAACAGATTAAAGCATTAAATCAGCAGAACCGGACATAAAAATCCCAGAGCCTTTAAATGTCTTCCGAAGAGCACAAATCTCCTCTACTCCCTAAATTGAAGTAGGGAGTAGCAGCTCATCAGTCTGATCAACTCATTAGATGAGGTACTAGTAGTCTGTCAAATATAAAGCTATACACTGAATGTCCAACCAGTCGTCTGTGAAACATTACCTAATGAAAAACAAGTGGACAATACTATTCTGGCTACAAACAGAATCAAGAATTATTTTGAGACCAAAATCATGTCCCTTGCCATCAAATGTCGTGTTTACATGTAGATAAATTGGTGACAGTGGCCTGACAGGGGCTGCCTAAGCTTTTTGTAATAGGTTAGAAAATCCTGTCAACCTAACATTCTTTGAAATATACTATACATATCTTGTAGTTGTAATGTATAATAAAACTGTTTTTGCACATGTATGTTAATGTAAGTAGCCCAGGTGTTAATATTATTCTGAATGGTTAGTCTGTCTTTTTTTGTAACCTTACCATTTAATAGATTTGTGTTTAAAGGTGCTTTTGCCTTGAGCTTATTTCTCTCTGTCTGCCTCCTGGTCTATTTAAAAGTTTGTCTTACGCCGCCTCATTGTATTTTATATTGTGCACTGCATCACTTTGAGAGCCAATAGTTAAATTGATAGTGTAATGCCTTGCAGTGGTTCTGGTAATCCACTGCTGTGTTTGGAAGATGTGAATATTGCCTCCCATCAGTGTTTATTTTGGCAATAACAAAATGGCCCTCTAATAAATCTTGACTTTGGATGGCTCCTGTTTTTATTCAATAAATAAAGAAGCACAAAGTTTCAAGCCCCACGATAACAAACTTTGCGTCCTCCATAGCCGAGGTTCAGCTAACATCAGCAATCATATAGGAAGATGAAGATTGTAGCGAGGAGAGATCAATATGCATAATATATACACTTTACGAATGCAAGGGAATAATGCAGATCAGCGTTACATTAGACATTGGCACAACCACCAAACCACTTTGAGGGATTGCAGTCTCTATGGTCCTATAAGAAGAAGCAGTGCAGGTATAATAAAATCCAGGACTTTTCGTTCAGTATCTATTAGCAGCACATTCTTACTGTCAGCAGAACAAAGATGCCAGCTCACCAGGCACAGGTGGTGCAGAATAATTCCCTCATGTAATTGGTTATTCAGATGGAAAAACTCAAAGGATTGTTGTTTAAGTCACTGTGTAAACATGTCTTTTTCTCCGTCAGGTGATGGATAAGTACGGTGACTTTTATGGCTGTGAGAAGATCAGTGAGCTCCTGGGTCTCGACCAAACCGCTTTAGACTTCAGCTCGGAGAGAGAAGAAAGGATGAGGCTCAAGAGAGACACTGCCTGGAGTGCTCTGTGAGTTGAAAAAAAAACCCCAAACAGAAGGTTTTCCCTTTCTGCATTCATGAGGGATTTAGGGGGAAACTTTAGCCACCTAGTTTTGTCATTTATTGTGCCTCATATGCAGTTTCATACTTAAGGATGTTTTGTTGAATTAAATAGAACTTTAAATAGATTTGTCTTATTTTATACAATGAGGCATAAATAATCAGGTATTAATGTTTGTCCCATTGTAATTATACATCATTGTCAGTTATAGATCAATAGGTCTTGTATGTGGTGATCTAGCATGCAAGGAACAGGTGGCTGTAAACAAAGCAGCTTGCTTTCTCTGTAGGTTTGTTTCATGCATGTTTTCATACTAGGAGCCAGATATTGATGAAAATGACAAATCAATACAGTCATGTATTGAATCATTCTTTATTCATTTTACCCTCGAATTGACTAGAAATCCTCAATTAAGTGACAAAAATGTTACGTCCAGCTCTTGTTCCTCATCCCTTGATGTTACAGTGCAGCTAGTTGAGTATTTATATTCGTTGCTGTTATTAATAGCCATTTCACTAAAATATGTCTGTGACTCAAAGTGGAGGCCAGACGAAAGCAGGTCAAGGAAAATTATGGTGTGCTTAAGGGAGAACAGGACATTCAGAGATGAAGCCACATCATACACGGGCTCTCTACGGAGGGACTCTGTGACATGGTGTCTGATTTTACTCATGCGTCTTTGTGACCATCGTGTTTATTTCAGATTTCACTCAGTTGACGTGAAGTACTTGGTCTGGAAACTAGGAGTTGTGTTCACTGACAATGTAAGTTTGGTTCTGTCAATATTCAAACTTCTAATGCCATTTTACTGTTTCCCAAAATAACAAGATAAAGGTGTCCCAACTTCTAATTTAATTCAACAGATCATTGGATGTTATTAATAATGTGTGTGTAAAGTCTGTTTGATATAAGACCATAGCTAATGTAAAATCTATATAATATAAAGACTGTATAAGACAGTCTTTTAATACCTGACGGCACTTTTTCATCCAAAAAGTCGTCTGCATCCTATCTACCAATGTGAACAATGTACCAGTATAAAATGCAGACACAGGCGCCCTCATGACTGTAACTGCCACCATCACTCAGTGCGTGCAACATGACACTATCAAAACATTCCTTGTGCATTGCTGTGTTGGGATACACAGGCCTGAGCTGTCACTTTTTAACACTTTCCCTCTCCCATCAGGTCATAGTCCTGTATTTAAACAATACGGTGGTATACTGTTAAGATTTAAAAAAACAAAAAATAACCTTTGTAGAGTTCAGGACTAACAAACGGAGGTGAGCAGCAGCGTGACTCACAGGCTGTGGGTCCATATTTCAGAACTTTCGCTGCAGGCGGAGAGCGCAACAACAGATGGTATTAAGAGCGACACATCTGCACAGAAACTGCATCTTTAAGACTTTGATCAACCTTTTTTTTTTTCATTTTAGGAAACCCCAAAAATACTGGTGTGACTTTCATACTGGATTTTACAGTAATTGGTCTTATCTCTTGTGCTACTGTACCAAGATTAGTTAAATACAAAAGCACATGCTGCAGAAGTGACAGAAGCAATATCCTGTGACTCCGCCTTATCTAAAACACACATTTGTCTCTCTATCTGTCCTAGTAATCTATACTGCCTGATTTTATGTGTATGTTTCCTCCTCTGTGTGCTCACAGTCCTTTTTGTACTTGGCCTGGTACATGACCATGTCAGTTTTGGGTCATTATAACAACTTCTTCTTTGCTGCCCACCTTTTGGACATCGCCATGGGCTTTAAGACACTTCGCACAATCCTTTCTTCTGTCACACACAATGGGAAGCAGGTGTGTGTGGCCCTGTCTTTAATTCTTTATCCATCTGTCCTTAATGTGTGTTCAGAGATGTAGTTTGGTTGGGATGTTTGCTTTCACGCTTCAGGGTTGTATTGGGGCTTTTCCAAGATGAAGAAGCGTATTAAAGCCCATCTGCCTGTGTGGAGCATTTTGTAATTATGCATGTGTGTGTGTCTGTCAGTTGGCCCTGACTGTTGGCCTGTTGGCGGTTGTGGTGTATCTCTACACTGTTGTGGCCTTCAACTTCTTCAGGAAGTTCTACAACAAGAGTGATGACGATGACACGCGGGACATGAAGTGCAATGACATGCTTACTGTGAGTAAAGTGTGTGTGTTGGCACACACACACAAACACACACAAACTGTCTCTCCTCCTTCCTCTATCTTCTTTTATCTGTCCTCTCTGTTTATCTCTCTAATACAAATTCAGCGACACCTCATTTTCAACCCACTCAAAGTGAAAGCAGAGAGGGAGGATTCTGACGGTGATCCCCATTGTTGAAGTGGGCGCAGCCTCTTGACTTGTCCTTCATACTTTTCCATTAAATGACCAACAGACGGATACAAACAGCTCTTGAAGCCTCAGCTTTGCGCTTTGTTTGGCCATTCAAAATCCAACACCTCGGCTTACTGCTTTCTTCTAAAGTGGACTCGACTGTCACTCACACACGCAGCGGAATGAGAAGTGATATTATTTAGATAAAACCCTCCTTGTATCATTTAGGCAACAATAGGATGTTCAAGTAAATCCTGGTTCACACCAACTGTGTAAATGCTCTGTCTTTATCCACAGCTATTTCCTATTCTTTTCCATTTTAACCCCACAACCAACATTATTTAGATGAGGAAAGTCTAAAATGGAATATGTTAGCCACTATAAACAGAATGCTTCTCTATATCTATTTGTGTGTATCGAAGAAATTAAGGAGCCCCAAAAAACAAAAAAGAAACCTAATCCTTCCACAATTTGTATGTTCTTTAAAAGTTGAGCTGTGAATTTCTAACTTGTTTTCCTTCATATTCCTTGCTGAAAATATCCTTGGCACCTTGCTCAATCGCCTGAAAGCTAATTTTTCTTACCTCATACTCTTACATAATATCCTTGAGGGGACAAAATGTCTAGGGGGAACACTAAGGATTTAAAAAGCCCTCACATATTCTGTACAACTGTTCAAATTCTGCCTGTCTGAATCTTCTAAAAGCCCCTGGAAAAGCAACCCATAACAGAGACGGGGATGAAAATGCATGAAATATATTCTTAAAGTTTGGAGACACCGTACTGTAGCCCTCCTTAAATACTTAACATTGTTTCCCCCTTGTCTCCAACCTTGTCAGAAACAAGTGTGACATGAGGAGTTTGAGGTAAGAATGTCCTCAGCCTCAAGTGAAATGCACATGAGGACTGAAAGTGTTGTTTCTTTCAGTGCTACATGTTCCACATGTATGTGGGAGTGCGTGCCGGCGGGGGCATTGGAGACGAGATTGAGGACCCAGCTGGAGATGAGTTTGAAGTGGAACGCGTTGTCTTCGACATCACGTTTTTTTTCTTTGTCATCGTCATCCTCCTGGCTATCATCCAGGGTGCGTCACACACACTTCACTTGTTTCACGAGCACAGCTCAGCTTGAGGAAATGTAAACGTGCATTATCATGCACATCACACACATACAAAATGTTCACCTTGTTGACTACAAGGCATCTAATGTTTTTTTTATGTGGAAGTGAATTCACAATTGTTATTCAGAGACAAGCACAGCCATACACATGCCTATCTGTACACCAACAGATGCACAATCTTCAACTTTCTTTCAGGCTTGATAATTGATGCCTTTGGGGAGCTGCGTGACCAGCAAGAGCAGGTGAAAGAGGATATGGAGGTGAGCGTTGACACTCTGTCTCACACAATTTAATCGCTGGCAGGATATAAAGAACATAAGAATCCAAACCATTTGGATGAACGATGTTATTAAGGTTTAACAGTATCCACTGTTTGGTCAGCTGTTTAGGGACGGTGAAGGATAAATGCACAAAGTCAGTAGGAAAGTAAGATCCTCGCAGGGCAGGCTGGCTATCTCCCACCGTCCAAAGAAATGCTTGTTAGGTTAATTGGTGATTCTACATTGCCTGTAGGTGTGAATGTGAGTTGGTTGTCTGTCTCTGTACGTCAGTCCTGTGATTGACTGGCAGCCCATCCAGGGAGTACCCTGTCTGTCACCCAAAGCGGGGAAAGTGATATAGATAATCGATGGATGAAGCCTAATAGATTACTAAAATACAAATTAAAATGCATTTTATCTTACTCACATCTCCAAAACCTGAAATGCTGAGAGATGCTAAACCACAGTTGAGTGTAACTGGTCTTTTTGAAGCCTGTTGAGTGGCTTAATCGAGAAGCCACATCGACAACAGCCCTCAGCAGCTCGCCTCTTAAAGCTGCAACAGGTGCAAACCGTATCCCACCACAGCAGAATCTGCAGGGAGGACAAGTGAGGTTAAGAGAGTTTTCTGGTGTGGCTAAGCGAGCTGACAATAAGCAGCAGGCATTTAATGAAAACAGGCCAACGGGTCCAAAGGTGCAGGAGCAACAGGAAGATAATTAAAGGCTGGATTGCTTCGGCAACAAGGCGTCACAGAGGATCTGACACGGACAGGAAAATATGAAGGATTCACCTGTGCTGTCACTGAACACATAGTTGTTACAGCCACTATCACTTAACAAATGCATTGCTTTGTAAGGAAAAACAAGATGGCGAAGGGCTAATGAGAACAGAAGCAAGCCAGGGCTCAGACACATTTATGACTCTGATTGAAATGTTTTCTCATTCATCTGCTTTATATCAGTGTTTTCTTTTTCTCCTACCGTGAAACATTTACTATTCTGGTTTTTCAAAGAAAAATGCATAATGTAAGAATCCAAAACACAAGTTCATTTGCATTCAATTGCAAAAAAATAAAATAAAAGGCCTTATCAGGAAAAGTGGAAATAGTTTGACTGTTTAGTACCCCCATAATGAGGCAAATTCTCTGCAGATATGCCCCCCAAAGAACTTGTGGACCAGTGAGTAGCGAGTTTTTATTTAGATTAAATCACGTTTGTGTCACGCCGCACTAAACCCCTCTGGTCTTGAAGTTTTCCTCAAAGTTCTCCAGAGAACATCATGTATGTTTCCAGTCTATTTCATGAACCTTTACATCTTTTTTATCTCTCCTCCTGCAGACCAAATGTTTTATATGTGGAATGGGCAGTGAATACTTTGATAAAATCCCCCATGGCTTTGAGACTCACACTCTTCAGGAACACAACCTGTCCAACTATCTGTGAGTCTGTCAATGCCCACTAACATGTGTGCCTCGGGTTGCCAGTGTCTCAGAATAAACTTCTACAAATACATAAAATGCACAACTTCAGATGATACTGAATGGTCGAGATTTATCGTGAGACCTTTCACAGTTATTATGACGTTTGAATATTCTGCATGCTCCACTATCACTAAACACTGAAAGAAACACAACAGCAATATGACGTTGCATCTTTTTTAGTTTTGTTTAATCCACCTTGTGAACATTAAAACTTTATACAATTTGTGTTATTCTGTTTTGGGCCTGATCTTAATGTTATATCTACTTCCCACATTAACCTGTGTTAACCGAACATGAAATACTCCAGACTTTCAATTATCATTAATTACTATTTAGCTAATTTAGTAACCGCACGTCAATTTGATGTTTATAGTGACGATCAGGTCAAATTGTGAAACTGAAAATCTGTAGTAAAAGATTTTATATCTGTTGACTGTGTGAAAGCAAAAAAGAAAAATGTTTTTGTCAGAGTGAGATAATACTTTTGAACAGAATAACCAACATTAAAGTTTCATAAAATGTCATAAATCAAGAAAGAATCAAACATTTTTATCCGTTTTTAAAATTCAAATATTTAACTTTGGTGCACACACAACTCATTCTGTTTGTTATTGGTTAAATGAAAGGTTATTTGTTTGAGGCTATAACATCTCAAACCGTTGCCACATCAATAATTGCCACCGGCAAAAGCATGTTAAGCCTAATTATTATAGATTATCTAACTTGTGTCGACATCCTCCGACAGAGGGACTTTTTCCTGCTTATTTCTTTGTATGCATTATAATATGTTATGTTAAATGTTAACATTACTTTCAAGAAAATTAACCCAAATAGTCAAAATAGAGCAGCATCTCTTAGTCACACCTCCAGTGAATTAGCTGTTTGTCCTCTCAACTTAACACTCTTGATTTAATGGATCTCTCTCTGTTCTCGTGTGTGGTTGAGGTATTGTGGTGGCCACATGATTAATTTTGTTGTTTCTTTACAGATTTTTTCTGATGTACCTTATAAACAAGGATGAAACTGAACACACAGGGCAGGTATAATAACCATTTCTCCTGTTGTATTCCTTTTTTTTGTTCAATCACAGAAAAGGTATACTGTTTAAGCTGTTACACAGTTCATATGTCAGTCCCTAAATCCACATTACTTTATACATCCTCTCACACAGCTTCAAGCTTGTATCGTTGACCTTTCAAAATTCCAGCATTTGTCATGTCTGTGACAAAGCTGTAGTGTAACCTTTTCAACGAAGAGAGGATCAGTATTCACACTGTCTCTCAAAAGTGTTATCACTACCAGCACCCACATTTTATGATAATACACATGCCAAGACATTCCTGTTCGTTTTAATTTCTGTTTTACCCCCTAAAACCTTGCCAGTGGGCAATGTTTGAGTTTTCCCCTGACAGTGAGCAAGTCATCCTTCTGCTTGTCTTCACATTTTTATCTATACAACAGAACAGAGGAGTTAACTATCTCATGCTTCACACTCGGTCTCAGGAAACCTTTCAAAAAAAAATAAGGCCCTGCAAGAAGAAGAGCATACTGGTGAACAGAAAACATAATGCAGCCATTTCATTATGTGCAAGGAGATTGTTGAAGTTCAGTGCAGACAGTCTATGCACTGTGCACCGGTCACAGGATATGAACATCAACACCCCTCTCCCACTCACTCAAGATGAATTCTGCAGTGGTTAGCTTGTGCTATCCTGCTTAATTAACAGCTTTTCCATAAACCACAAGCGTATTAGCCCTTTTCTCAGGTAGTTGTGCTGTAGATTTAAGCAGCAAACGTTTAGCAAAAAAAGTTTTGAAGATAAGGAAAGTGCAATAATTATAATATACTGAACTAAATCAAAATGTCCCTCCATCACATCTTGTTTCTGCAGCATAATTAACCACGAAACCCACAAAATGTTCATATTTCAAATAACTACCTTTTACAATATTTTTCTCCTCGTGTCTCAAAAGTGAAACTGAATAGTTCGTCATTGGAACTCAAACGAAGAAGCTGACATTTTGCACAGCTACATTAAGTCATAAACCAGACAACTATCTGTGATCATTTCAGGGTCATCTTCCCCCAATGCATAAATATTAACACATTCTAAGTAATCATTAAAATCCGATAAACTAGATTGTGGTTATAGATATGCATGCTTGATTAACCCTCTCTAAAAATAGTGCAAACCCTGTGTTTTATTGATCTTTGCTCGCCGTCAAAGAATGGACACGAGAGGCATTACTGATGACTCTGCAGATAAATTACCGCTCTGTTGTCTTTGCCAGGAATCCTTTGTGTGGAAAATGTACCAGGAGCGTTCCTGGGAATTCTTTCCTGTGGGAGACTGTTTCCGTAAGCAATATGAGGATCAACTGGGATGAAAAGAAATCAGAGAGATCTAAAGCCTCCATAGATAACTCCATCACGCAGAAGCCATTTTGATTGAATATCTTTGACTCACTGAATTATCTTGACTTCTCATGTCTGCACCACATTGATTTTTAGAGTGATTTTCTATACTTTATTCTTGTCTCAGTCTTTCTTTTATATGCTTTCTATACTTATGCACAGAAGCATTCATCTAATGATTGGAAAACTAACGAAGGTGGAGTCTGATTCCGATGTGCTGTTTAGATGTGTCTCAGTGTAGCTAGTGTTTTTTTTTTTAATGAAGTGATTTGTCTTTGTAATTACAGCCTCCCATCCCTCTCCCCTGGGTGACATCCAGATAAACACTTTCCCTATGGCCTTTGTTCGTTGTCACCCTCCTCTTGTCTGCTCTGCTTGTCTCTTTAGGCCCCCCTCTCTCCTGCAGTTTTTCTCTACGACTCTCCATTTATCCTCAGCTCCTTCTCATGATCAGTCACGATGTAGCGTGACAGCAGCTCTCTGTGTGCTCAACTCCAAATATTGCCATAGAAGCGTATAACCTAACTTAATGACACTATTGGCCGCTGTCTCTGATGGCAGAGAACAACTCTGGGGATCCTCTGGCATAACTTGGTGACTAAAAGAGCGTAGCAGGTGTTATCTGAGTGTTTAAAAAGTGTGTGTGTGTGTGTGTGTGTGTGTGTGTGTGTGTGTGTGTGTGTGTGTGTGTGTGTGTGTGTGTGTGTGTGTGTGTGTGTGTGTGTGTGTGTGTGTGTGTGTGTGTGTGTGTGTGTGTGTGTGTGTGTGTGTGTGTGTGTGTGTGTGTGTGTGTGTGTGTATAGAACTCAGCAGCAGGATGACAGGTGTGCGAGGGCCACCTACAGATACTGTCCTCATTATAGAGAGGTCAAACATCAAGCTTACACAGGTCTGTAACTTTGATGTTTTCATGTTGCTTTTGAGCAATGACTTTATAACTCATTAGCAGATGAGTAAAGGAGAGCTTAAGCTGAGTGAGATCAGCACATTCAGCTTATTTTCCCCAAAAGATGGGCAAGATTCATTTTGTGTGAAAACCTTTAAAATAAAACTTACTGAGAGTTTATTGCAAAATAATAAAAAGAGGCCACAGAGAATGCAGACTGATATAATCTGGATGAAAACAACAGGTAGTATAGATTGTAAGCAGTTGTTACTTTGTCAAGTCTGATTAGTTCATGTGATCAGGCTCTTCAAAGTTAGAAAACAAAACAGAAGTATTTGCTCAATATTCAATCCTATTTATTCTCGACTGGCTTCTCATTATGATGAAGCACTAACAACTTAAAATACTTGCCTAGTTTACTTTTATGTGATGTCTGTATGTTTTATTATTTTCCATACATTGCTACCATCTATACATGAGATCCCCTTCAACAGTTTGTCTGTTGAAAATGTATAAAATCAGCTTCTAAGCTGCCAGAGACTGAAGAAAAAAAAAAAAAGAACATTCCCCATTTCAGCGTCGGTCCAGAGGTCAACGAAATGGACTCAACCCTCTCATCAAAAGCTCATTTCATTTGTAAGTGAATCCCCTTTAAGCTTGTTTAAAAAAATAAATCATAGTCATACCATCAAACCCACAACATATTCGACCCCTCTTTGCAGTTCACTCACACCACGACTCTGCAGAACAACAGCACCATTTCGGAAGTGATATTTAACAACTAAAAGTCTGTATTTGTAGCTGAGCTCCAGAAACATAGAATTAAGTGTTCTTACTGTCCAGGAAATAATTGCCACGTGCTTCATCAAAAGCTTTTTATAGAGAAGATGGATGTTAGTATGTAGCCGCCAAACGTCTTGATCTTTTCATCCTGGTTGATTAATTCTGAAGCCAGGAGGACTGGATGACGTTTAGTCTATGGAGTGGGGGGGGAGTTTGCACAGTCTTCTCCAAGTATGAGCCATTTGGCACAGTTCAGGTGAGGGTTAGGGTTACTCAGTGGTGAAGAGCAGGGGATACATAGGTACACCCACTTATTTTTCAGTCTCCATACCGACTACTAAATTGGTGGTTTTGCAAGCAACAGAGTATTTCTCATGCTTAAACCTTTTGGAACTCGGTGAAGGTTGAGCAGAACATTGTAGATGAATAAATACAACAGCTGTGAGGAAGTATGCTGGAGATGGATAACTTTAGTTTTGTTTCAAAACAACTGAAACATGAGCAACATTTTGTCTGCAGAGTAGAAGAGTTCTTCATGTTTGACAGCATGTGTATGTTTATCTCTTCCCAAGGTCACTGCTGTATTTGCAGGGATTTTTTATCTGTACTTACTTCAACCTCTTCGCTGGCTTTTTAGCCTTTTTATTGAAACAAAATATGCCGTGTTTACGGACATATCAATCGACATGGGATCTTTGTGAGGTTTTAATAGTTTACTGGTGTCGATCTGTAACATAGAAATTAGAAATATGAGCTAACGTGACCACATTTAAACAATGTACGCTGTGATTAATGTACTCAGCCATATTTCTCATATTCTTCAATGGGAAATCAATAAGTTATGGATCCATCATGCGTGTCCCTCAGGCCTGCATAATTTAAAGACACTGCGGTAATGTAAAGTATGTATCGCCAACAACAAGGAGTGCAAGAATTATGCATGGGCAGATGGCTTCAGGTTGGCATACAGCAGCTGGGTATGCGTAGAGGGCATTGTAAAATGATTATGCATGTGGGGGCTCGTGGTGGGATCATTCTGAACATTCTCTCAGACACTTGCGGTTGTTTGTGAGATGATACCTCTGCACTCAGATATTTCATGGCAAGGTAATCTGAGTTGTAAATCAATAAAAGATGAAAAAATGGAAAGAGAGCAGGAGAGCGAGTGCAGATTTGAATTTGCTCGTAGCTGAGTTGAAGCATGCTGAATAAAAAAAACGACTCCTTTTTGTTACTGCCCATTGTCTACCTCAATCTGTGACTTTCTTTTTTGCAATCCTGTAATTGTTATTTATTGATTTAATTATAATCTTTGGTGGTGTTGGGCAATCCTTGCTTGCTTGTTTCTTTTAGTCACATGAAAAATACATTCAGTTCAAGTATCACTCCGTGCTACTCAAGTTTCAGTTTTGTCATAACCCGACTCGTGGCCAATGACAGAAGAAAGGAGGAGGCAGGAGTTGCCAAAGTAAATAAATAATTGATGAAACTATTTAAATGAACTAACAATAAGAATAGTTATGAGGTGTGTTTAGTCTGTATCATCGGTAGTGTACGTGTGGGTGTGTCTGAGAGCATAGTGTGGTAAATGAAGCTGAGAACTGTCAACATCAGCAAAAAATAAACACAATCTCAGCAGGTGCAATCAAGGTTTATGTAAGCATGATCAATGATCATCCGCTCCAGTATATAATATGAGATTGCAGGTGTGCTTATGGGTAATTGTCCATTGCAGAATTAATGTTCCACTTTTCACCCATGCTGTCATTCTCCTTCCAAAGTCACTTTGTTCAGTTCTTTTTTACTCTGTATCACTCAGCTCAGAAAATAACCCCCCCCCCCCCCCCACATGCAAATAAGCAGTATGTATTGACCTTGTGTTACTTTCCTTCTCCATTTCTCGTTTACATTCAAAAACACTTCCTCTTCAGTTGATTATATCCTAACAAGCGTTTGAAGTCATCAGGACAGCCTCTAAATTGTGAAGTGCTGACAAACGAGTCGGCTCCATGAAGAATGCAGGTCTACTGTAATTACATGGATTCTTCCAAGTTGCAGAATGCCTGTAATCAAATAACGCCACCACTCAACCAGTTTCTGCTTAACATAGTAGTGTTACTATGAGGAGTTTGTAACCAGTTATTTTTGAAGTAGATTGTGATTGAGGATTGGCCATTTATTTAACCACAGTAAGCTTCTTAAGAAAAATCTATTCACTCTGCTTTGGCTGCCATGTCATTCAGTTCAAATGTCCTGTCACTTTGTATAAAACCCACTGTAAGAACAATGTTGACCAAGGATTTTAGTTATGGTTTCCTGTTGTAATAATAAATTATGTGCCTGGAACAACTTTCTCTCAGACTTGGATGCCACTCTCTTCATTCTCTTCATCCAGGCTTTGAGGATCTGTTTCAGTGTTTACCTCTGGTACACATTTGGAATGCATAATATGTGAAAACCATGTCTGACTGATAACCTTGTTATTGTCAGAAGTGAGATAAGTGAAACAAAGAGTGAAGAATAGCTATGACTCATAGTTTTGTTGTCTTTGTTCTTCGTATTTAACAATATCTGTGTTTGCAACGCGTCCATCCTGAACCCACAATAAATCCAAAACCAGATTTTTTTGAAACCACTAAATTTGCAGCAATGAATGTAAAGGTTTTAGCTTCAACTAACCGCATCAACATGGTATAAAATGACATTGCCACTTTCCCCTGACCAATTAGTAAAATGTGTGCAAAACAGAACTCATTGCTTGATTACATAAATAGTTTTTTACTGAGTTATATTCAAACAATGCACCAATAATGCTGTCAGTAATCGCATAGTCCTGGAATTAGTCTTAAATTGAACAAAACAGCAAACAAAAAATAATTTTCTTTTTTGCATTTATTTCTTTTCTTCTCTTTCTTTTGCAATGTTCTTTCTATATTTGCTGTGATACTATGCTAAGTAGAGATCTGAAAAGCTGTAAAATGCTCAGGTCACAAAATAACCACAAAGCAAATGAACCAACAGACGATTCTGTGCCCTGTGCTTAAATTGAGACCTGCTGTTTCTTGTAAATCATGCACACCACAAAGGACAAAGTAGTTTTAATTGGCTGTTGATTCAAATAGCTATCTCTACATTCACACTACATTAGGATGTTTTTTTTGTTTGTTTTTTTAATCATGCAGAGGACACAGTCCAAACAGCTGAAAATCTTTTGCTCTTGTATGTTCCCTGAACACATTGGTTTATGTTTGCTCTCTCAGATCTGTTCAAGATTAAGTTTAAGGTGGCTTTCCCCTTTATGTGGGAGTAGCAGGGAAACAACTCAGACAGATCAAATCCATCTGAGCTAATACAGAGAGAACGATCATTTATAGCAAAAGACACAATAAGCTGGCTTACACCATGCATGTGATTTTTTTTAATTGGGATGAAACCAAAGCAGATGTGGGTAAAAAAAAAACTGAACATGAGAGAGCAGAGACTCAGGCTTCATTGACAACAAATAAAAAATGAGAAAAACAAGTATATATTTCAATCAAGGCTGTGGTGTGTCAGGCAATATGTAGTTTATCACATGAAGTGCTCTAGACTCGATGCTTGTTTTTGACATGTATTGTCTCATGACAGTCGACAGAGCTCTGCCTTCTCATTACAACTCTAATTTTTTGTACCGAGTGACCGTCTTCCAGTAAACAAGCATTACCACCAGTGACAAGAGGAGGGCCTTCAAAATTACCATTTAGATTGGACAACTCCATGCCAAGAGAAAGCCAATTACTCAATAAGGCTTTAGTAAGAAAAAGAGAAAGGCTGAAAAGTGAATAGATATCTCTGCAGATGAGGTCCGTTTGCATCACTCCTCTTTGAATCCTGTATCGCACCAACATCTTCTTTCATTTCAGTGGCTGTTGCTTTGAAATCTGCAGACAGAGTGGATTCTGTCTCTGCAGGGCTGTGCACACAATCATCCAAGCCACTGAAATTTAAAAGGAGACAGGTGCTGCTTTTAATAATTGAAATGGGCAAATTGGCTTACTCAAAAGTGCACTCAAGAAGTTGGGGAAATGATCCATTTCAGCCAAGTGGAAATGTGCTTATTTCAGAAATCCAGTTTAAAGAGCACTTGTATATTGGCGGAAATGAGTAGGAATTCTACATCTATTTTTGTTTTTTTACCATTGAATACTATACTCGAAGATCAATGTTAGTCTAAATCAACATTGTATTCAGTTTCTGAAGAATCTAATCCAGAGCTGGGCTTGGTTTTAAAGAAGAGTCTTCAAAACTTTTTTGTTTCCACAGCTGTGTGGACATCTGCCTGCTCAGCTGTTGTCCTCATTTACAGTATTGTGTGTTCATATGTACACGTGCTGATGAACAAATCTAATAGCAAAGAACAGCGTGATTTTACTTGTTTGTATATTTTATATCAATCAAAACAACTCTTTAAATATATTTAATTTTCCCGACAAAATGTTGTTTACAAAGAGTTTTAAAAGTTTCTCATCCACGGATTAGTCAAAACATAAACATGCATCATCATGAACCTTAAAAGTGAACATGCAGTTTCTAAGATCCTGATTTAACCCCTATAGTATACAAAGTATCTTATGTGTGTGTGTGTGTGTGTGTGTGTGTGTTAAACTGACAGTTAAAGGATGGATTCTCCACCTCACAGAGGAAATCAGAAGAGCCTACACGTACCAGGATGCACTGGAAAAGCTTTATCTGCTGCATTTCTTTTGGTTTTGTTTTCTTGAAGATATATGGCAGGATGTCTCTTCAACCGATAAAATTGAAAAATCGACCATATATTCTGTTCTCATATTTTTATTGTAGCTTATTTACAACACAAGCAAATGCGAAGACTACAAATCAAAGATGAGATGACGTTAATTAAGATTAAGATGTAAATTAAGAGATTTCAAATAATTGAGCTTGTGCCAGAAGGTTGGTAAACTTTAGCATGTGAGCCCCTGAGACAGAGAAAACCAGCATACCTTACAAATGAATCAGTAAGAAAAAGGTTTACATTTGTACACTTTCCACTGAAGGGGAGCTGATTAGCTGATTTTTTGTAAATCTGCCAAGAAAATGATTTCTTTGGATTGTGTTAACTGTCTATAGTCTATGTGCAGGTTTGTGTACTTTTCTTCTGGATCAGCTGTTGTTTATCCTCCATTATACTTGTTCTTCTTCACTGGTTTTAATTTACTTTTGTGCACAAAATCATTCATGCCTAACTTCCAACCGAGGCTAATCTCAGTGTTGGCTTTTCTCTTTACCATTTTATTTTTTGGACCAATCAAACCGGTTGGATTTTGAGCATGACGTAGTGTTTATCTTATACTGGTGGGAAAGTGGTATTGTGATGCTCTTATTTCTTATTTCAATAAATGTGTAAATGACAAAAAAAAAAAAAAAAGGTTTGCCACAATTACAGAACAATTCTTAATTGTAAGAACTTCTAAATGTACCTGTAAATCAATGTGTTTCTTAAATTGAAATCTAGTATATTTTTAAGTGTAGATTGGGATAGGCGTGTGTCTCATGAGATGATATGAAACACAATACATGGCCGAAATCCTAATGCAGTGATTCTGAGAGGCAGCCATAGTAATACTTCAAACTATCTGTCATGGTTGTTATCTTGTTTAGTTTTTGTATTTCATATTGTTTTAGGTTTCATTTTTTCCTAGTGTTTCTGTGTTTGAATGTCTCCTGTAGTGTTGATTGATCACTTGTTTAGTGTTTAGTCTTTCCTGTTTTATTTCGCGATGTCTTCTCCCTGTGCCTCTGTGTGTTTCTCTGTCACGATTACTCTGATTAGTCTCACCTGTGGAGTCTCAGTGTTTCTTCCCCTCTGTGTCAGTTCATTGTCTTTTGTTCCAGTCAGATGTTACATGTTCCATGTTCTTTTTGATTTCGTGTGGCTTCCTGTGTTGTCTTCTTGTGGACATTCTGGATTTATTATTTAGTAAGTTTTTGTTTGCTTTTTGTTTAAGAAAATACACATTTTTTTTGTTCTTGCAATTGGGTCCTCCTCCTTGTTTTTCGTTGCACCTATGACACTAGCGGATTAACTCAAGAATTGAAAACATCATGAAAGGTAAGGTTTGTTGTCAGTTTCAGCCCTTGTAGTGCTTCATTTCTTCTTCTCTTTCCGACTCTCAAACATTATCCCACCATGTTCTTCTTCTGCTTTAATCCCAATGTGTTCTTCTTCTCTGACAATTTAGCTTCAATTCATACTACTCTCTTGGAAGGAAGTCTATTTCGAGCTCAAAATAAAACAATTAAAAAGTATTGACATTTTGAACCAGCATCACATGAGTCAGGGTGTCGATATATTGTATCAATATTTTGTCCAACCCCTAGTTTAGATAAAAGTCAAAAAAATAATAATTCTTTTAACTAATAAACACTAAAATGAGTAATTATTCACATTTTAGTAGCTTCAAAGTTCTTGGCACTCAACTAGATTCTGTCATCATTTTCTCAAGTGATGGTTTTATCTCGAGAGTACAAATAAAACTCTTTATAATAAAACAATATAAGTTTATTTTAGATTATTGGGAATTTACTCTGCTCGCTGCCTGTACAGCCATATTCTAAAAGCAGATGTACAGTAGTGATCAGGTCAATAAAAGGAGACTTGTTTAAATCCCTCCTTTCACTCATAACATTTTTTTGATTAAAATCAATCAAAGATATCATCAATTAATTAGATAATATGAGAGTATGAGTGTTAAAGCAGACGAGATAGGTGGTTGAGGAATCTATTGTCATTTAAGAAGTGTTTCAATGCAAGAAAGGCTTCTGAATGATAGCACACATAGATGCAGAAGTTGTCCACTTCATATGTCGTAAGGTTCAGCTTCCGCATCGAAATGTGACGGACACTATTCACATTCAAAACCAATGACTTCACCACTCCTTCATGAAACGCTATCCTTTTTGGTCGCCTGTCATTGTAAATAAGAAAAGAAAATGTATATTACAGCTGACATAGAATACACAAAAAAGGCAGCAGAAATGGGATTTTTTTGAAACAGAGGCTCTCTCACAGTCTGGGAATAAATGATAAGCTTGAATTGATTCTGCCTACCTGGGCTGTGCATGTTGCAGGGTGGCAGATGGTTTTGGCCAGCTTTGATGGAAACATAGTAAAATGAGGGCAAATGTGCAGTGTGAATGGCCTCACTGATGGCAAATGGGCTTGTTTCCTGTCTCCTGAAATGACCCAGGTATTGCCAGGGGAGTGAATGCAGAGGATGTGCACACAGGCATAATTAAGCTTAGCGTTGTAGTTAATGGTACAAACAGCCTTTTTTTGTCCTAAATGGTAGAAATAAAACTCTGCAAAGCACAGATATCTCACTAGAAACACAGTATTTATTTCTGTAATGCTAATTACTCAGTAAAAAATGCATAAAAGTTTCTGTTTGGGCTGATATAACTAAAGGCATTAACAAACTTCAGAGCAGCTCTTGAAAAGCCTTAAAATTCTGTTTTTTAATATCTTGCAATACTGTACAAGAGTCTATAATTTTCTGAGTTTGGATGTCTTTCATTGTGTTTCTGTTGGCTTCTGTCAAGCACTGCTTTGGTTAGTTCTTTGCAAAGGACGCAGTCTCTCAGATTTTCTCAAAGAAAAGAATAAAGGAAGAATTGATGTCTGCTCTCTGTTGTCAAGTTCATTGAAGGACCCTTTCCCTGCCAAAAGAAACCCCTGACTGGAGGCTATGATAGAGATATTATCTCACAGAACAGACGGACTTGACTCTTTCATTGAATGACACTCATCTCTTAACTCTTTCAGGTTGAAGGATGTTGGCTGTAAGAGGGGGAAGCATGCCTGATTAGTGGTTGCCATTGAATGCTTCAGATTTAGAAATATTTTCTGTTTGCCGTTTTCACCTAGTTTTTACAATCCAGATTGTGAATTCTGATCTGCATATATTTACATTTAAATGGTGTGAGGAAAGTGGCTGATTTGACTTTGCATTTAACTACATTTTTGTTGTTCGGGCTCAGAGAATACAGATTGACAAGGACTTGTCAGATTGACCTGAAAGGACAAACGAGATTGGATTCCTCATCATCCTCCTCCCCTAACATTTGTCCACTTGTGGACACAAATTGTGTCACTGCAGAACAAAAGCCTCATCATCATCATCATCATCATCATCATCATCATCATCATCCTCATCATCATCCATTCGGTGCACAGAGGACAAATCATTGTCACGGTCGTTCCGTAGCGCCACACGCCTGTGCAGACCTCTTTTCAAAAGTCCCAAAATCAAATCTGCCTCGTGATTAAGCTCGGTGTGTGTGTGGTGTGAATGTGGCCTAAGGAGGTTTCTGAATATAAATACAAGCTCGATGTTTTGCCTGGTGATTGGGTTGGATAACTGCTGCCATCTTCCTTATCTTTGCCATTACAGTCAGATAATTAGGCTACCTTCTGGCTGAAGAAGTTGATTGATATCATGGACAGCTTTGCAGTAGGTGCTTTGATCAGGTGGCAGGAGTCTGAGAATCTATTTTAATTTAGTTTAGCTCAATCTGTCTCTCACTCACTGACTAATGCTTAGTGAAAGCGTGGACATGCCAATCAGACTAATGCCCGATTACTATCTCTATGTCAATGCCTATATTCCATTGATGATCCGGTGTACTTTGTCACATTTATCGGAGACTACTTTATCATTTCACTCACTGTGGTATTCAAAAAAGTCATTGGAGGGACAAGGCTTGAAATACATTGTAACTTCAGGGGGGAAAAGCTCCCAGTTTATGTCAACAAATTACCGCTGTCTGCCAGATGGTAAGGGCATGAATTAACTTTGTGTAATCCATTTAAAATCAAAGATGATGCTCATTAACTTGTGTTGCTCAGCAGTGATGCCACAAGTGATATTATGAATTGGAAACAGAAAATGTGTGCTTAAGACAGTCAGTGTCGTGTCAAAGTAGAAGATAGTGGGGGTATGTGGTGGTGAGGGGGCTCAAAATAATGGATTCAAACAATATGCACATTTAGAAAGAGTTGCTAGGGTAAACAAATCCAGTAAGTAATAGTTTCATTTACTCAAAGACTTCTATGCAGAAAACATGTTTTTGCACCCAGTGGAAAGCATCCTGCTGACCTTTATAAAAATGCAACAATATTTACATTCAAATATGTAAATTCATGAAAAATGGGCTGGAACCCTTGTTGTATATTTTGACAAGTATTTACATTACCTCAACTATTTCGAACAGTTCACAGAGATAACAGGTAAAAGTTCTCCTTCACAAAAAAAAAAAAAAAATCTCAAAATTAACAGGGTTATGGGGCTACAAGTCAAACAAACTAGACCACGAGGCTTTAATTGATTTACAACCTCTCCTATTCAAACATTTTCTGTTTTAACGAAGGCTCACTTTGGACACATTGACGTGTTATTGAAATAAAATAACATTAATTTTGCTTTTCTCATTCGCTAGCTTCGGTAATAAGGTTTTTCCAGCCGTTAAATACAGGTCATTTCCCAGACTGAAACTAACCTTGCAAATTGCATGAACCTGCCTAGATCCACAAGAATGTGCCATCAACCACACTTATGTTGACATCTTTTTTCATGATCCTGACTTAAATGCACATGGAATAAGAAGAGTAGTGCACTTTACTGATTGCATGCAAAATGCTTTCAAGTGCTGTCTTGTTTGATGAATAATCAGTCACTCTTTAGGCACGAATGGATCTGGAATGAGTTGCATAAGTTAAGTAAATTAATTCAAGTAAATAACTGAATACTTTCACACATGCTGATAATTTAAGAGCCAAGTTGCATCTTTCACTTACAGCACCAACAACTGTAAAATAAGAATGTCATTTGAAAGTGCTACAAGAACTGTATTTGTGTCTCCATTGAGAGAAACAAAAAAAAACCCACTCTGTCATTTTGGGTTTTTTGACACGAATGCCTAAAGCTGCTCCTTTTTCAACATTTGTCCTTCTGGAGGGATTTATGGTTATGAGGAGTAAGATGCTGCAGCTCTACAATACTAATGTTTTGAAAAGAGGCAGCAAAACGTTTCAATATATCTTGCAGGAACATTGTGTGATGTAGGATTAAAAAAAAAAAGCTATGATGAGAATGCGTTGCCATCACTGGACACAATGTTCCCAGACAACTGTAGCTGCTAGCTTAGTCTCAGTTTCTTGTAGAAACAGTCGGACTTAGGAAGAGTGTGTCTACTACACTCAGTATATCTGTCAGTCTACTTAAACTGGGACATTTCTTCTTTGTAATCCCTTTGGCTCTGTAGATTAGGACAGACGCAATGTGCCAAGTTTGTATTCTGCACATCCCCTTCTATCTGCCAGAGGAGACTGTTTGGCTTATTTGGTTGAGTTAGAGAGGAGCTGATTCCCCTTTTGGTTTCAAATAGTAATCAAACCAAAGAGGGGCTAAGTTAGGATGTGTTTCAGTAAGAGCCTATCCTGAAAGAGCTGCATGTTTTTTTCATCATTCACACCAATCTACATTGCAAACAATTATTAATTTACAGCCAGTTTTGAACACTAAAATACTGTTTTGATCTAAAACAGTTAAGATCTGTAGTTAGCAATGTGTTGTGGGATACCAACCTTCAAGCAACAGGACAAAGGCCCTAAACAGTATAATGGTGTTTTAAATTACAGGACACTACAGTATTTTTGAAAACGTGGTTGTTGCCTGGAGAACTTTAAGTGTGTCAGTCGTGTGGTACATTAGGCTGTTTTGTCTCTGAAAATATGCTGCTTATTTTTCTCCGTTTTTTTTTTAAATTAAAATAACCAAAGCCATCAACTCCTGAATTTAGGATTATTTGAATAGTAGAACAGTAGAAATACAGATTTAAAGCCCACTAATGTAATGTTCTTTACATTATTCATACTGTACATCTTAAGGTTGGGTGAGTTTTTATAAGTTCTTAGTTTTTACAATAACTGTGTTTTAAAATAAGCACTGCAGTCCAAATTCAAAACATTGGAGAAAGCTGTCTCCCCCCGCCCTTCCTCCCTAGAGTTGATGTGCAAGCAGGTTGCCATGCAGCAGATGAGGACGCTTTAGTGTTGAGCCAGCTCTGCATCTGTTTCATCTCTGCAACTCCTGTTGCTTTGTCGTTTGCCTGGTAAACAGAGGGGCATCCAACACTGTCATGTCGGGTTGCCTTAAAACCGCCTACAATACCTTCTCTGGCCAAAACAAACACAGACCGTTATTTAGTCTTGTACACATTAGTCTTTCATTACTTATTTATATTTTTAGTCTACCAAAGTTAAATTCCTTGTGTGTTAAGCATACCTGGATAATAAAGCTGCTTTTGATTCCAGACCAGAATCAAGACTTAGGAGGAGGACATAACTTGCTTGTTGTCAGAAAAGCTAGTACTTGAACACGTGATCTTTCATTAAAGTCTGATAGTATGTTCATTTTAAGATTTAATTCAGTAAATATCTTACATGTTGCTGATGTTGGATAAGAATTATGCATTGTTTGTGTAATTAGGGGTGTGACAGATTTGACTTACAGGTGGGTATTTTGTCTGTAACAAGACTTTCCAAAAGTTAAGTAGAGTCAGCATTTCTGATATTGCGATGGTAATTGTTTAGCATAAAGCACCTCTGGATGACATCCCTGAGACTTAGTCTGTGACTTATGCAGTATATGCTGCACATGTCTTAACTTTCTACTGCTGAGGGTTCAAGAGAAGGCTGAAGTTTTTTTGTTCTCTGGGTACTTGTGACATATTTGCCAATATTGCCATACCAGCCTAATGGCTTCAGAAGTCCCAGAAATATAAGTAATTGTCTTTTCATAGCAGAACAAAAAAAAGTTATATTTTATTTCAAAACATGAAGATGTACCTGAGGAGTCTTGACCAGATCACTTGTCTTATTCTTTCAGATAACGAGGATATACCTTACACTTCACAGCGTCTCTTATCTAGGTAATTAGTAAGGCGTAAGTAAGCCTTAAAGTCAGCGGATAGATTGTTACTCCATGAAAGGACACGTCAGTTCCCTGCGGCTGCTCATCTCAGATGCAACCATTCTGTATCCAATTGCGATTACCTCAAATGTCTTTAGCTTTTTTGTTCCTTTTGCCCCATGTCGGTTTCAGTTGATAGTACAAGGATTCCTATCACAGTCTGACTGAGGTAAAGGTGTATTTATTTTGATTATTGCCCCCCAAAAAAGAGTGGGGAAAAAAATACACAAATTGTCACTCAAACCCTTAAGGGGGGAAGGGGCGAAGGGGGGCAAACCTAGTTTCTGATTTTAGTTACTTTAATTGTTTCCACAAATAGAACTTAATTTGTCTGCTGAAATTGCGTTAAGATGATTGGCACAGGAGGGGATGAGAATTTTAACTGTTGTCTACAGCACTAATTGGTTCCTCATCCAGCCCAATTTAGAGGGAGCAGTCAGCACGTCACAAACCCTCGTCTTTCTAATAAGGAACACAAACATTTCACCCTGTCTGTGTATGGCATTATGTTTATTTAAGGCGCACATGCATACACATAGAAGGCTGCAGACACATTCACACCAACAGCTCTTTGAGAGTTGTTCAATTTAGAAGCCTCGTAATTTGATGGTTTTAAAACTTGGCTCAGTTTTGTTTGCTGTCGTGGGGAATGTAATTTATTCTCAGGCCTGTGTTGTTTGTTTACGCGACGGAGATAAATGTTTAAATTTGATCATGAAGTTCAACATTAAGGAATACTTCTAATTAGTGCAGTTAACGCTGCCTGAACTACAAGATGCACCAAGGACGTGCTGAAGACATGGAATCGGGCTCTTTGCATTGAGGGAAGTGGCTGCTTTGCAGTCTGGTGGTTTTGCAGGTGCATCCCAAAAAGTCAATGGCAGACACAGAAAAGGAAAGTGTTCCATGCAGACCTTTCTGGCTCTTTTTACGATGTGTATTGAATCATGGAATTGGAGCCCCACAGTGGCCTTTTTTGGACATATATGATATTTAATGCTTCCTCAAGAGCCTGATTTTTTTCCCCGCTTAATATCAAAAGTCAATTAACAACAGCAATATGTGGATGCTGTGCATTGTGCCTTAGTATGTGGGTGCCTGAGTCTATTCCTGTCGAGCCTTTGTCTCATGTTGTCTCTGCTTTTTGGCAAGCTCCCTCCCAGATGTTATTTACACCTGTGATACATGCTGCGTCCACCCTCACAGCGGTGGCACTGTCTTAGAAGTCCTTGATAGAGAGCCAATAACATGGAGGTGTAATCATAAACTCATCAGGATCCCAGCAGAGTGGTGAAGTGGTACGAATGCACACTCAAACACAGAGCTTGTCTTTTCACATTTTTCCGGTTAAGTTTTTGAGAACAAGATTTAGGTCCTCCCAAGATTTTTCATAGTCGTTCCATAGTCCATAGAAGGTGATGAGAACATTGTATACAACGACATAGGTTTGTGACCCATTATTTTAAAAAGTCAATTTCAACTGTATTTCTTTTCAAACATATTTGATATTAAAACATATGTCACGTGAAGCATTCATTTTGCAGTGTGGTTAACATATTTCTATCAAAAGTGTCAAATCTAAGATTTTGTAGACTTGGGTTTGCAGAGCTCAGTGTTTGCAAAACCTCATTGTAAGCTAATAAGACCTGATGAACTCTCAGCAGAGCTTTGTCTTCCAGTCCATCATCTCTGCATGATACAGGTTTATCCTGGAAGCCTGGCTGGGATGGCTCTGATTAGTCCTGCATGAGGAGTTAAAATAAGTCTAACAACCCAAACCAGATGTGGTCTTTTTTTAGAAGACTGAGGAGTGTGAGGATATTTATCAGCACTTAACCTGAAGTGCAAAAAATACAAACACTCTAAATCTGAGTGCTTAAAGGTTACCATAAAGACGGAGCTGTGCTAAATGTGTAGGAGGCAGCACACCCTTTTTTGTTAGTTCATTGGATCCCTGCATTTGCCCTTGTTTATCCTGATTAATTTTCAGATCCCTTAGATCTCTCTGATTTTCAACATCTGGACATCAGGATATGCGGTTCAGGATACAAATACAAGCCAAGAATCTGTAAGGGAGACAAAAAGGATGAGCACCTTCATTCCGGCCTTTGAGGTTCAGCTTTTACCCTGTACATATATGGGTTGAAAACTCGATTATCCATCCCTCCACTTCTTGTTATTCTATCACTTGTCTTCTCACTCTGACACTCTCATTCCTTATCACAGGCACACACACATGCCCCACGAGTTCAGACGTTTGAAACTGTACCCAGTAAATCCCCCATTTGATGCCTTTCTTTTTTGAATATTGGGAGATCAGCGTTTAATTGTACAGGTGCACGGTTGGTGCATCACTAGTAAAGGATTTGAACTGAAACCCAGTGAGGAGAGACAAAGCAGCATATGGCAAGAAAATGGTTGGTCCGTGGCACACTGAAACAAAAAAAAAAGGCGATTTATACCCTTTGGCGTTGTGTTGTTGGATGTGAGGAAAGCCCTGTGTTTGTGACTAGAGGAGGAATTAGACAAACTGGGTCTGTCGAAGCTCTGAGCCATGCTGGTAAGTTATTTCAAGCATGGAAAATCTTTAGTCTATCCCCTGTGTATTTGCGAGACAATGAGTGCCAGCAACAACTATTTGTTGTTGAATTCTGCAGTGAAATTTTGCAGAATATTAATGTTTGACTTTGTGAGTTAATTGTGTACATGTTGAGGAGCTTACTGAGGAGAGAGGTCAAAAGATAATTAGATTTGGTTGCTTCATCTAAAGGGATGTTCCATACCACTGATAGTGATAATTAATTTGCTTATGCCTTCAGCATAATTAAAACCCTCGATAATCTGACTTTTGTTCTAACTGAGTGGCTCCTGACTAGTGACAGATGGGACATGGAGAAACGGGGAAAAACAGGAACATCGGGGGTGACTGTGTTTGTCAATGTGGGGACTTTCTTTTTTTCCATTGTCCGTCTTATAGGTGCTTTGGTTTGCAGAAATTGCTACACAGTTTTCCTTAGAATTTATATTTTGTCGGATGGAAGATTAAATGAAAGGACAGTAGTAGTATGATTGGTCATAAGGAAAACCACTCAGCTTGCAAAAACAGGTTTAATGTAAGCTATCTTAATTGTGATGCTGAAGGGTTAAATGTTTTTTTGTGATTTTGCCTGTGACTCAGGGCATGTGTTATTAATAAGATTTATTGGGACTTTGATGGTGGCTATCCCAGCCTATGCAGATTTTGACTTCTGCAGCGACACCAAAATGGAGAAACCAAAATTGAAAGTACAAAAATGTATGGAAGAGGAACAAAGCTTAAAGGTTGGGCTGGTAATTTTCAAAAACGATAATTATTTTGAAAGCAACATTCCCTCAGTGCTCCATCTACATCCAACCCTCCCCTCTGTGCTCCCTCAAAAGCCACGCCGCTCTTGCATGCATGAGTACTGTTCCTCCAGAAGCAGACCCCGGCTCATTGCACTACACTAAACAACAACACTAAACTTGATGGTACTACATACAGAAAATATCTGACCATTTAACTTTTTTTTTACTGGCTTAAAACTACTACAAATGACAGATTTTTACTTTATTCAATTTTCAGAGCCCAGGCCTAAAGACATTTTCTACCAAAACCATAAAACGTGTAACCGGAGAAAATCACCAACCCTGCCTTTAAACTTCTAGGGTTATATTGGAGTGAAAGTCTGATCTGAACCCTTATAATCATGTTTTGCACATAATGCATGTATTTTTTTTTAAAAATGATAGTTTTTTTTTAATTATGTCTCGCTCGACAGCTATAGAAACACTATGCTGTTTCCATATTTTTTACGTCTCCTACAGAGGTTATTTATTCTGTGAGGAGTTTTTAACTGGGAATGATATAGAGTGAAATAAATACCAATGCCTCTAAACCTGTACCTACAAATCATGACTTTACAGTATATTGATGTCATTTTGTCAAGTTTTGGTTATATATTATTATTATTATTATTATTATTATTATTATTATTCTAATACCCATTGTTTTTTTCATTAACAGACAAATGCTCCTAATCAAAAAGACTAGAGTCGATTTGCTGGCTTACCCAAACTAACCCACTATCTGAATCAGAGATGAGTGGAAAGTTGATTGACATTAGTCAACATGTGTCATCTCTCCAGGCTGAAAGACGCATTTCCTCCAGGCCTTCTAAACTCATTTTGATTGTGATTGCTCTTCGTCGGAATGTAGCACCAGCTCTCACCACAGGCTGTTGACCATCAAGCCATTACTGACTGATTGGCCTCCCCATGGTTTCCAAATAAATGGAGACCCAAACTCAAGCCAGACTTAGATCATGTTGCTGCACTGAACTCCCTGTAGGAGATTTCTGCTTGTGTGAGTTTGAATAAAGATTTTCAAAGCATTCATAGTGTGGTAATGAGAAATATGCAGTCAGACATTTTGTGTAGCAATCTTGGCTTTGACGAGCTTTCATGGTGAAGGGCTGAGGATCTTGTTGACAGGCCAGTATGGCAAATAAGATCTACAGGGAGACAGAAAAGAGCCCAGGCCAGCTTGTATTTTCAACTAACAACTTGCTAAAGGACAGGATAATGTTGGAGATGACAAGCCAGGCTGTGATCAAGGCCGAGCTAAAACATCTGTGAAATGCAGAATTATTTAGACATGACTTGAGGATTTAGGTTTTTATTCATTCAAGGGGAGACGCCTTCGAAAATAAGGGATTCTGGAGTGGGTACCTATGCTTCAGGTTAGAAAAAACTCAAAAGTAGATGTTGATGGAAAAAAAGGGATGATGCTCAACACTTCATTGGTATTTTGACACTGAAATTTCATTGCATATGTCAAGGGAGGACATGGACACGTAAACACAGAAACCGCACATCCACATTGAGTAATCACCCCAAGGGAGTTGGCGTCTAATTATTTTTCAGGAGAAAGCATTCATTCTTAATTGAATAGCCCTGCAGAAATTCCACATGACATCAGCACCAGCTCCAAACCACAATTAAGGATGTGAATGCTGTGTAAACCTTACTTTCTCTACATCCAGCTCATATGCATTCTCAATGAACACATTTTACCCTTGTTTGTTAAAGTCACTCTTTACAGATGTGTTCTTCAAGGAATAGTTTTGAGTAGTCTTCAGCTTTATTACAGTTATTCGTAATGTTATAAGTTTATACAAAGGCTTGAACGACATGGGACTGATACCAATATTGATAGTGGGAGAGAAAAAAATCAAAAATCGATATATCGGCCGATATCTTTCTTGAATCTATGAAATCTGAACAATCCCATTTTCATATGTTTTGGGCATGCCCGAAAATGACCAACTTTCGGTCTGCTATATTCAACACTCTCGGACAGGCTCTTGGTATGAATCTGAGACCGTACCCTCTAACTGCTCTATTCGGTCCGACGATGAAAGGAAATGCGCCTGTGTCTGCTCGCAGTGTTATTGCCTTCACCACCCTATTGGCCAGGCGTGGGATTCTTTCCAAATGGAAACTTGTCACCTCCGACCCATAACAGATGGGTACAAGACGTTTTGCGATGTTTGCATATGGAGAAGCTTAGGTTTTCACAGACAAGCTATTTGACAGCCTTCCATAACACCTGGGAGCCCCTGCTGGGCCTTATTAGAAACAAGCTTACTATCACTCCTGGCGAGGCCAGTGATGTGGCTTAGGCTTTTGAAGTGAGAGAGAATGAAGTTATCAAACACTTGTGGAAGAAATACAAAAGGATGACAAGACTCAACTGGAAAGTAACTGAGCACCCTGTGACACTCTAGAGGGTGATAGCGTTTGTTGCAATCCATACAGTGCACTCTGCTGGTGAAAGAGTTAATGTAATACAATGAAACTAATGAAATACCATTTGACTGGTGAATAAATAAAAAAATATCGGTGCATTTTTTCTGCAATAATATAGCAGATACCAATAAGTTAAAATCGGCCAATAGTATCGACTTGGGGATTAGTCAGTCTTGCTTGATGCCTAGAAATAGTTTAAAATGCCCTTACCAACAGCCCAAGGTACCGTCTTTGACTCCCTTTTTCTATAAGGTGACATGCCTCACATTTCAGATGCTGGAACATGCAATTGTTTGTCTTAAAAAAAGGACTTGAGCAATTATTCAACTATCCTTTTTTTATTTATTTTGTTTGTCAACTGGCTAATGTATAGACTTATTGTTGTAGCTCTACCCATGTTAATTATCTATCAGAAAAAGATAAACACAAGTCTCTGTGGAGCCCTTTAAAAACATAACAATATCTCTGTAATTTCCAGCCCTTCTCACCCTGTGGTGCATCCTGTGGCTGAAGCTTATTTCTCACTGTTTCACTGAATTTGATTTCCTGTAGATGAAATCAGAACAGGAAAAAGCACAAACTCTCTCTGTCGTTATCAAACTCAAGCAAAGCTTGTTAATTGAGCCTTTAATTTTTAAGCACAAAGCACACATTTGTTCACGTTTAAGTGGGTAAAAAGTGTCCACATTATGATGTATTATTTTTTTCTTTGTCATCGGGTGTTTGTTGACACTCTTGGGAGATAGAAGCAGATAGGAGACATCATTATGAAATAAATCTGTCTCTGTAGACCAGCTGGCTACAGTGACTTGCTTATCAGTGTGTTCATGCAGTTCTTGAGAAATCAGACAGTGTGAAATTGCAGGAAGGTGAATGTTGAGGCTCAGCTTAGAGTGTGTGTTTATCCAGGCCACCATAGCAGGGCTACTGGACTAGAACCACTGACTGGGTTTTCTTTGCCATTTTATTTAATATGATTTGAAAAAATAAAGCCTGACACCAGACTTTAGCTATCTGTTACTCCAAGATGCCTGACCCTTTATTTAATCGTGTTTTTCTATTAGCAAGCTGCTTACACTTTTAGGAAGGGTGTCGTTATCACTACCCTAGATTACCTGCTGTGTCCCAGATGTCATTTACAGCCGTCATTTCAGTGTTTTTCCTCTACTTAGAAAGTCAACATTGAAATAATATAAATTGGCTTGATGCCAATATTAGCTCTCATGTAGCTTTGTTTCGTTTTCCCCCCACTTGCTCTTCTTATTTTCATCTTTCAAAAGATGTTTTTTTTTTAATAACACTATTAGCACATATCCATGAGTCTAAAAGAGAGCACACAGCGCACCCAACATGAACTACTTGCATTAACTAACCAGATCAGCAAGTGTCTTAGCCATCTGTTCCTTCAGACACAGTATTATGTAATCCTACACACACGTATGCACCAGCATCCATAGAACTGTTTCCATACTGACAGGATGCAAATGAGTCACTGATGGGAAGAGCCCACACTGACACAGCATCATGTAGCCTGTGATCCGTTAGTATGATGAGACTGCTGTAAATGTTGTAGGGAATCAAAACCAGGTCCGGTAGTTAAGTCTTTAACCACAGTTTCATCGACGTATAGATACCTGGGAACAGGAAATGTGCTGGGAATGTCACAAATACGAATAGAGTTTGAACAGGAAACTCCGAGTCTCCATACCATCAGTCCCTGCAGCCAGTCCTAATTGGCTTACACATTCCTCCAAGGATTACCACTCACTTCGTATTTGTGTTTAAAAAAAAATTATTAAAACATTTGCTTTGGCTCCCTGAATTACACCCAGACAAGTGTCAAAACACACAGTTTGTACTTGCCTTGTATGTTATTTCCCCCATATTGGGTGACAAACAAATAAAATTAAAGTCTCTATATTATTCATATAGCTCCCAGTCTCAGGCAGCTCTGCTTGTATGCTGCTGCTTCTCTTTGTCTTGCACTTATTTTTGCTCTTCTATTTTTCGTAAAATTTGAATATTTCCTGACCCCATTGGCCCCATCAGCAGCTTAAGAAAAACTTTTTAAAAAAAACCCTCATATTATAGAAATACTTCACCTGCTAATTTTGTATTTATAAATATATGATCTGCAGAAAAAAAAAATATCAAAGCTTCTTTGTGTTTTCAAATTGCAGGAGAGTAATTTTAGGAAACAGGCTGCAATTAGAAAACAGGACATAGCTTGTGCCAAATGAAAAGGCGTTCTATTATGAGCCAAATGAAACAGCTTGAATCTTTTGTTGGTGATACAATCCCGTTATTAAAACTAAAAAAAGCACATACACCACGTGTAGAGGGGCAGAAATTAAACAAAGGGGATCCTGATCTTTTTATCTTTAATAACTCTTGGAGAGCCCCTTAATCGGTTTTCCCCACGAGTATGCGTGATTAGCTTCAACATCTATGGTCAATGAATGAGTCTGGGCTCTTTTTTTATTCGCCGGGTGTGCCACCTGCTGGTGCGTCACGGTTGCTCTGTCCAATCCTGGCGCAGTGATTTTTCGTGCGCCCTTGGAGATCCCGCGGTGCTATACTCGCATCGCTCCCCAACCTACAGCTCCGTGACAGGAGAAGGTGGCGATACTCGTTAGCAGAGAACCGTTTAAACGCTTCAGATGAGACTGGATTGGAACTGCTGCTGTGCCAAAATTGACCGGTGACAAGTTTGACTGGATTGCCGTTTTCCCATCTACTTGCTCTGGACTCACTCACTATTGCATGTCATGAGGTAGGTGGAAATTACTCAAAACATGGAAGTTGTGGAAATGCATGCATGTAGGTGTTCAAGTGTTCAGTCCTGTGCGAAAGCATAAGTCTCCTGAGCTGCTCTTTTTTTCTTTCTTTTTGTGGGGAGGGCGGAGGGGGGGTTGTTTTCCCATAGTGCTGCGCTATAAAGTTTTGCACACGGTTGACTATTAATGATCGCACGTGCTGTTTTTTTTTTTCAAGATATGCAGATATTCAATATGTGAGGTATTATTCCATGCTCATGTGCAATTTGCTTTCGTTTAATTTTTAAGTTGAACAAGTGCTGCGCCCGAGTCCGGCTCAGCATCCCTACTGCCCAGCCCTCTGCGCTCTTATACCTCTCATCCAAAAAGGCGTACGTGGCTTCACAAACAAATCTGCTTTTGAGTGTGTTTATTAAACTGTAAGATATTAGTTTTGCATGCTTTGATTCCCCCAGAGTGAAAACGAAGAGAGGATTTCAACAAAAAGTACTTCACGCGTGTTCTTCCTCTTGTGGCATGTTCAGTCTTATTTTTGCGATTAGATATTTGTATGACACAAGAGGAAATTAATTGTGTCCTTAAATGGTGAGTGGTAGGCTTTCATAAATTGGGCTGTTTATTTATGAAGCCCATAGATGGCCAAGTAAAGGAATGTTCCCTCTCAGTGACCTGGGGGTACTTTGACATTGTGCTGGATAATGAGTAAGAGCAGAGGGAATGGCATCTGTGCCATGGTGCAAATATTTTCCTTTAAGCTCACGGCTGCAGTTATTCATCCCAGAAGCCAGAGTGTGAGTTTGACAATACAGCAGCTGCATATGAATCGCAAATTATTCCATCAGACTGCAAAGCTCTAAAGTTTAACATTTGAATATGTTGCATATGTAAACAGGACCAGCATGTTTTTTATATCAATATATCAACACAGCCATTGTTAGGGAACAGTGCCAGTCGTGTGTCTTTGTGAATGCAGTCTGTTGCCTATTGTAGGAATGTGTTTAGATGGTTGTGACTTTCCATTACCTGCTAGAAGAGACAGTGGAGGACATTCAGAAAAAGACACGCATGAAGAGGAGGATGAGAGAGAAAGGTGAACAGAGCTTTCATGACATGATGTATTGTTTGAAGTCGGGTCAATATCTCCTTGCTAATATTTATGTCTGTCTTTCTTCTCTTGATAAATGATTTTGTTGTGCACATTGCTACGACCGTATTGATCATCATTATGACTTTCCCAAATGGACTGTGGGTGGAGGGTAGTACATTGATATTACTGGCTCAGGTGACAGAGGTGTAGATGGCTCCACGTAGGATGAAAATGTCTTTGCTCTTACCCTCTGCTGTATACCTGAGGTTATGCGTGGGTGCTGGCATGTGTACTGAGGCTTCTGACACAGAGGCTTCTGCTTCATTAGTCCCAGGCTCGTGACTGTCTACAAATGCTTTTGAAAAAAACAAGAGTGCACGACATCATATTAGGGATTTTTATCTGCTTATTTTTACTGCCATATAAAGTCAGTCTGTTTCTTTTGAATTAATTCTTACAAGAATACTGGGATATTTAGGGGAAATAAGCTCATGACTTTTTGCTGAGTGTAGACGACATGGATCAATAATGCTGTCACGGCTGTGTGGTAAATAAAAAGCTACAGACAGCAGCTGACGGGGAAATAGTTACAAACATTGTACTATTTTACACCTTTGCCTGAAACACTTGTCACACTATCTTTTTATAAAGTTTGGGGAAAAATGCTACCGTCTACGAATAAGATGAGAACATACGATGTCTGCTTGGTTAAAATGCAGGAAAAGCTCAATTAGCTTAGCATCAAGACTAAAAAAACAAATACCCTTTTTTAAGATTTATTTTTGTCTTGTTGTGAGTGTTTCTGTCTTTGTGTGTTTTGTCCTGCATTGTTGGGATTTTTGTGTTCTGTGGTTTTTGAAAAACTAAATAAAATTATATATCAAATCAAAAAAATACTTTTTATCTTTTCGTGCCTTTTATGAAAAAGATAGTGGACAGAGACAGAAAAAAGGTTGGAGAGAGAGTGGGGATTGACATGTGGGAAATGAGCCACAGGCTGGATTCGAACCCAGGCCACCCATGGTAAGGAGCCAACCAGTGCCCCTTGTCTGCAGGTTAAAACAAACCACACTGTCTACACCTCAAAATGTTGAAATGTATTTTGAGTCCACGCAACAACAAAAAAAAAAACCTAGTGGTTTGGCAATGTAAACCTCACAGTCGTAACATGACTCCAGGAAGTCACTGCTTCCTGCAGCAAAAAAACCCTGTCCCTGTAAAAACCTGCATAAATCCACAACTTAGGTTTTATAGACATAAACAATGGTAAAGAAAAAAAATGGTGTGTTGAAACTCTTGCACTGTAATATTTTTTTCACCATCACAAAAAAAAAAGAAATTTGTTCACATAAGGAGAATTCTAAGTCATGACAAGACAGTGCAACAACACTGCACCACGCCAAGTGTCTCTGAAAAACCTCACAGAAACCAGCAACTTGAGGTTTATTTGAGAAAATGTGGCTATAAAGCAAAAAGATACCTTTTTTGTTTAACTCGAACCAGGATAGCGTCTAAGTTTTTTCCACTTTGTATGCGAAGCTAAGCTAGCTGGCATTGGCTGTGAGTTCCCTTTGTGCACGTCATGTCTCTTGATAACAATAGCTGAAGTAGTCATATCACCATTAAACATTCCTAATTTTCAGAGTGTGACAGATGTCTCAGTCATAGGCTGATGTGCTTTTATGGACCAAATATGCACAAGTCGATAAACTGCCACCAAAGCACACTTTCACTGAATAAACATATGTACTGTAAGGGGTAAAATCGCAGGGGCGCTGGTGGTGCAGTGGTTAGTGCGCACGTCCCCACGCATCAAGGCTATAGTGCTCACGCGGGTGGCCCGGGTTCACGTCGGGCCCGCGGCTGCCTTCCTTCATGTCTCTCCACACCCTCTCTCCCTGATTCCCGCCTCTATCCACTGTCCTTCATCTGTAAAAAAAAAAAAAAAAAAAAAAAAAGGCGCAAAAATGCCCAAAATAAATCTTTAAAAAAAAAGAGGGTTTTAGCTGTTGTACGATGCAGGCAAAAGCATCAAACCGTATAAGCCCCTACACTGACTGGCACCACCAGGCTACTTTTAAAGCCGGCAGCAGGAGACATTGATGACTTTTTTTAGAGTCAGCTGGCCAAACAGACAGGCTAACTCCCCCATTGGGTTTCATTAGAGCTCGTCTTGATGTTAAGGCCTGTTTAATCCACTTTCAGAGCCACGCAGACCACAACTGAGGGAATCAGAGCATCTATCTTTAGGGAACGCGTTGGGCAGAAAGTTTTCCATCCCTGTTTAATTAACAAAGCAATAACACAAATCCTCTGTAGTTATCCCTTTGAAAGTCACAGGTGAAAGTTTTACTGGGAAAACTTTGTGTACTAATGGGAAACTCCTTTTGAGCATCAGTCAATCTGTGTCTTCTCAATTAGCTGGTCCATAAAATGTTGTTTATTCCGGGCTGTGCTCCTTCTCCCATCTTCTGTTGTCTTTCTGGTAAGTGGACATGTGGCCTTATGGTGTGATTACCTCTTTGTCTTTGTCTGCACTCTCTGGGAAACTACTGTTGTTGTGCATATTTCATAGCACCTGCTTAGCTTCACGGTGACAGTGCTGTGAAGACACTGTTGCACTTCATTAGCATTGGCAGCAAGGACATTTGAAGTAGGATTATATCACATGTAAACATTTGCTGAATCACAAGAAGAGGTTTAGTTATAATAAAGGCTGTTCAATAAATAGTTTTTTCATCATCACCACAATATAAGCTTTCGCTATACACAGCAGAAGCTGTGATTCATCATTGACCATCAGAAAAAAAAAAAGTTTTTGGAAATGAGCAATGCTTTCTGACCAAGCATGCATACTTTTTACTCTGGATGGAGGTCTATGTATAATCACCATGCTTTCACGCCATTTTGATGCAGTCAGATGAAGCTCAAGCTAGACCCAGCGACAGCTGCACTCTGAGGAATCTGTGCCAATTTAGTGGTCAATTTATTTCTGGTCCATTCATGAGACACATGTTGAAAACATAGATGTTGTGTTGCACATGAATAACAGCACAAACAGTGAAACTCTGTTCTAGCTAATATACACTCTTCATATTTTATTGCAATATTAGACATGATAATCGAGCACTCTCTCTCTAATTCTCTCAGGCAGGGATGTTCATAATTGTGTTTTCTGCCTAATGCAAATACCCATGATATTGACTTTTGATTTTTCTTTTTGTATTCTCAGGTTTATTACTTGCAATAAAAAAAAACCCCTGCGGATGCAATCCAACAGTTTATGGCTAAGATAACGTGTGTTAAACCGACACTTGCTGACCTTTACTAGTGGTTGTCGGCTGAGCTAACGCTGCCACTTATTGGAAGCAATAAGGCGGTCACCTCAGGGCTGCACCCTGTTTACCTTAGGATATTACGTATGTGCAGCACACACTCAAATCAAGATAATGGGAGTGAGTAAAAATTAACAGGTCAGACATTGGGCAGGCTGATTTATGGAAGTGGGGCTCAGGTCAGCAATGTTATAGACATAGGTTCATGTAGGTATATTAACTCTCTGGTGGGTGTGTCAAGTCACATCCACTGGTACACTTCTTAAGTGATCTTTTCTCTTTTTGTCTATTGTCACATTTGCTGACATGCTTTCTCTTTTACTCACTCTTTCTTTGTGAAACTCTTTTCTACTGTTCTCTTCACAAACTAAAACCTCACTTTAGAGAAGTCAGGTCCATGTCTAGTATATGGCTGCTCTCATGTCTGTTCTTAGTGAATAAATCGATAATGACTTGGTCTCCATCAATTTCACAGTAAATCCTGAGGGGTGGATCCAAGATAAAAAGAGAGCTGTACAGTACACAGAGCAAAAGAGGAAAAAAGAGAGAGAGGGTACGAGGTGACATCGAAACAAACAGAGTTGGGGAAATGTGTAAAGAGTAAATTGGACAAACTGAAGCAGGTGTTTGAGAGTATTAACTGTAATAAGCACAGAACAGGAAGAAATAATGATGATGATGATGATGATGATGGATGTTTGACGTAGCTTGGACCAGCTTCAAACCCTCAGTCTGCAGCCGTATATTTCCCTGTTCTGATTAATGTTTCTGTCGTATATGGCTTGTTTATTATTCTGGGTTAATATGCTTTCATACAGCATTGATTTCATTAAAGATCCAAGTGTTACTTCAACTCCAACATGCAGTATTTTCTGCTTTTCTCTGTCGCAATTTGAAGAGTATGTGAGCTGAATGTTTAGTCCTCTGATTAAACTCAGGGGTTGGACCTTCGATTTTCTTTTTTGAAAAAGTTAATAAGATGGCAATTAACCTTTACTGACACTTTTATATTGGCCTCAGTTTCATAACAGCCTGCAGCTAATAGTCCTGAAAACAACAAGTACAAGATCATGTTTCGAGAACAGGGCCTGGACGCCTGTAAATATGGGTGAACTTGCGATGTGGATGACTTAAAAACTGAAAGGAGAAAATTAAAAAAAAAGGATCTCTTGTAAAATAATTCTCAAACATTAACAATACAAATATATTGAAAGACAAATCTATATTAAAAAAAAAAAAATCAGTTAAAAACACTACCTTATGACAATGAAGCTTTTTTCATTCGAAAGTAACATTGTCCCGGTAAGGAAAGTCTTTGTTCAAATGTTATTGATTCTTTTTTTTCTTTTTTTTCTCCACTTTTTGAAAAAAATCATGTTTTTTTTTTTACTTCATTTACGTCATTTCTTTACAATGAGAGAAATGCTCACATAGAAATCTTTCCACTTGTCACACTTATTGTTTGACAATGACAAGGACACAATTGATCAACATCAAGGCAAGTCTTCAGGCTGTGCAATTTATAGTAATGGGTTAAAATTGAATATTGTCTCTCAGTGGTATATCTGATGGAATCTTCTCAAACTACAGGAACCCAGAGAATACCACATACTGCGACAAGATGCATGCACAGAATGGCAAACGAAAAGTGCTTCTTGTGAGAGATTTTATTTGAAATAAGATCATTTATATTTCATGTTTTCTTTTGTCAGATGCTAGCATGTAGACATGCTGGTTGCAAGCTCAATAAAAAACTGTTACATGGTACTTCTAATGAGCTTTCAACCTGATGTTGTACATTTATAGGCATCAGGCACAAATGTTTCTGGGATAATTGAGGATACTTCTCCCTTATCAGTACCAGATGATGGGGGATTTTTCATAGATTACTTTCATGTCATGAAAACATCCTCCTAATTTCAAACTAAATTGAAGACGTTTGAATTCTAATGATTTGAACGTTAGTTATTAGATGTGGCCCTGTGATTAGGTTCCTGTCAGGATTGATTAGTCACAATGAATTAATGACTTCTGTTTAGGATACAGCTCTTATGGGCTTTGTGCACAAGTAGTAGAACAACAAATGCAGAACAGTCCTTCTGCAGGTTTTTCTTTGTTCATTTCCAATTGTTTGTTTCTGCCCATCTACCTCCTTTTTATTTTATTGCAGCTCATCAAACGCATATCCTGCAAGTCAAATTGTGTTTTGAGAACTCGGCTCAAAACACAATTTACCGCTAAATCACCCTTTTTCATCTTTGTAATGTTTCATCTTCAAATCCTTTCAGAGGTTAGAATGAGGTGAAGATCTGTCGACCAAATCATTTATCTTTGCTCCTCTGTGCACTCTGCATGTCATTCAATTTCTGTTTTTTTGTTTGTTTGTTTTTTCACCGCAAGGGAACAGGAGGCCACATCATAAAGGCTCGATAAACCACATGAGAAAGGCAGAAGTAAATAATACAAGACACATCAGTTCCATATATTTTTCTGGCATCACTCAGTTTCATTAATATTCTGTGTCTGCAATAACTGATTGGCTCTTGGTTTTCAAAACTCAAAAAAGCTGCAGTTTTCAGACGGGCATGAAGATAGCAGTGCAACATATCACAAATCTCACGTTTGGGATTGAATCACTGCTTTTTGACAAGGATTGAAAAATATATTTTAGAAATCTGAATTTTTCCCCATCTCCCTAGTACAAACATGCACAAGTTAAACACTGTATTCTTTTCACTGAGACTCTGTACAGGTATTTAGAGTATGCGTTTCACACCTTGATTATATATATTTTCTATCTATCTGCAGCTCATGTGTGAGCTGAACCATGATGGGTGATCCCAATGGATCACGTATCAGCCGTCATCCATTTCTCCAATACACCTATAATGATATTCTGAGAATGTCGGGATCCAGGCCAATGTATTCATCTCACTTCTGTGAAAGTGCAGCCTCCGTGTGCCCATCATCTGAGACTTTTAAAAGAAGGAGAGCTAACACTTCTCGCATAAAGCTTTGTATCCGTTGTTATGCCTGGTCTACACTGCACCTTCAAAGTGCATGTTCATCACTACTTTTGATTTTTAGCATTTATACTAATAGGTTAAAGCAGCCACACTGCGTGCATGAGGAGTACTGCTCACACTGGCTGACGCAAATGTGCAACAATGAAAATCAATAGAAACAGGGTGTGCTTTTTTTTTAGTTTTGTTTTACCAGAGGCTGTACAAGGTTCTCAGAAAGAAATTACTGTGTGAAAGATCAAGAAAAGCAGTTTTGAACAATCTTTTGTAACTTCAGATTTTTGATTGAACTTAAATATGAATTTGATTTTGAGAAACAAGAGAGAGCATTTGTATATCACTAGCATCAGAGGTATTCAACACTTTCTGTACCAACAAGTACTGTACATACCTGTTCTATCTGGAAAAAAAACCCAGTGTTTTATGGCAGTAGCACTGCAAAAATGAGCATAACTGCATTAAAGATGGCCCTAGCATAGACTGTGAAAAATGTGGATATCGCTTCAGGGTGTCACCCATTGGTTTCTGAAGAGGCTATTGAAGCCCAAGAATGGCATTTAATGGCATTAATAATTAATGGCATTAATACTATCTCATGTAAATTCAGTCAATATATAAACAGGCAAAGAAGTGGATCTGAGGCAAGCTTTTCCCTTCTGGCAAACGGGTACAATGTGACCATCTGTCAGTCAGATCAACCAAGGCCCTCATTATGCAAATTTCAGACTAAAATTCATATTGATGCCATATTGATGATACAAGACTATTAGCGACAACAAGACTGATAGTTTCAATATAGTTAATTTGAATGCCTAAGATCACTGCTGCAGGGCCGGTGTCACATCAGACGATTCATAGCACGCTGGAAAGACGGTCTTTTTATCTTTTCCATAGGGACAGTTGGTATGACAGTCTGCTTGTTAAAAGCATATTTTTTGGGTATAAAACCCTGCGTACAGATTTCCAGGGCAAATTCAGTTTGTCCACTGGGTGCCCAAAAATCAACTCAAACCAGAATCTCCTTAGGAGCTTTAATATGGTTATACATGGGTATTGCTTGACATCTGCAGCCAGCTTCAAGTGGAATTTCAATGATTTTTTTATTTTTTATTTCCACCTCAACTTCATTTTTCAATGTTACAAAGTGAAACATTCAGCCAGTATGTAAAAATGCCTGGTCGTTCAGTGCAGGACTTCAGGAGTGAAGTTGGAATGATTGTAGTCATTTGACTTGGTCCATGTTAATCTGTTTTTGCGATTTAGATTGGAAGTTTTTTTTTTTTTTCAACCACTTTCATTAGACGCCTGTCAGACATGAAACAGGATTGAGCAATCCTTTTTTCAAACCAGAACTTCTTAAAACTACTTGTAAAGCCACAAATTGCAAAAGTGAGACGAAATGGGATGACCATAATGTAGTTTACCGAGAGGATGAAAGCTCTTGGTATTCATAAAGAGCACTGCTGAGAGTGTTAAACATAACATGAAGCTCATAGGATACAGTTTGACTAAGGTTAGTGTGCTTTTTCAAGAGAATTTGGAGTCGCTGATAAGCCGCTGTGCCAACTTATTACAGCTAATATCTTTGCAGTCTCACTGCCAACTGCGTTTATGATAAGATTTGAGGAGAGCTACTGTGCAAAACAGCAGAATATTTCTTTCTTCCCTATTTTCTGGGTTTTCTGTTTTAAAATACTTCAGTACCACTCAGCCTACAATCATGTTTTGTGCTTTTTTTTGGCTAGTTATGATAAATTCTGTGTTTTATTTTGTTGAGTTGTTAATTTGATTTTGTAACAGTGATGCTTAAAGTTGCTCAAGGTTTAAAGGGAATTTTAGAGAAGAAAACACATTTTAAACGATTGTTTTTTAACATATCTATTCGTGTGTATAAAAATGTAAAGGAGTAGTATGTAACTCTGACATCGAGGGATACCAATTCAGAAAGATTGAAAAGAACTCTCCCTCCTTTTTTGAGTTGATGGGCTGCAGGTTGCCATGTCACAGACTCGGAAGCTTCAGTGTTTAGCCAGATCTGCATTGGTTTTAAATCTTTCTGCGTTCTAACCTCTCTCTATTTTTCAAAAGCTTCTTGGATAGTTTCTATCTGAGCTTATTAGAAAAATGCCAAAATGTTGAGGCTCTTTAGGTCATGTAGACTCGGTTACTGTATATCTGAACCAGTTTGCCCCTATTCCATTGCTGCAACACCTGTTGGTTTGCAAAGAAAACATTCATTGGAATCAAAACTTATGAGGAGGACATACTGGCTGCTGTCTTGTTGTCACAGAAGCCAATATTACAGCATGTTACTTTCATGTCTGATGATAAAGTACGGTTATTTTATGATTTCAATTCAGTAAATATCTTACTTGATATTAATACATCATGTTTTGCTGTTAAGGCTGAACACAACAGTACGATTTATGAAGCCCTTAAGTGGAACAGCATGTCCATTATGTTCTATAAAATGTAGATTAACAATTTAAGCAGCTGCTTCAGTCATGCTGATGTTCACATATCACCCTATACTTAAATATTGCAGTTATTTAAATGGTTAATTGTCTTAACTTCAGGTTTTTCATTCTACAGATTCATATAAACCATTTGTCTACAAGTTTTCACTTTTCCTTCAGTGCTGTTTGTCTTCTTTGGCTGTTGGATTTTTACAGCCTTTTATTTCTAGACCTCACTTCCAAGATCCAAAAATGTTTGCTTCTGGCTCAGTCACCATTGTGTTGCCTCATGTTGTCATACTTAAAACAGAAGCAAAAGTGTGAATGTTCTACCTGTACTTTAAATTACACTTCATGTTTTGTAGCTTTATGCTTCATTTAATTGTTTTCCAACTAAATGTAAAAAAACCCCCAAAACTAAAGTGATTCAAAACACAGATGTAAAAGTGTCTATATGCCCTGACCTTTTAACGAATACCCATGCTATTGTCTTCTTCTTTCCTTAATATGATTGACATTTTTAAAAGAAGGTGAGTTGTACAACTTCTACCAAGCTAAACTGGCTGGCTAAACTCAGAAGAAAAAAAAATAATTTCAACTAACAAGACCCGCAGCCCCCGGGCGATTGAATCAAAACGTCAACTGACATTCACATGAGTCTGCTACAACAAAAGGGGAAGAAACTTAAACTCCAATTTCCTATCTTGTCAGTGTGTGTTCAGTTCAATACTTTATTGTCACAGTTTTACTGCACAGAGAGGTTCTGCTATTGGACAGGTTAAAGGCTGAGACAGAATTAGACTGGGGGACACAGATGTGCAATGTTCCAGAAGGGATTTCAGGTGTTTCATAATAGAAACAAGCAGAATAAAGTCTGAACAATATACAGAGAAAGTGAATCGCTCTTGGTTCATCCCTGCCTTTGAGACTTAATCCTTTGCAATGATGTCATCACTCTTTTGAAATGCAAAAAAAAAACCAAAAAAAAAACAAGTGTTTATTTAAACTAATCTGGATAAGAAATCTGAGCTACAAATGACAACTGTTTAATAGTTAAGAAAAAAAACAAAGAAAAATGATTGGAATATTTTGAATAGCTTTTAATTAGAATAATAAATAATCCCAGAAAACTGTGACTGTGTTTTCTCATATATTACCGGTACATTCGATGCATTATGGCTTCTGTTTGCTCAGGTGAATATCAGCCTGACTTACTCTGGTATGTCTGTGAATTGTAATCTATAGGCTCCGTCACTTGTGATATGAAAAATTACAAAATATTGCAAATATTAATTCATCCCTAAACACTTATTCAACATTGCCTACACCCACTAACAATCTCAACTTTCATCTGCCTTCATTTACAATATATCGTCCTTGTATTGTTTTTGTTTTGTCTGTTATTCTTTGACGCTTAGTCTTTGAGTATTTAGAAAAGTGCTATAAACGTCTAATTTATTATTATCATATATAAGTGTTTTGAGGGTATTTGAACATGTACTTGGTGGAGATCAAAATATTCTTTGAAGTATTTTTATGTATAAGGTTTTTAAATGGTTTGATGCCAGTGATATTTTGCCACTGTTTAACCTTCACTCTGAGGAGTCCATAAAATCCACAAGAATATCTTCGACAAGAGATTGCTCTGTACTCTTCATACTGTCGTCTTTGGTCTGTCAGCTTTCACTGTGGAAACCACAACCCAGTGGACGCTACACTGAACAACATGAAGAACTGTCCTTCTTTTGGTGTTTTTGAAAAATACTTGAAAATCTCCTAAAAGAAGAAATTCTATTAATATTATTGTGCTTTTAACTCAATTAATATATTCTGTTTATTGTTCTGTGTAACGGTTTATTTTACTATCTTGTTTTGTAAATTGATGGATACATTTATCACTAAAAGCAAAATGCTTTTAAAAAACATAAAATAGTTTCAAATAACAGACTCCCTTTTATAAAATCCAGATAATGCAACATAAACTAAGCATAGCATAGTGTGATTTACAAACCCCAAACATTGATTTAAATAAATCAGTCAAATCTTTATTATCAATTTCCACCGCAACTCAAGAAATTCATGAAATAGAGTTTTCAATGTAGTCTCTAGAGACCAAACTTCTGATCATGATTTGGGAATGCCTGGTATCTCTTGTTGGTATTTTCACTCCTCCATGTTTGGAAGGAGTGCTGTCAACCTGCAAAATATCCCTGGGGATTACTTCCACTTAGCAAAGTGATAATAATCTTGAGCTCATCGCAGGAATGTGCGTAACTTGGCATGGCATCAAAGCTTTGCAGGAGAAGTGCAATGACATGAATCACTGGAGTATGTGTTGGGAATGGTCATCTGTGTTTTGTTCTTCTATCAGATGAGTAAAATCCCAGGTAATAAGTGAAACAGCTTTGTGGAAGAAAAGATTTAGACACATTTTTGTAGCCTTTGATACAACTTCAAATTGTTATTGTTAAGAACCCCATTAGCTTCTGTGTTAAACAGTAGCTACTCTCCCTGGGATCTCCATATCTTCATTGACAATATTTCATGAAATTACACAAAAAAAATCCATGACATTTATACTGACTCAAAGGGTCAAAGCGTATAACAGATTCTGCGGTTTGCCAGAAAGTGGGAGATTTAGTGAAGAACTAGACAGCCAGGGTGCATTAAGTTTAGCGTTTTCTTTGGGATGAAAAGCAGGCCACATGAAGGAGAAGATGGATGGAATTGACTGGCCCATTTCCATACAAAAGATTTTGGCAGGCTTATGTTGAAAGGAAAAACAAATTGCAAACTGTTTATTGGCTTCTTACCTCTGTGTTTCTATGAAATGTAATCATAACCCAAGCTGGGCACATTTATTGCATACAGTACAAGGAACTAAGTGAAGTTGTGTGAGCCTATTATTTATCAACATTTCCTCATCTTAATATATGGTAGAAACATAAAAATGCAATTGTGACATCAGTTAAATTTATATGGTCTGGATTCCAGGATTTAAGCTTAGTTAGAGCAAGAAACCATTTTATTCAGGGATTTTTGTTGCGCCAAACTAACCAGTTTTTAGAAATGAGAATGACTAAGGACAGCAGTTGTGTTCATTTAGCTTAAGAGGCACACTCTTCTTGCTGTTTGGCATTAAATCATCTAATTCTATGCCAATTAGGACCAGAATTATAGCTAGCATTGCCACTGGCAAGTAGATTAATAGCTAATTTTAATATAACTATGCTAACTGTAACTATGCTACTGGCTAGCATGGCTATAAATATGAACCTTGGTGTTGTCTTACTTGCTAGCCCAGTGGTAGTTTAACTTCAGATTTTCAGAGGAAAATATAAAATTTGCTTCTTTGACAGAAGGACCAAAATGAAGCTTTTACCAAGATTGTTTTATTTTCTTAGAAAAAAACATTGGACTTGTTGAACATAAGATCATGTTTGAATTACTTGTTTGTGGTAACTTCAAGGCAAGTTCATGATACATTTCAACAAGGCAATTCAAAGTGTGCACACAAGACATCAAACGCATCATGACATAGGAAAGAAAAGATACATTAAATAGAAAATTCAAAAATCACTGAATTAATTCATAAATTATTAAAATATGTTTAAATAAAAAACAATAAAAGGAAAATAATTAAAATTAATACATTAAAAATGTAGAGAGCAAAAAGTTACAGTGCAGAGTTGAAGTTTAACATCTTATTAAAATTGTTTAATTAAAGGCAGGTGTGAAAAGGTTTCCAATTCAGTCTTTAACGATGATTTTAAAAGAGCTGAGAGTTTCAGCTGACCTGCAGTTTTCTGGGAGTTTGTTTCAGACAAAAAAACTGAACGCTGTTTCTTCGTGTTTGGTTCTGACTCTGGGGATAGAGAGTAGACCTGTACCAGACGACCTGAGCGGTCTCGATGGTTCACAGTTAATCATGTATCTAGAGATTGAATGTCTGATGTATTTTGGCCCTAAACCATTCCACACAGCAGAATATTCTATTCAGATAATGTATTCATCTGAAAAAGAAAAGGATCAGATCTATCGTAGCAGGTACAATAATTATCATTAGTGCTACCTTTCAGCTGGTGAGACAAATTACTATGTATTTCATCCACACTGAAACACTTGCCTGGCAATTATTCTTTCATTTAAAAGGCTACATGTCGTATGACATTGAGTAAACTTGTGCATTTTCTCCCAGGCTCTGCCTTTTCTTTGTTCCTTCCTTTCCTCAGTTCATGTTTATTTAACCACTTTTTCTTATCCAGATTAGTCTCACTAAAGCTCTTTAAATTAATCTCATTAAATCTCTTTTCAACACAGACATGAAGGGGCAGTTGCAGTATGTAGAAATCTGCCTCATTTTCCTTAAGCTCTTATCATTACATCAGTCACATCCTGCTTAATCCCTCAGTGCTGAGAACCACCAGGGAGAAAGGATAACCTTGTGACCTCTTAGACGCCTCTCTGTTTGTTATTTAAACATTAAGTATCAGGATCTGAGGTGATATTATGAGTTAACACAAATCTGCGATTTCTTTGGAAAGTCAGTAAAACTAAATCTGAGTCATTTCCCTGCTTTGGTAATGACTCCTTTGATTGTGTCTCTGCTTTGGCAGCATGTCTGAGTGCATGACTGTGCTCTCCATATATCATAATCAGGGTTGTGGAAGAGATTACTTACACTGCTCACAATCCAGTGTTTGTGTTTATTCTTATTCCGTGGTTGATTCTAAGTGATGTATGTTGCTAATTTGGAAAAAAAAGATACATTTATGTGTTATAAACGCTTGTGATTGGGTGGATTTGGAATTGACACTGCTTGGCTCTCATATGAAAAGCTTTGTCATTGAGGAGTAACGTTAACAAGGCAATCATACTGATGAGAAATATAGACTCCAGACAGTTGGAATTCTTTCACTGTTATGCTTTATTTTTTGACTGCAGAGCCAGGTACAATACAATATGAATTTGTCCCTCTGCTAAATATGTCTAGGGCCTGTTGAAGGGTGAAATGAGAAATCTGGCAAAGTATTTTGAACAAAGTTGCATTCTAATCAGGGGATTTAATCGGAACAAGCTGTCCTCACAAATATTTCAGATGTTAATGTTCAGATACACGCTGCATCCTAGCAGCTTTGACAGGAGTCACACATTTAAGCATGATACTCGGCCTCTTGTATGAACCTGTTCAACAGGCTCTGCAGCATGCATCTTTATTTCACAGCATGTCTGACCATACTCTCAATATTATTGCATAATGAGATCTGTAAGTGCAAAATTATAACAAAAAAACAGTGCCAACTTGTTTTCCTATGCCTGGAACAATCATACAGGTTTAGTAGTTTCCTCAGATTTTCTTACAGCAAAAATTCCCTCAATCCAATTTTGACTGAAGAGGCTGAGTATAAAATCCCTTTGTCTTTTTGTGAAGTTGTTCAAATAATCCTGCAAAAAAAAAAAAAAAATGGAATGACACTTTGTGTTGCAGCTGGCTGCTTCTGTGGCAGACATATTTCCATTTGGAGCTGCAGAAATTTCCCTTTGTTTTACAGAACAAATTCAAAACATAGCCATTGCCAGAGCGTAGACCTTTTCAATTTATTAATGTAAGTTTGTTGACATTACTTCGAGAAAGTTTGAGCGGCAACTGGAAAATAATTGCAATGTTTCTGCCACTGTTAGGGAACAGTTTTATTTTTCACACCAAGGCAAAAATGATAAATTGTTCAAGTATGAAAAGAGGTTTTGATTATCCCATACTGCTACTGAATCTTCTTTGAAAATGTGGCCCTAATAGGAGATTTTGTACAAGTGTTTTTAATACATCTTTCACCAGCTTCTGCAATTTACAGACAAAGGGGAAAATCTTTTGACTTCTGCTTCTCTTCTTCTATCATTGGAGGTCCAGATGTCATGGAGAAAATCAATTTGTGACATAATTATGAGTACTGCAAGGGACAAAAAACAGAAATCCATCAATACTGGATTTATTTACTGGAGTACGGCAGTGACATCATTTTCCAGAGGTTTTTTTTTTTCATGTTCAGTTGCAAAGATTCTCACAAGTGACTATGCTTCTTTTACACCGACTATCATTTTTTCTCTTTGACAGACATCCTACAGAATTGCACACTTCACATTGATTAGCTTTTACTCCCCCCAACTCAGTCGGGAAAAGACAAAATTCATCAATGCCATTATTGGAGGCTAGTTGCCATGATTGTACGGGTTTGTTCATGTTCAATGCAGCCATCAGTCAGTGGAAGTGACAGGAGGAGGAACGACCTAACAGAAAGCTTGTCGAAAACAGCGAGGTCGCTCGATCTCTGCTCCCTCTTCATCCATCAGAATGACATATGCAGATGGTTCGCTGTACATCCATGAGACCTCCAGACATCAGTGGCTCCATATTTAACCTGTTCACAAGACCTGAACAAGTAAAATCATCCATCGTTAAATTGATGCGTCTAGAGTTCGGAAGATTTGTCAATCTGTGAAAGTTTTTTTTTGTTTTGTTTATTCTGTCACACGTGATATTAAGCTTTGTAGCATAAAAATATATAGCAAAAAAAAAGTTGAATTTTAAAAGATTCCAGTGTTCTAAATATATTTTCTGCTCATGTTAAACAGTTAAATCAATGTGTTCCTTCCTCAGATGTGTTCCTTTTGTGTCGTGACAAAGAAACAGAGGATGGGATAGGAAAAGGTAGGAGGGAGATACAGTATGATATAACATTTGTGAATTTGCACAGAACACTCCCTGAAATAGAAACTTAAGAAGCAAGACTCTAATCTTTGCTGCCCAGCTGAATTTTACAGCCTTTAGGTAATCTCTGTGGACACCGGAGATTAGGGTGTTTGAAGAATTGCACGTGTGAACCTTTGAAATAACTTTTATAGCTCCTTTTGTAGACCAAAGACGCAGTCTGATGTGTGAAACAGACACAATCACACAGCACATCACCAGTAAAATCTTTCCTGTGTCTTTAATGGAATATGCATGTATTTATTCTGCAATCTTGCACTTCTCTCTGAATGAATAACACAAAACCGCGCAAATATTTTTGACATGAGCTATCAAATTTTTATGGCACCGTCTGCAGCATCAAGCTCTTCGCAGACTCAACAGTATTACGTTTATTCTACAGTTCTGTTCGACTTGCAACTCTGAACACATGGTGAGGTATAGCGATGAGGACTCGAGTGACCAGCCTGAGTGGAAAGAAAACGGAAAATTCATTTAGAAGAAAGCTCCAGGCTCGACAAGCAATACATCACATGTACAATGAATGATTATGAATGACTTCTTTGCGGTTCAGATTTCTTGAGAAGTCATTTTCAGGAAATAAAAGTGCAGATGAGAGCAGCATATTTGGCACATTTTTTTCCTGTTTTTACCTGCAGTTTAACAAACCACAGCTGCTTTTTAGATTGCTCCACGTGTGTGTCTGGATATTTTTTAATGGCTGGGGATGGGGGGGATGTCATGGTTGGCGCTGGATATGTGTAAATCCATTTTCCTCCATCACTAGCTCACTATTTGCTTACGCTGTGCATAATGAATCATTAATTCACTGCTGTCACTCGCAGCCTGCGCAGTCACTCTGAGCTGAATTAACTGTTGATCCAACCGAGCGGTGAAGGAACAAAGAATTGCTGGAGCGTGAGCCTCTCCATGTTTTTGTTTCACTCCAAACACCAAACCATGCATCCGTTTAGGTGTTGAGAAGATGGGTGTTTCTAATAAGGCTGGAACGCTGAGTTTTCTGGTGCATGTTGTTTTGATTGCGTTTTTGCGTTCTTCAAAATTGTATTGTTGTCTCAATATTCCCCAACCTCCTTCATCTGAGCTTCAGGAATTTTCCGGCTGTGAACAAACAGATTATTTTCTGTTTTGCTGAACAAACAGTGGCTGATTAAGCTTTCCTCTGGGTGCTGCTTTTTTTTTTTTTTTTTTTTTGTATTCTAAATGAATACCCTCTCAAACCCTATAGGCTGTATGTCATTGTGTACAAACGGACATAAGTCTCCCAGGGGGTTCTTCTGCATGTGACAGTCCAATTGTATGGTCGCCTATTGCTGCAACCCAGTAAAAAAAAGAAGTTTGGCGTTTATATATATATAACCTTGTAAGAGTCTATTGTTCAAACCAGATGTCTTTTAGGGTAAGGTAAGATATTTTTAAACAAGATGGCTCCATAGAGACAAGCTGCACCACGCGAAAGTGAAAGTGTCATAAGCAACTGTAGTTCAATCAGGAAGGACAAGTAAATGATTGAAAGATACAAGGTTTATTTTACATATTTTATATAGAATTTTTGTCAGAGAATCTTTGGCATTTGAACCCTACTGGAAGACAGACTGATTGAAGATGTCCTGATGCCCTGAGCGGCAACAAGATCTATCCCCCATATAGACTCCAGACACTGGTGGCGGAGGCGGTGTTAGCAGATGGTGTCGTCTGGGTTGATGCGATAAAGAAGTTGATTGAACTGTAAAGACTGAAGTTGATGAGAAGATTGTTGATGATGTCATGTGATTCAGACTACGAAGACTGGGGTTGACTGGACGGTGGCTGATGCTGTGATCTGAGGGTAATGCTGATGAAGAATGTGAAGGCAACTCAAAAAGTTGCTGTAACATCTGTCATCTGGTCAGATAGAGAAACAGAGGAGCCTCCAACAACAACGTGTTTTAATTAGTCTGGATTGCTAGTCTAAAGTCTCTTATCTATGCCAAGCTGATCCGAGTGTGGCTGTTGTACAGACTTCTACAATATTATCTCTTTTTTCGCTGGATCATTTATTGGGAGCCACAGACATTTGTTTGCAATTTCACCGGACAATGCGGGAGCAGCAAAATGTAAGAAAAAGGCTTTTGCGGATGTTGAGGCCACATGATTTTCTGAAGGACACTGCTCCATTTAGCATCCGTCAGGAGGCTCACGTCTGACATTTATTTTCACCAGCAGCAGGGCTCAGTCTCTAAATTGTTTCTTCTTGTTTTTGTTGTCCTGAGGAGAAATTGTTCCACACAGGACAGGTCGACTCTTGTTGCTTCTGTCTCTCTCTATTGCCACCTCCTGTTGCAGAGGCTCAGCTGTGCACATCCCCTTTTGCTTTGTCCCCTCTCAACCACACAGGCATAGAGACGCAGCTGGTCTAATTGGTAATAACCCTTCAGCTGTCAAAACTCTGGCTCTCTGCAGCTTTTTCGAGAAAGGTGAAAAACACCGGTTTGCTGTTTTATTACTTGTGAAATAGCACATGGTTAAATCTGTATGCGGTTGTTGTGTCCACAGGTTTCACTTGAGCTTTCACTCAGTTTCCATTATAACTTAAAAGCCATGTTTTATTTTACAATTCAGCACAATTTTAGCATGGGCTTTTTTTTTTAAATGTTCCTCATATCCATCTATTTATGAACAGGATATCTGCCTTCCTGTGCTAAACATTATACCAAACAAAACATTGGAGAGAGAGAGCGAGAGAGAGAGCTGCCCCTCAAATTCTTCACCGTTGACAGCTACTGTTCATTCTTACTTAAAACATACTCTAATATTCTTGGATTAATTGGGCAAATATTGATTTGGGGGGATGTCGAGTAGAATGTTCTCCTTAGGGATCAGTCTTTGTGAACATCATTTTGACATCTGTAAGATAATTCGATGAAATGCACAAATTCTCAGGCTTTTTTTTTCTTGTTTGAGTTTGTGTGTAAGTTTAGATTGATTCAGTTCAGCTCAAAATGAACTGAACAGACTCAACCTCAAAACCTATCGCACTTCTTTAACCTGTTTTTTTTGTATTTTCTGCGTCATCTCAGGATGGGACAAATTATTAACACGGCAATATATCAATGTCTAGACTCGAGAAAAAAATATGCAATCACTGATGCCAAATAGTGATATTTTAATTAAAAGAAGAAACAGTGCTGAGTGCCAATTTAACTCCCTGTGTCACTACTTCATGACTCCTCACAGTGCAGTAATGATATAATAGAGGGTAACATGAGGACATAAGAAGAAGACTGATAATGTTGGATAGCCAAGCATATATCAATCCTGCTCTTAACCTTTTAAGCAGAATATTTTTCAGTTCATCAAATGTCGTGATACAAAAAGATCATCCTCACATATTAGATATCGTGTCATGAAATACCCTTAAATTACCATTATCCCTAGCTTTATCAAAAAGCTTAACTGTATTTTCTCTTTAAAAAAATACTTCTCGGTTCCCTCAGTTCAGACGCTTTGATTATGGTTTGGTGTTTGTGCAGCGTTTAAAGGTCAAACTGGACAAATAACTTGTGAAAAAGGCAAACAAACGGCCCAGAGATGTTGTTCCCATGATCCCCGAAGAACAAGCTTTCACAAAAGTGGTAAATGTTTGATTCTCTCTGATTTTGATTGCTAAAAAAAAAAGACATAAACAGCATTTCTCACCATGTTCAGTTTTGTCCACAACATATTAAAAAAATCAGCCAGTGAGTCAGGATGATGTGTAATGCACCGTTTTTATCTGTGTCTACAATACATCTATAGTTTAGTTTGATTAAAAGAATCCAAGACAGCTAATTACATTTCGCCTGGATTTTTTGGCTCCTTTTTTTGGACTCCTGGATCCAAAGGAAGTTTGTCATGCCTATTAGTGGTCTTGCAAGTTGAACGTAGGTCACAAAATAGCTTTCTCAGTCCAAGAATATTATTTTGTTAGCTCTGGAAGTGGTTGTCATTAAATTCCCTTTTGCATCAATACTTTTTGCTCTTTTTCAGACATGGTAATATGGCCTTTATTTTTCTCATTCTCCTGTGTCTCAGCTGTCCTTGAGCTAAATGAGTTGGGAAAGAATTGTGGTGTTCGGTACTTGGTGTTCTTCCTTTTTTGCTGACCACTGGCAGAAGAGAGATGAAAGGCCTAATGTAAAAAGCCATGCCTCTTCTTCTCCTCTCTTCTTTCCTCCTTTTTTTTATCCTCTGCTGAAGGGAGCCTTTTTACAAACATGAAGGAATGCAGGAGAAGGAGGGGGTACCACTTGTGCATATACCTTGTTTCGAAGGTACTTCACATGGGCATAAACAACCCACACAGTTTTGGCTGAATGAACACACTAAAAGCTTTGAGCTTTTGGGAATCTTTTATACTGCTTTGTGATGAGATGAGACCCTGGATGCAGCAGGCCTAACGGGGAGGAATCGTGACTGTGTTCAGGTTGGACACACATCATTCGTCAAGCAAGCTGCCTTCCATTATCCTTTAATCACAATGCTAACCGTTAATGTGAACTTAAACGAAAAGCTTATTTGTACACCAGCTGGATATCTCACATTCAGAGGCACTCATAAATCGAGATTTGGCTTCTTTTAAAAAATCTGCTCTTTGTTTGTTTTGCTCAGTTTGTGGTCTCATTTGTCCTAATAGTTGCCTTTATGTTTTTTTCCCCGCCGTTGTTCACACCTTCCCGCCTCACGCCTCCTCTTATTCTGTCGCCTCACATTCAAAATAGCTCTAATTGAGATTTTGGACAGCAGGCCCCATTTTCAAAATGCTCGACAGGAGATAAAAAAAAGTTTGCATTAACAACATCAAAGGGTGCGGCGCACCCCCACCCCCCCCACTTCCTCACTCGTGTCAAAACATGATGAGATCCAATGAACATCTAAGGTTAGTGTAGCAGCTAAGGGTTAATGATGTAGAGACCGTGCTTGGGGTTTTTAATTCACACTCTGGGTAGATAACTTCCCTTGAACATATTCCAGTCTCATCCCTCTGCTGATGACTCCTGCACTTTGCACTTTTTTGAACAAGTTGTTTATTTATAGCATTTTATATGAATACATGTTACTGCAATTTGAAGGGGCTTGGCTTGGATCTAACACAGTCAACTTTATCAAGATCAATGGGCTCAGTGATGGCAGACACAAGGTGGACAGCACATCTAAACAACACTGGTCTGAAGTAATCTGTACTGAGACATGGAGCTTATTCACAGCGAAGCAGCATATTCCCAAGATTTTAGCTCAAAAGTTTAAATCTGTTTTCTTCTTTTTTTGTAATATAATTCCTTTTTTTTAGTATTGAGTATTTAGTAGTGAGTATTTAATAACAGCTTCATCTCTTACATGGACAGATGATGCATCCATATCACATACTTGTCTCCAGCCTTTACATCTCTGCTTTGAAAGTGAAGTGGTTGTATTTCTTAGTGTGCTGCTGTAAACTCATAGAGATTTATATGAAGCTCTCTGTAAAATAGATTGTAATCCTCTGACTCCGACTGAGTGAAGTCAGCAAGATTCATCTTAGAGAAAGTGTGTGTGTGTGTGTGTGTGTGTGTCAGGGCATTTGTTTTATTACCCCAATTTAAAGGCAGGGTAGGTTATTTAAAGTTTTTTAAAATGCAAAGGTAGTCCATATGCAAAGGTCAGAGGATGTTCAATGTTCATTCACCAAAACTTGTATATATTAAACACCGTGTTTCTTGCAAAGTAGACTCTTTTAACATTTCACGTCCTAATGTGTTTGCATGCAAACAATTGTAAGTCCTTCTTCTGGCTCATTTTTGTTGTTGCATTGCTTTTTTCCTGTAGCTCTCTGCAGCTGCCAATCAGATGAATTGCGTAACACTTGAAAGCCAACATCTGCGTCCTCTTAAGTGTCCATTACATATACCAATTTAGGACTCAGTTAAACATTTACAGTACTTACAATTCAAAGCATCACGAGGAGACAAAAAAGCCATGTGTAACTTTTTAAGGAGTAATATTGGAGTTATGGTATCTCAAAGGGAGGTTTGCCGCATGCTGCTGCATTCACACGTTCCTTGGATTGTGCCATTTCGCTTGTTGAAAGGTTGTTCCATAAGTTTGTGTGTTCCTGAGGTTTAATGTTGCAATGTGGGAACATCCTGGACGCAATGAAATTAGGATGTTGTTTTGTTGCTCAGGTCTTATCCAGCAGACGCTACATTAACCGCAACTGACAGTTAAAAACTAACATAGTTAGAAACTAGCATTTCACAAGAACTACAATTTAGCAAAGGTTTTTTATGCAATGTCTGAAATTATTTAAAAAATGACAACATTGCGGCCGTGTGTGTGGAATCTGCTTTGTCAACTCAGGAAATTGTAAAACATTTTTCTAACTTTCGGAGTTGGTTTTCCTTTTTAGCGTCCTTTGAAGAGGACCTGCTCTTCCTCTCTAGATTTATACCGCTCTTTAGAAATAACCCATTACTTACTTTTAGCTTAATGTTGATTTATGAAAACTTTATCATGGCTATGATAATTCACATTTTCCAGCAGTTCCCCCTTAATCTTACATATCAGTGAGTTGTCATCATTCTTACAAAAGTGAAAAATATAAATATATTTAGATATTTATTGGTTCAGCTCATACTTATAAGCAAACTCTTTTTGAAGTAAATATGACATGAATTCAAGTTGCTGTCTGAATGACGGTGAAGAACAGCTGCAGACAACATAACTGTCAGGTAGCTGCTGCTCAAAGTAAATATAAATTAAAAAGATTTGTCATTTTGAGGGTGCAGGAGATTTCTCAGATTTATCACCGCAGGATGACCTCGGTGCTTACATTTGGATCTTTGGATTTAAGAGCTTTGGCACTGTCTAGAACACATGCAGGTTTTTTTGGGAGGTCATAAAGACTTGTTCTGCAACCAGTTGACCATAAGACTGAAAAAACCTAATTGTTAAATGAATCCTTAACTTGTCTGAAAATTGGCCGTGAGTACGGAGATATAGCCTCTGTGCAGACTCCTTACAGAGATGATGCTTTTAAAAATGAGAGGACGAGAACACTTTTACATTGGCTGATTGTCAAGGCCACTGTGCTTCTCTCTTGTGCCTTGTTTCTTGGAAAGAGGACGTGACGAGACACAGGAAACTAAGTGTTACAGATCACTTTGATCAGTTTGAACCTGCTGTATTTAAGATTTTTTTTTTTTTTGGGGGGGGGGGTTAGTTCAGTTTCCCACTCTGGCATTCTCATTTTCCTCTTCACCACTCATCTCTTTCCTGTCTTTATTGCCTCGTTGGCCTCACTGTGGCTGCTGCTCTTCCATCTGTTTCCCAATCAATTTGGTCTCATTTCCTGCCAATTGGTCCACCTCCATGGGCTACGCCTCATTTAAAGAAGCAATGAATGTTGAGTCCATACGCTGCAGTTGTAGTGATCATCCTCTCTGTGTCACAGCAGCAGCTCTCCTGGAGTTTATCCATGCGATTGATGTTTCCGATGCAGCCCTGCACACGGCCACTGGTGTACGTTTTAGCAGATGGCTCACAAACATACTCATTTGAACAACTTTAGAGTTTAATGAGGAAAACACTTGGCCTGTGGTAAGGCCATAGTGTTTCTGTGTCTTATTGGTATGAACCTGGTATTTGTTTAATTTGCAGGCTGCAAGTCACACACAAAACGTTCACAGCAATCTGCATGCAGTACCGCTGTCACTTCCTTTTAACTGCAGATTTGCGTGTAAATGTTTGCAAAAAACAAACCACCCTCCCAGGACAGCAAACATGACTCATTATTACTTTATTGCCACTTTCTGAAACACTGTGTGATCTGTTGGCATCGTCAACCATTTGTTTACCACTGGCACCAACATGGTGCCTATCCAATGACTATAAAAAGTAATGTCTAACTTGTATCTAATTTATTGTGGCCCATATTTCTCTTTTCTCTGACACCCTCACCTATGTGCCAGAATTGTAGTCATCTCTCACGATGTTAAAGCAAATCTTAGCTCACAGGGAGGTGACTCTGTTGATCAGAGGGAAACATGGCAGTCCCACCGGTCGAAAAGGTGCTCTTACATCTATTAACCTCTTCTGTTTAAGACAAGTTTCACAGTTCAGTGAGGGAACATTCATGGACAGCGGTTGGAAGTCCCTTTAGTCCAGGAAGTTGTTTTTTTTCTTTTTCTGTTGAGCTGTTTCAAGCCTTTTCGAAATCCTGTGAAAGAGCTCCTCGGCTGACATGCATAAACCCATTAACAGAATATAAGGTTCACCTCTTTCGCTGGAATTCTTCTCTGAGCAGAAAGGGAGCTTCCCCAGTTATAGAATAACTTAGAAATACACCTGCCGATGCACCTGCAATACTAAAGAATATGCACGTAAAAAAAGCCATTATATCCATAAATCTCTTGGATATGTGTTGAAATGTGACTTTTAAGTAGCAGTCAAAAACTCTCCTTCAGATTTTCTGTAAAGGCATGTCAAGACTGAGTGAGAAAAACGGTCTTCTTAATTGTGATCCAGCAGAATCTTAATGCGGGTTTTAATCACACCATATCCACACACAATGCAGAGCCGCAGTGTCTGCCTGCTGCACATGAAGTAGCTGCTCTTATCAGTGGGAGCAGATGGAGAGCGTCCAAGTGAGCGGCTCAGCCTGGCTCCATGTATGTCACAAGTAAGAGGATGACCTTGGCTGAATCTCAACTGTGTTTCAACCCCAAGAAAAACACAGTTTCTGCCCTTTTCTGTCTCTCCTTCTGTGTGCGTCTCACTTTTTCACCTCACTCACGCACAACCTGCCTTGCTCCTACACATTCCAGTACACAGCTTTACAGCATGGAGACAATATTCACTCCTCCACACTATCACTTCATCCAAGAAAAGCCATTAATAAGAAACCCAGTGAGGCACTAGGGCTGTTTGCATGACCCTAGAGGCAGCTGTTAAGAGACTCAGTCATTTGTTGCGTTCACCACATCAAAAGTTGATTTATTTATTTTTTTGTTCCCCCAATGTTGAATTTAGCTTTATAGTTACTATCAGAAACAAATAAAATGTCCTTCTTTGCCGAAGCATTCAATAAAGTTCAAGCTCCATTTTTATCTCTATTTGACTCATGCATGTAAATCCTTGAAGGCATTAATCAAGTACTTGTTAGGGTCTGTGTAGTTGTTTTGGCTTTGTCGAACAGTCGATGAAAAGTTAAATCAGTGTCATTTCTTTTCAATAAATCTGAATGTTGCCGGCAGATTTATTTGGACCAAAGCTTGGAGATGTAAGGGAGGAAGAGAGACTGTGTGTTTTGAGGTTTGCTTTGTTTAATCAGCTAAATCCAGTAACCCATCTTTGTTGCCTCTCTGGTGTCTCTGTGCGTGTCTATGGCTACGTGCCGCAATGTTCTATCCCCCTCTGTTGAGTTGTGGAGGCTGCAGACCTTAATGGGCCTCCTTTGGTATACGGTCAGCGTGTGGTTCTTTCTGTTACGTAATGCTTTTAGCGGTTAATCAACACGAGCTATAACAGAAGTGCTTACTAAGTGGAAAGGATAGTTATGCTTTCTTAATTAAAAGAAGTCAAATCTTGTTTTTAGACCATTTCATGAGGACTGCGAACCACTGGCAGCTGGGATGAGGATCAGCACCTCTAAACCTGAGGCCATGGTTCTCTTACCCTTGCTCGGCTTGCCCTTGCCCCAAATGGAGGAATTTAAGTATCTCGGGGTCTCGTTCACAAGTGTTAGGAGGATGGCAGTCATGCAGTCACTGTATCCGTCTGTCGTGGTGAAGAAGGAGCTAAGCCGAAGGGCGAAGCTCTCTATTTATCTGTCAATCTTCGTTCCTATCCTCACCTATGGTCATGAGCTTTGGGTCCCCCCATGACCTGGGGGGGGGGGGGGGGGCTGGCAGGAGAAACTCTGGTTGAAGTCCAAGTGACAGATTCTGCTCTTTGCGTTGACATAATGCAGCTCCACATGGAGCTTTTCGGGAGTTTTCTGCAAGTGTGAAAGCTCTAATTGACACAATACCTACAAGATAGCTATGAAATATGGGTGTTTGCAGATTAATTTTTTCACATCCAGTGCTATGTTCCTGTAAATGCAAATGAACTCCCTAATTTCTCTCTTTATTATTCTGAATCAAATATCCCTCTGCAAGCTGTTTCTTTAGTAATTTACAGTACGTGCAAACTTATATGATGGATTTTGAAATAACTGGTGCAAAAACATTTATAACCACAACGTTCTTGTGACTTAGAATTTACTCCATATTTTAAAGTCTCCATCATAACAACCACAACATTGTCTTTGGTCTCCATCCTATATAACATTTCTGCAGATTTCAGTTTAGCCATTGTCTCCTGTATCTTCATCATTATGTAAGAATGCCTTAACATTATAACATATATAACATTATAACCCAGGTTTCAAAATCAGCAGTTTGATTTTTTTAAAACAGCATTTTATAGTTGTTTTTTTTTCTTAAAAATTATGAGAAATTGTTGAGACTGAGGACTAAACCTTATATAATTGCTTGACCTTTTTATCTGTTGCTTTGAAGGAATAGTGTTCACATGTGCTGCATGACACTTCCCTGTTTCAGGCTGGTAATGAGCTATTGTTCATTCACATTCACACACTATCTGGATAATTAGCATTTCACATTATTGAAGGAAAAGCCCCCTCATTCATTTGGTATTAAATGCAAATGGGAACAGTATCAAGTCTTGATACGGCTTTGAAGAGGAAACTTGAAAATGGTAATTGTGTCGTTCAGACGACTTTAAGGCTCACTTTAGAATGGCCCTGTAGACTCAGCTAAAATGCAGAGCTGAAAGGCCAAGTGAGGTCATCTGTATAAGGATGATGCACTCCATCTTGTCAGCGTGCCCTTTATGAAGTACTAGACTAGAAAACAGTTGTGGGCTTTAATTTAAACATGTTTGTTTCGTGGTTTATTGCTGGTGTAGTTCGTGAAAATGTCAGTGTTACTAAAAAAGGAAGATGTCAACGCAAAGAGAATCTTGCTGCCTACAAATGTCACACAGCCTCTCATTAGAGGAGATATGTTTCCTCTATTGACCTTTGAGGTATAATTTGTAAGCGTAACATGAAAAGTGGAGTAGTGGGCTCATTTGTTTCAGATACCGGTTTCTGTAAATTTAACAATGATTCCCTGCTTTCTCTGTCCCATCTCCTTTTTATGAGTTTATTAAGCAGCTTCTCCATTGTTTAATTATTTGTTGTAGCAAGCTCATTTTCTTTAGTACAATCATTTTTCTCTCTAAAGACTTAAAGGGATACTTCATCCATTTACATGAAGCTGGGTATCACATAAAAACACATTTTTCTCGTCTCAGGGCAAAATGAGGGCTGGACTCACAACCATTCAACACTACTACCATGTTTCTAGTGATACAAAGCTTCATGCAAATGGGTGAAGTATCCCTTTAATGGGCTCTCATAAGGACTTCCTCCCCTGCTAGCTCCTGGCTACATCCAGCTATGTGCAGCAAGCAACTCCACTAGACCCAGACTATATAAGGCATGAACACTTCCCTACACATGAAGACATGCCATTCTTCCCTTTGACAGATATTATCCAGCGGGGAATGGTGGCTGAAGTAGTCGAGTAGATCCCTGATTAACGAATGCTGAATAAATAAAGCAAGATTTTAACGCTGCTCAAGATCAGCAATTCGAGCTTTTTGGCAGTGGCATTCATGAAAATAAATACCAATTAGTTGATTAAGAGGGTAAATGTACAGTTATTCTGACCTGATGAAGTCACGTGTTATTTTTATCCCAATCAGTTTAACTTTGTTCTTTTTAAATGCTTGAAAAGTCAGTGTGCTATAGGTGCTCAGCTTCCTAATTTGGACATATTAAACTAATTCTTTCCTGTCCTCTTCTTCTCCCTCTGCCCTCTTGATCCCTGTCTCCCTTCCAGACGCCATGATCCGGGCAGAGGAGGATAATCGTGCACCCCCAGAAGACAGCATGGACACCCAAAGGCACGCTGCTGAAAGGTGACCTCCAGACACTTCACCTCCCCAAAACGTTTGGTGAGTCAAGCTTCTGAGAATCTTTTGTATTCATACATGCAGGGGAGTGATGCGGCTATAAAACAGAACACGTTATCTAATGTGTTTCTCTACGGCTTTTATCACCGTTGCCTTTGGGAGAGAAGAGTGTTTTTTTTCTTTCTGAAACACTGAGTGGCTCACCCATGTATTGCCATTTTTTCGTTGACCTAAGAAGCAAAATCATTTCAATGAAAACATTTCTTTAATTATTAATTATTAATCTACTTTTATAATTGTGTTTGATCTGAAAAAGCCTTCAAAATGATCATTACGTCTTTACATAAAGCACCTGTTTGTGCATGCCTTTTTGTGATAAAGGATAAAGGGTATTGATTAGACTTTAAAGACTCAAATTGTGATCTTATATACTTTAGTTTATATTCAACGACTGCCTCATTGATTTCCACACTGACAAAGTGATCACATTTAATCCATCTCTTTTCCACCTCCTGTACATTTACTGTTGTACTTACCCATGACCCCTCTCACTGTCATTGAAATATTCAACTTTTAGTTTTGAACTAATATCTACAACCCTACATTACATAGTGCAGTTTTGAGGAGTGCAAAGGAAATCCACATGGTAAAGAATATCCTTATGTAACTTATATTAGGTAGATCATTTATAGTTAAATTTGTTTCATAATAAAAAAGAAAAGTTCAGTGAGCCCCTTGAATTCTGACAATAGTGTATTTTAGCAGCATGTTTTTTTGTTTTTTTTTATCATTTGATATGTTAAAACTAAACACTGTACTGTCCATGTAAATCCTTAACATGTGACAGGATTGCACTTTTTTTATGATTTTTTTTTTTGGCAAAGCAACAGCAACAGGAAAAACATATATGCGGCTTTGGCTTGTTTGTAGGATCAGTACTTTGTCATTTTCGTCATGGATTGTCTTGACAAGAGGGGGAAAATATAGAACAATAACAAGACTTACATTATTATTTGGTAAGTCTGATGAAGAGAACGATGAAACCACAGGAAAATGAGTATTACTTTGGATTCACATTCCTGGAAGTCTGTTGTTAGCAGAAGCTGCGGCCCATATACGGCAGCAGGCCTCAGTGGTGGGTTCAAACCATCTGCAACTTATTACATGAGGAAACTAATTATTAGCACACACATACACACAGCGTAATAAAATAAACACACATTAGAATAACAGCAATCCCAATACCAAGACACCAATTCAAAAAAACCAATACATCTACTAATGCAATGCTCCCAGAGTAATAGAGCATGGAATAATCTCAGCCATGTTACATGAACACAGCATTTGTGTGGTTTGATCGAAACAAGTGGTTTGAATTCAAATAAGTACCCTAGATATGTCATTGGAGAAGTATTAGCACCACAGGGGGTGAACAGGCAGCTCTTCAGCTACTGAAATAGATATGGGAGTGAGATTCAGAAGTGGAGAGGCTAGGAATTTGAATTGCCACTTGTGATCTAGCAGCAGACAGGTCTTGTATTTCTTTGATTTACTCTCTTGTGTGCAAAAAAAATGGGAACCTGACTGCAATTTCAAGGGTTGAATTTCAATGGGGTGAAAGCAGAGTGACAAAAAAATTAACATTAACGTCCTCATCATATTATAAATGTTTGTTATAGCCTATGTATGTAACCTAAATATGTCGGGAAACTATTTGTTTTCAGTCAAACATGAAAAGCTCTTGCGTTCACATTTTTGTTTTCTAAATGGAAACAAATGCCATTAAAGCAAAAAGTTACATTTTCCCCCTGAGAATAGCAGACAAATATTTGTGGTCTACATGGTTCAACTTGCTGCAAAAGCTCAATCGGTGCTAAAACACTACCTTCAACTTTTTGCAGTAAAGTTTCCAGTAAATGCAGTAGCTGTTGGCGTAAGGCCCCCTTTATGAAAATGCACCGAAACGATGATGGATTACTGACTTGGATCCATTAAAGAGCAGAAGACCTCAGGCAGTAATCAATGCAATCCTTGTAAGTGAACACAAATAAACATTAAATTCAAGCGAACACCAAAAAAACAGCATATTTGTTCATTAACTGGCCAACCCTGGGCTCATTTGTCTTGTAAGAAATGGTGTTCATGAACAGTGTAAGTGTTGTCTCAGTGTGTTAAAGTTCAGTGGGTTGACAGTCTCTCAGAGTATCTGTGAGCGCTGGTACATCAGCGGGGATGGTTAAGAGCACTCGAGCATTGGATGGAATTCATTCAGCGTGCATTTAATTTGGCTTCGAGGTAACAACAGACACAGACGTGGTTATACAAGAGATACAGACTTGCACATTTGGGCGTGTGAGTGTAGGAAGGTGCAGATAAAGCTTTCTGTCACCTCATTTCTTAGGACTTGATTACCTGTCAAAAGTAATGTTTCCCACATTTTTTCAATCACCTCTTTCAGCTGTTGTTAAATAGTTAGATTTGATTGAATGCTGAAGAGGTTTATGGGCTGATTGTTTTTGTTTTAATCAATTCTGTATTGCGACATTCCAAAAAAATTCAGGACATATTCACAGGTCTTATTTGTAAATTAAAGCAAGGGTACACTATTTATTTCAAAGCAGTTTTTTTCACTGGTGTATCCAGGAAGTGGGCCAGGGGATGCCTGGGCCACCCGTGAAATCTGATTGGTCACCTCACGACAGATAACGATTGTACAAAACACTTTTTTTCCAATATAGAAACACAATGAAGTACCACTAAAGAAAAAATATGAGAGCTATTTAAACGTTACAGCAATAAACAAAAATCCAACTATGAGCATAATACCAAAAACAAGGAAAAATTAACAGTTACAGATAAAAAAACAAAACAAAACAATGAAACAAACAAGGTGGCTTTGATACAAATTTGGTGTGCGTGTGTGCGTGTGTGTGCGTATGTGCGTGCGCTCAATAGCCTGTCTATAAACAGTACGGTGAATACTTGTTTACTTATGGGCATCCTGCCTGTCCAATCATTGCACATGAGTTAAACTACTCATTCATTCTCTGTATGAATCTGTCCACTGTTTCTGTCTTTGAAAATGAATATGATGGAGTGTTCAGGAACAACAGATGAGTGCCATTGTAATATTGAGGGAAATCATTCCAGACGAAATTCATGGTGCAGTGGCGTTTTGTATGGTAATTGTTAAACTGTTCCAATAAAAAATGTACATGTAGTATTCGGCTGCTGTTCTCAAGGCCTCAAACTTTCAATTCCAGAATAATCCATGACAAAGTTTAAAAATCTCTGATCTGACATGTCTGTGAGACACATGGATTCAAACAGTTATACTCTGCTGAGGTCTTGATCACCGCTGGGATTTAAAGAAACTTTAACTGGAGTAAGTGTTGTTGGAGAAAACAGTGTTTGTTTTCAGTCTACTTAAAAGCTCATTGGCTGTGCCAGATGAGTATCTCGCTGCTCATTAATAGATTTTTCAATTCCAGCTGAAAGTGTGGAAGCAGTTTCAAAGGATGTTTGTTTCAAGGAATTCACTTCACTTTTCTTTAGCCCTAATCCTGATGCAAATCATGTATTTTTTAGTATGTTTGGATTCCAGACTTCCTCTCTTCTTTTTAAATACACTTTTTGAAAGTTTACAACATGGAATACTAAATTATGTGCATGCTTAAATTAATAAGACGATGTACTTGATTCTACACTTTATTTCAAAGAGTCCCTGTTCCCACACAGTTTTAGACCCACAGCTAACTTGTTCATTGTGCTAAAACCCATGAATAGAATAGTCTAACAGATACATATTTGGTACAGTAACTGATGTGTTGCATTATGTATTCAAAGTGCAGCGTCTGAATCTGGTAATAAAGGAAGGTTTGGGCTCATTTAGTTTTTAAATGAGCGTAGCACTTTAAAAGCACAAGAACTCCTAATGTTCACCTCTTTCTTTCTTCATATTCAATTCAGTTTTTTTGCCAAAAAAGTGAGAAAATTGGTTTTAATGAGCAAATGGTGTGATTTATATTTATAGTCCCCCTTAGAACTTATATGCCTCTCTTCCTTTTTATTTGTTTTTAATTTTGCATGGGGTCGTCTGACTTTTTTTTTCATTTTATTATGAATTAGATCCTTGCTTTGTTGGGTGACCTTGAGAGTTTTGAGAGGCACCTTTAAATAAAATGTATTATTATTAGTATTATTGTGTTTTATATTTGTACTAAGCCTTACTGCAACACTGGATGCAGATTGGAGAGACTTCAAATGACAGTTATTCCCTACTTTGAGAATCTAACCAAAATGTTTTTTGTTCACTTAAAATCACTGAACATTTGTGATTTCTCTTACATGAAAAGGTATGAAATCTCACCACGATACTTTTTACACCCATGTGTAAGGTTTGAGCCTGAAACATCTTGTGCAGAGTGAATGTGCTTTTCTAGTCTTTTCTCTGCCCTGTAAAGCTGTTTGTGACTATATGCATGTATGTATTAGTTGCTTAAGGGGACAGTGGTGAACTTCAGAAACATGAGGGGTGCTCAGACGATATGGCCCCTTGGGTATGAGGTGAAGCCCCTGGAGACAGACTGAGGAAGTCGTGGTTGTTAAAGGAAAGGCACCACAGCTGCAGCACTGTGGACCCACAGCTGTGACAATTGTTACTGATGACTTCTTTTACTCTGGATTCAGAGAGTCGCTGCATGTCAAGACAGGAAAAAATATGTAATTTCTTTCCAACATTGCTGTAGAAACTGCATCATTACAATTTAAAAATGTGTTGCATAGTTTATGGTTTTTGCCATTGGGAAACATCTCAAGTGGTTTATTTTATTTGTGTTAGATTTCAGGCAATACCTTCGTTTGAAACATGGCCCAGTTCTCCATCACTCTCCAGTCTTTTCTCACCCTCTCTCATCCATCCACTGAGATTCAAAGGGGGATGATTGCACATATTATGTTGCACGTAATGAGTCTAATTTGGTTTTCCGCCATATTGCACAACCCTTCAGCCAAGTCCCTGTCCTGCACTCTACCATCTCGTCCACACATTGCCCTGTCCAGAGGCGACTTTGGCTCAATTTGCTGCCTCTTTCCGTCAATATGTTTGCTCCACAGCAATTTTTCCATCCTGAGATTGAGTTTTTCCAGCTCTAATCTTCTGTGCCTTTAGTGTAACTCTCTTAAAATGTCTGAAGTTTTTGTGTCTCTCAGTTGCTTCATACAAACACTGGATACTAAAATTTAAAATACTTTCCAATGCAAAATGATTTATTGAAATGCACATTGTAACCTCTCAAGCATGTTGAACTTGTATGCTGCTATCCTATACTCCATACAATTCATTGGCCCTAGAAAACACACCGACTTTACGACAGGACCATTATGTAAGGAATTGTTATCTATGGTATATAAATGATCTGCCCCAAAAAAACCTTAAAGTCTCTTTTCACCATGTACGACTGACTGAAACTATACATGACAAAGATCATCTTCAGTTGTTGTGCTTTTGACTTGGCTCCATCTCAGCTGGTAATGGTACAGCTTCTGGGAGTCATGTAGGGAGGCAACAAAATAGTGAAATATTAGACAAACTCTACAACTGTTTCCATTTGAGTCAGCGACACGTGTAGAACAGTGTTTGCAGACAGTCTTTTTTTTTTTGTTTAAACTGTTCTCGTCCTTGTCATTATACTTAATGCCGAAGTGAAAGTCCCCCACACCACCGATTTAAAAGAATGCTTCCTTATACTCCTATACTTTAATGATATATTGAGAAAAAAAATCTCTAGACTGAAGGCTATTTGGCTTCCTGTCCTGTGCATTGCCATTACTTATAACGTGACTAGAGTCCTGATAAGCAACAGTAAAGTTTAAAGAATAGAGTTGGAGCAGATAGGCTTTGTCCAATAGTAGATAAAGCTATTGATCTAAGGTGTTTATAGTGTTTAAAAATATGAATTGTGATTTTTAGGATGTATCATGGCCAGTGTCCCACCTTTTTATTTTCCATAAAGACAAAAACTAGTACTGGAACTGGAATCTAGAGACTACCAATAACTCAAATTGTGTTATTTGCAAAGACAGAATTGGGATTGTCATTCCGCTTTTGATTTTAGAGTTCTTTTTTAGCCCCTTAGATTTTATGCTTCCTCGGTTTACTGTTAATGTGCTTTCATGTGGTTTCACATGGTTTCATGTGCAGGTGAAGTTTTGATTAATTTTACATTTGAATGAATAAAAACAAACTTTTGTTGTGATTATTCGGTCCGTTTCCTCACACGATGCCAAAGTTAAACCTCAACAGAAAGTTATGCACTTCACTTTTCTGAAGTAAAACATGTTGCACACCTACATATGTGCAACAAACTTTCACAAAAAATGTTTTCCCAAACTTCCTGACACTTTTTTCTCCCCATCTTTCCCTCTCTCCACAAGATTCTCATGTTTTACGATCCTTCCTACTCCAGCTGCCAGAACACACAGTCCCATACCTGCTGGAGACAGTGTCCAGATGCATCTCTCCAACTATTTCTTCTGTGGCATAAATATATTTTTATGTGGTGGCTTTCCATTCACGCAGCTCCGCCGTCATCCTGCAGGCATGTTATCCTGCAGAAATGAGGAGTGCATCGGTGCAAAACAGCACTCTATAACCTCTGCACACCTTTGAAATATTTAATACATCTTCTAGTGTCGAGAGGATATTCAAGTAATTGTAATGGGTAGGTGTACTGTACACATCGTCCTCTGCTGGCTATAATGGCTTTAGTTACAACTTGGAAAAGTGTTGGAAATAGTTCTTGACTGGCAATAAAACTTAGACTTAAGTTCGGATCTAAACGAAACGACTCACATTGTCGACTTTTTTTTTTATGTTGCAAGTCTATTTAAGTTAAAACGGATCCATTTTCTTGGCATTATAGTTCAGATTTGTAAACAGAACATGCTCTAAAACAGACCATTTGAATGCACGAACATAGTAAATTTAGGGACAACTCATTAAATTTTAGTAGCACAGAATGACTTCATCACACTAAATGTGTTCTGGCACTAAAAGTTAGTGAATGGAAAAAGGTAGGCTTATTTGGTCGTACTCCCTTCAAAGCAGCAGCCTATTAGTTTAAACATGGAACACACACATGATTGTTAGACTTTAGTTGAGTTTCGTCATCTCTGAGAATTTCTGTATCTCTGAATCAAAATTAAGTTTTGAGTTTGACTTGCTTTTAGAGCCCGTCCCCAAGTCGCTTTAAAGGAATCACAGTATTTGACACTTGCATGTTGACTTTATTATTTCCCTGAGGGACTGTAGTCTCACAGAACACCTGTCATGGCTGTAGTAGCATTTTAGACTTGTAAACCTAAATGTCAATATATTATCTTCAGGCAGTGTAAAGGATGCATGACGTCTTATTTGCATGAACAATTGCAATCCCAACAGTGTATTTCACAGAATATTTATATTTCTCTTTATTTGAAATGTTTTTCAAATAAAGAGGAGTGGATCTTGCAACTTCGGTTCCATGTGGATATCTTAGTCCGGTTGAATCCACACTAATTCCTCAGCAAAAGACCAAATGAGAAAATCACAAAAAAAAAAAAAATTTGAGCCGCTATTTCCTTCATCTTTCATCGATGGTCTTTAAAGTTATAAATCCAGTTTACCCATTGGTGACAACACCAGGAAAGGGCAACATACTATTTTCCTTTTTCTCTTTTGACCTTCTGTCATACCATTTTTAGTTATTTGGTTTACACAACCTCTCAGGTATTTTTCCTTCCCAATGTTAATGATTGAACACCAGGCACGCGTTGTAACGGCTTGGTTATGAGGTGGTAAGCTGTATCTGCTGAATGGTCTGTCTTAGGTCTCTGTCTTTATGATGATAGATTTTTACAGCTTCCACATCCCCCACATCCCAAATTGAAGATAAAAAAATCAAGCTTTTTTTTCCTATGGACAATCCTGACAATGAGGTGTACCCTCAGGTGTTTTATTCCCAAAGATCAAACCAAACCAAACACAGGGAAGGTGATGTCTTTGATTCACAAGTCTGAGAGTCAAAGCCAGTGAAAAATCTTGCATGATGGAGCATTTGACTCATTGTTCCTATTGAAATGTGCTGGGGATTTTTTAGCTGGGTACAGTAGGTAATTGTTTGTCTGCTGAGCCGAGTCCTGAAGCAAAGTGTATGTTCCCCTTATCTCAATATGCAGTTTTTCTTTTTTTTTTCTTTTTTCAATGCCTGTTTGTTTCTTACTCTCCTTTGTTATTCCCTCTCACTCTCACACCTGCATCCTCCACACGCTTATCCTGTTCTTCCTCATTGTCCCTTCCTTTCTCTTTCACTGGGCCATTAGTTATAGGCGAGGTGTCATGGGGAAGCTGGTCCTGGTGTGATGCGTTTAGTGTGTTGTATAATTCAAAGATTTGGCTCCTGTGTGATAAAGACCACTCATAGAACATCTGTGCTGTGAACCTGAGCTGCTCTCAACTAAAAGAAACCATGTGTTGAGCATATATAGAGGGAAACAAAGCAGGTTCCCGTATCCCCATAGCAGGAGGAGGAAAAAAAACCTTTAATGGAATGTATTTTGTCACTTTAAGTCCAGAATTTAAAATGATGTTCTTTTTCGACAAGGGAAGCATTCTGTTCCTCATGTGCTTCCGTTTTATCTTCTATTCATATTCATCTCCTCACACTAACGTTTGATTTGTTTCCAACTTTAGGCTCGCTTGGAGCCAAACCTTTTTTCTGTCTTTCAGGGGTCAAGGTGTCGGAAGATCTGAATTGATGATTCTGGCTTTAATTAGTATAGCCTGTTTTAGTGATGTCAGCAATTCTTTACAGGCTATGCTAATCTGTGCCAGAATCAGCAATGCAATTGGGATGGAAGTATTTCTCAATGACGTACAAAAAGGCTGTTTATTGCTCTGCTGTCAGTCCCTGAATTTCTCCATTGATTTGTTACAGGTTTTTGAGTTGCACCTTTGAAACATAACGCTGCAACAACAAAATAGCTCCTCGAGATGGATGGGAGTTGATAAAGGCTGTGGGTTTGGGTGCGGGTCTACAGACAATAAATAATTTGTAATCAGCAGGATGAAGAAAGGCCATCTATGTCTTATGTGCTGCAATCAAGTGGCCTTTTCTGAGACACCCACATCTCAATGAGTGTAAATGTCAAAGATGATGTCAGTTTCTCTTCCTCTCTTGTTTTCTCATTGCACCTTTTGATGTCAGATAAGGCAAATCACTGGTGTGAAATAGCACTGTCTCCAGAAGCTAGTGCCATGTTCTGTTGCTGTGTTTTCTATTAACCTGCCATGTTAGAGGGGCCTAACCTGTTGACACGTAATTTAATAGCATGCCAGGTCTTTGAAAAATCCATTATCTCTGCAGAAGCTCATTTGACCCCTATGTTGATGACTGTATATTACTTTGCTGTCTGATTTTGGTAACATATGGAGAAAGGATTTCCTTGAAAAGATTGATTGATAATGCCTTTTTCTTTTGTTTTCAAAAGTATTTGGATTCTAATCTATCAATTCTCATCCTGATGAATATTCTCCAATCAAAGTAAGTTTTCCCCCTCATGACAATGAACATTTATTTATCAAATACAGCCCCATTCCTGGTGTGATATAATATACATGCCCATTACTTACAGAGGAATCAAAGAAAGAATGAATCTCTGGACACATTTCAGATGTCAGGTAGTGATATTATTAGCAGCAGAACAAAAGAAAAGGATAACTTTTAAAAGTGTATGATCTCACCTCAGTCATAGATGCACGTCATATAGAATTGAACTCTGGCACCCTCAGCATTTCCAACCATTAAAACGTTCATGCAGTATATCACACCGGCCAAATAATGCTCTGTTGGAAAGTATTCCCTTTATGTGACTCACTGCTTCAGGGTGTAGCCCAGCTTGCGTCCAGTAAAACTGACATACAGGTAAGCTGCCTGTAAAGCAGGGCTCTGAGGGACTGGCATTCTCTTGTAGCCTTTGATTGGCAGGGGAGCAAATGGCACCAGCATCTGGAGGCACTCGGATCAGACCATGATAAAAAAAAAAAGAAGAAAAAATTGCAGACACACACAAATACAGGGATAGATGGATGAACGCACACACTTATGCACACACTACAGCTGGTCTCTCGCTAACCCTCCAGCGCTCTTCTACTTTGTCTGGCACCGAGGAAGAATATCCATCCACCTGTGTAGGCTAGACTTTGAAGCAGCCCAGAGAGGAAATGTGCTCTCATTACCATAATCTGCCACAGAGTTTTGCTCATGTACCCTTTTCAAGTTTAATGTTTTAAGTAATTTGGCATTAATCATTATTTAGCATTACCAAAGAAAGTGATTAAGTCCTACAGCCCCTCCTTTGCTCTCACACACAGTTTGCTACATACTCTGGACTTGCCCTGATTGATTTTGGAATTTGGTATATTAGTCCACCGCCCACTGTGTCATGTTATCTCCATCTATGTTGATGAATCATCTGTCTTTATGGCAAACAGCAATTAACTTGCATGTTTAAGATTCCATCCCTCTTATGCAGGCAGCTTTTCAATCTCTAATGTGGCTGTTTAAATCAGACCCGCAGAGCATTCGACTTTACAGAAAGCCAATGATTGCATTAAACCCCCCCATCCCCTACCTCCCCTCTCCTCACACCAACTTAAGCCCATAAAGTTAATGCTCTCAATTATCTACTCCCCAGTCTGGCTTTTATTCCAATCTGTCTTTTGTCTCCGTAATCAGCTCATCAATGGAAGTAATATTTAAAATTTTCAGGGTAATTATCTCAATTCAACTTTGGAGAAACTTGTGTAATTGCTGAAACTTGGACAGTGGAAATCTTTTCATGCCTATATATGGAGACATACATGCATAATAATAACAATGAGAGTGGTGCATTCATGGGCAGACCTTTGTAATATTTAAATAGCTTGCAAATGCATGACTGTAGTGACATTTTGGACCAGTGCTTTCCCCGCTGAGCCTGTTACCCTTATCCTCCACTCAGGGATAGACCCTCTTTAACCTGTCTGATAACATCCCGGCTGAATTATGCCAAACAGCAGAGAGAGAGAGAGCTGAGTAAAAGTGCAGGGCCTCCTGAGGTCACCTCTGCACACTGTTACACTCCAGAGCACCAGGCCCTTCCATTTAGAAAGTAATTCGACTCATTAGCTCTCCAAACTGTATGCATGGAAAGTGTTTTGCCTGAGCAGCTATATAGGCTCTTAAGCTGCCATACTTTATGAGGTACCCACAATGTGTGTGGGTGAATGAGCTATCACACATGCTGAGTATCTCTCTCTTCTGTCTCCAAACATTGATAAGGGGCTCAGAGCGAGAATTTCCCTACTTTGCATCATAGCCTGTGGCAAAAAATAAACAACTTATAACTGGAGTTCAATTTCACTTTTCATTTGTAGTAAATCAAAAGGAGAAAATATGAGAAGTAATTGGATCCCTATTCATTTCCGTGTGCATTCAGAAGAGATAAAGTTGATTTATTGAAAATGGAGCTGCAGCATACAACATATTTTATCCTCTGCTGTGCTTGGCAACATTTTTCTTTATGTTCAACGACTGAAATTATAATTTTTAAAGTCCAACTAACGAAGTATGCTGATTCAGAAATGGAATTAACATCTTATGAACTGTTTCTGGAGTCAAGATATTAAGTAAGTATTTTTCTTATACCTAGATTTTTACTCTGGCATATTCTCTATCTCAGTACTTTCTGTTAGGATAATATCGACCATTGTATGCAATGTGGCTAAACCAAAGTTCTTTACAATGTTAGATATGGATTTGTTGCATCAAGGTGATAATGTTCCTCTTTTGTCTATTTATTTTGGATACCCTAAAACAGTTTTATTTTATTTCAGGTCATTTTAATCGCTGAACATTTAGTAACAGTAGACCTTAAACAATGTATACGTTGATCACCTGAAAGAAAACATTTTGAAGTTATTCTATGTAGAATTGAATTAGAATGTTTAAATTAGAATGTCTAAGTTAATTAAAAATGGACTAAACCTATGTTATTTAAGTTTTTACTCCCATGATTTCCTGCCAGCCTCAACATCACCCTTGTTATTTTGACTGAGACCCCTCTGGCTATGGAATTTCCATACAATGCGTTTTAATTAAATATTTTAGTTTAAGCAATAATGGTGTCACTGGGTCGTTGGTGATAATGTGCTTCTTTGCTTTGTATTTAGGAACATTAAATTGAATAAGACTGAGATTTGGGCTGTTGGTTACAACAACAATCATGAAAATGGTCCGTTGTTGGTTTCCAACTACCGATATTCATTTGGTGGATGAATTTTAATGGAATAGTGACATTTTATAGACATCTGAATTCACTGGAGGCTAACGGCATGTTTTGTATGACTATGTCTGAGTCTTATCAAATACTAAGTGAACTATGCCATTTGACAAAACGTCAAATCCTCAGAAGCAAGAAGCTAAAACTTAGATGATCAATGGATAATCAGAAAGACTATGATTTATTTACTGCTAATCAACTTGTAAAGTTCATTATTCTTTATGAGAAAAAAACAGATGGATTAAAAACTAGGAGTTATCTTCAGGGTTTTTTTCTAGATATAGAAAATTTGACTTCAATGGAGCAATAGTTCCAATATATCTTATCCTGTTCATTTCTCAGCCACATTGGAGCCGGGCTCTCTCTTGTCAATCAGCTAAGCTAGCTTCCAATGTGATTTGTGCATTGCAATAATGCTCATGACCATTTCCTCAGTGAATTACTGGAGCCAAGAATACCACCCTTGCCTGCAATTAATGACACTCAATTGATTCAGTCCATTCCTCTTTGGCAGAAAAAAAAGCTCCCAGAGGGTAATTCCTCTCTGGGGATTCTCGTGTCCATCTCAGATTTCTTTTACTGCTAAATGCACTTAGTCTAAATGTTTCTCTTGGGGGAAAATAGGCAGAAAATATGAACCTCAACACATCCATCACAAGGTGTTTACCATTTCATTTGCAGGCCTGGATTATTTGCAAAAGCAAAGCAAGCGTTGTGTTAAAGTGGATTTTTATGCCCAGTCAAACATGTCTGCTTTTCGACATTTCATTTCACTTAGTGAGAAGGAGGTCAGTTCAAGTTGGCTGAAGCCTGAATATTCATGATCAGTTCAAAGTACTGTTAAGGTTGGGCAAAAAAAAATCATTTTTACCTGCTCATTTCTAAGATTTTAAATTAAGGCCTGGATTATTCCTTATCTGTGTGGATTTCAGCAGAAAAAACTGAAGCCTGTCTGTGACATCTCATGATAATTCTCTCCATTGTTACCTTAAGAAATGGCAGCAGGTTAAGAAAAAATGATCATTATCCTTCACCAGTTCCTGCTCTCTCTTTTCTGTTACATATTTCAGCCAATTACTATTCCACCCATGTCTTCTTTCTCATGCCTTTGCACACTGTATGCTGTATTTAATCAGAAAAATCCTTACACATGCACCCGCTGGCAGATGACACAGAAAACCTTCCATCAGCATTATAAGTCAAGGGACTGTGTTATGGTCAGAATCCAATACTGGGGGGACACAGAATCCTGCAGTTGGAGCTAGAGGTGGCAGCTTTTGAGAGGAAAGTAAGAGCTCGAATGGATTGAGCGATAAAGGACAGAGTTTGGAGCAGCATGCTATAAAACAGCTATACAAAGGTCTAACTTTCCAACCTTATAACATTGAGCATAAAAGATTTACCTTGAATGAACCACAAATGCATTTTCTTCACCTCTGGTACCCTGCTGATGGGATCGATGTGTATGCCGTTTCAGACTCACTGCTGAGGCCTCATGCAGCTAGAAGATCGAATGAAAAGTAAAAAACAACTGCATTCATATGAATGACAAATGTTACTCCCTGGTGTTGCTTCACCTTTGTTGTCTTTTTTACTATCTCATATTTACAGCAGTAGGTTTTGAACATTGATTACAATCTTTTAACGTGTTCATTTTGAATTTAATGCTACCCTTTTCTTAATAACATTACAGAGGAATGAAATGTTTTTATACTTAAAGTATATTATTTTACACAGACAACATACAACAAGTGTGTAGACTAATGGACCAATGCTAACAAGTACCTTGATTTTCATAAACGGGGTGTAATAATGAAGTCTCAATAAAGTTATGTTTAATGAGTTCCTTTTTGTGCACTAACTCGTGGGAATTTAGTTTGAGATGAAACGTGACCTCTTTGACTGGGTCCTAAGCAGCGCTTTCATTGAGATGTCTGTAAATATAGACTTGAAGAAGGCTAAATCATAAGCAGATAATCGCTTTTTAAGTTCCAAAATTGTATTACTGCTGATGTATTTCCACCTCCTTGGACATTGACTCTTCCCACACGACAAACTAAAACCAGAACTGACCCCACAAATCGTGTCTGATGCTTTCAGGATCTGCATTCATCTACAGGATCTGTCGATAGTTTTTATAACATCGAGTGAGGATGCAAATCTGATTGCTGCTCAGATGGTCATTGACTAAACTTTCACAGCTGTCAAACTCTCTGGGTTTCTGCTCGTTTGCAGAGTTTCAGCTCATTAGGATTTGACCGTGCTGGTCCCTGTGTGAATATTAGGTCAGAGTTTGCCTTTAGTTCCGTAAACATACTTGTCTTACCTCCTGTGTGCATTAGTGGTAATGAGATGTGCGTTTCTAATTTCATTGTGTGAATGAAATTGAAGTGTCTTTACAGGAATTGGTTATAGCTTCACATTTTGAAAGTAAGCTCACCTTTATAAAGCACACAAAAGCAAAGCACATTCCCTTGAACAATGCAATCAATCCAACTTAGTACCTATAAAACAACCTTGTACGCCTTTAAAGGCTATGGATTTCTGTCTTGATTTCCTGTCTCGCCTAGTTTCCAAGTTGTATTGGTTAGTCTGTGCATTCATCTTTCCTTCACCACAACGTGTTTCTCCGCACAAGTGGACACAACGAGATTGGAAATCTCTTTTTCAGCGAGACCGGCAGCAATGGATCGTGTCTAGCCGCTTCTTCCGCTGCACCTGCTGCTGATAGAGACAACAGCAGAAACAATGAGCCTTGATCTGATGTGAAACCTGATTTCCACCTCTGCTAGTATCCATTGACAGAAAAAACCACCTGGTGTCATGGTGTTAATGACTTCAACTGGACAACATAATGTAAGAGTTGAAGCTTCTGGGTACAAATTCAATTCCATGCCTCTTATTAAATCCTATAAAAGACATAACTGAAGAGGGATGTATTTGTTTTACTCAGTATTTAACCCTCAGCCCCCTTGATTATTGCCCTGAAAAATGCATGGAAATGCAGATTTGTACACCTATGGCAGGGTCAAGAGTCACATGTTTCTGCACTAACCAAAAACCTTTACTTTGTCTTTGGTTTCGTATGGCCTACCAAAACTCAAGGCTGGTGTATGCGAGCAAAAGAAGTGTGTCAAAGCTTGTCACAAGTTTAAGGCTGGAAAGGAGAAAATAAAAGACAGACTTTGACGATGCAAGAAAAGGGACTGAGATGTTTGACAAAACGAATGAAAGATTGACAAAGACAATGCGTCGGTTCATTAGGAGAGTGATGGGAGCGGGAGAGCAGCATTAGGGTTGGATGAGATGCATCATGTGAAGCCTTTGTGATAAAGGTTCTGTCACATGATGGGTAAAGAGAAAAAAAATTACACAGAATATCGAATCACATTATCAAGTGGCTGCACATACACTGGAATGAATAAGACTTGAATGGAAAGGAGATTGAGCAGTCACGTCAGAATTACAGCAGCATGCCATGCCTGACAGATCTGCACTGACAGCATAATGTATTACAGTTTGTTTGGAGACATGGAGGTCATAACTTTGACTTTTACACATAATGTGCAGAACTGTGCGTGACCTGAAACTTGAGTGTGACATATTACATAATGCTGACAGCACAAAAAGCACATTGGAATGTCAAGAAACAAGGAATAATTAGCCTGTTAGCTATATGCTAAGTTGAGGTTATTATCGCTAATTGTACAAAACAGTTGTTTATATCTAAGTATGCTGACTACATTATATGGATGACAATTTCCGAGTGAAAGTTTGTTTTTCATGATTTTTGTGAGGTTACAACTAAAATCAGATTTTAATTGTTTTCTTTTGTTTTGGTGGCGAAGAATAAGTATAACTCAACCATGACTAATCAAAGACAGAAAATGTATGACAGACTGACATTTGACTCAATCTTTAAGTGGCGCTGATGTTGCAGTAAAGTCACTCCATGTGCTAGCCCACAGCACCAGGACAGCGCTGTACCCGACACCTGACCTATGGAGCTGCCAAAAATAGCCTGTCATTTGTTTGTTCTCAAACTTAATACAGGACATATGTGCTTTGTTAGAACACCAAATTGAATTCCCAAGTAGGGAAGTCGAGGAGCAGGCCATAAAATGTGTCCTTACTCACACAGGCCAGAAATCTGACTTCCAAATTACTATTATTCCATGGATAGTTTAAGTTTTACAGCAGTAAATGTCTCACATGGCAGTATTTAATTAAGCCAAGTGTGCAGGTTATAAAATGCTCGCTTGATTCTGTTGTCTCACCTCCCACAGTTAAAACACTATTTCATCCCTCATATTAAACCTCATCTCTGCCTGTCCTTAACACCTGAAACGCATGTTCTCCTAACACTGATTTTATAATGAATCAGCAGAAGGAAAAGCACTGAGCAGCAACCCCTAAGAGATAAACTGATTGTGAGTATAGTGAGCAAAGCAGAATATACATTAAAAAAAAAATATATAGCGATATTGAGAGGCATGCAGTTCTCAGTCTCCCTATTCTCTGCAGCTTCTCTCACAGGAAAGCCTCTTCTTTCCTGAAAGGATTTGCAGTTTTATAAAAGTAGCTTTCAATCTAGGGCCTTGAAACTCTCTCAGCCTGAATTTGAAGTGACACCATGTTGTGAAGACTTCCTCACTTTTGGGGAAGTCCTTCCTTGTTCTATCTGAGCAACTTTGACTGTGATTGCTGAAACGTTGAACAGTGTGCAGTTTTGTTCAGTCCAACCTATGAAGACAGCTGAAAAGTTTCCTGTCACGACAGTGTCTGGTGGTACATGGGTGTAAGTCTGTGCTGCTTGTAATCCTGTCTCTTCATTGAACTGCAGAGTGGATGCTTTTACATTGACTCCCATGTACACTCTTTGATAGATAGCTCATGCTGTTACTGCCTAGTTGGAAAGTGTCATGCTGTCATTTTTCATTTCTATCCTCTCATGTCAGAGCATTACAGTTTGCTTTATGTCTCTCTTTGATGCAGTAAACAGTAGACGGATTATTAAGTACACCGTGCACATGTCTTACTTGTCTTGTTAAATTAGTGCTGTCGCTTTATTTAAAAAGTAACTGTCTCTGGTTTAATTGGTACACTTACTTGTAATTGTTAAGATTTTTAATTAGTTAATTATGATGTTGAAGGGTGAAAGCTTAAGCCTCTATAATGTCAAACAAATACTCTCCGTATATTTTGATGTGGAACACTTTCCAACAGAGGTGGAGGAGGTTTCATATATGACTGAAATGAATCCCTTTGCTTGCTAATGAGCCCACAAAAGGCGGGGTAATACTGAGTATCATCCCCTGTTGTGCAATTAAGCTGAAAGTCTGAAAATAATAAGCCTTTGTAATGAGTTATTATTTTCCACAGTATTTTTATATGTAAATGTGTGCGGGCATTTCTGAACAGGTCTGCAGGAATGAATAAACATCTCTGGATGTGCAACCATTCTTAGCATTCACACCTGAACACACTACTGGTGTTTGTAGTTTCTTTGTCCCGTCTCTTCAAGGACACGGCGTCTCCTTAAATTTATTTGGACAACTTTTCCCCTGTTCCAATGATAAATTCTTTTTGATGTGATCCTTTTGAATGACAGGTTTGAAATGAGTTTCCGGGGTAATGATTACAGAAAGTCAGAGTTGAAAGACAAAATCTGGTACTTCATGGAGTGAATCTTAGGGCTCCATTATTCAGGTTCTGACTCCATCGTTATTTTGAAAGAAGAAAAGAGCATTCCTCTAATTAGATGACGCAGGCAGGGACTTTTCATTCTGATGTATCATGGGATCTTTGTGTTAGACCTCTGTGTTTTGTGGTGAGCTATGATGTTTGAAAAGGGGTCTTCTTTCGAATGCTATGTACTCAGGCTCTCAGATAATGATACTCAGTAAAAGAAAATGAACAGTTAAAACGGAGGAATGCGGCATGACAGGTTGAAAGAAATAGACTCTTGGTTACGAGAAGCTCTTTCTATAAGGCCCTAAAGGTAATCTTTGAGGTAATCAGTATAAAGGAATCGCAGCGGAGTTGTGTTAGAACAATCGTAGAACAGACGGTTAAGGATGGGTGGAGCTCTTTTAAAAAAAAATACTTGCAATATGTGGGAATAGCTGATTAAACAATAGACCTTGTGACTTGTGTAAGGCGGCTCCAGCTTTAATAGCTGGATGAACTAATATCTTTACAAATATTTTTTAAAATATTCTGTCTTAAGATGTAACGCACCCAACTCTGGTGAACTGCTGTCCTCACTATCCTGCCCGGGTGTAAACCAGCACATTCAGCATGGTGTGTTAACCTTCATAACTGAAGGCTAGCACTGCTGACATTTGCTACACAAAAACCAATCTGAATTTGAAATGTAGGGAATTGTGATAAACTGTTTAAATTAACAGTTAGGCTACATGATATGGCTAATGATGATGTTTTGCCCGACAAACAACAACATTAGTCGCTAAGAACATCAATATTGAATACACCCGCTGTCTTATTTCTTAAACAGGCTGAAGCCATTGCTGTTCAACCTACATAGTTAGAATTGACAAGACTAAGTTTGGGTGTAAATGTATGTCACAAATAAAATACATTTGGGATTAGAAGTTTCTTTTGCAGTTGGGAACCTGTCTTTGTTATGCAATCTGTATAATGACAACGTCTTGTTATTTAGTGTTAAGCTCCATGGTGGTTGAAAAATGCAAGCACTTAGGTTGGAAGCTTTTGAGCAACTAATGCTAACATTTTGAGCTTTGGAGACTAAGGAGAAGGTAGGCGAAAAATAAATTACTATCACTTAAACCTTTGATATTATGGAGATGATTTCAACACTTAAAATCAACACTTCACACTTGTTTTAATTCTAGACCATCCCTCTTACGATACTTAATCATCTGGGGAACACCAAACCTTGAAAGGCTTGCTGACTATGATAATACTTAAGCTTTACAGAGGGGTTGGCTTTTCAACACTATACAATTCATTCAACTGAATTGAAAAAAGCATGTATCCTGGAGATTTTGAAGAACCGTAATTTAAAAGCAAAGGTGCTGAGTATGAGCCCAAGGTACAAAGGGAAAGATGAAATACTGCCACATAATTTTTCCTAGCTTAAACTCTTGATCCCTGTATCTCAGTGCAGTAAAACTTTAGCATCATTGTTCATTGAGGAGGACAGAGCAGGTTAGCCAGGTGGAACAGGCTGTAATTAGACCATGGAGAGAAATAATAGACACGAAAAGCAGTCATACACAATTTAACCGAGAAGAGAAAGTACATTCCCTGCCTCTTCTACCACAGCACCCCTTTTCTACCTGGCAGTGCCCTAAAACTCCACCAGCTCAGTTGGATGTTACAAGAACCACATAATCACTTCACTCCATTATAGGTCAGAACTAGTTTTTTTGTGCTTATTTTTTGCCTCTTGCTTTGACCTGCCTTTCGTCGCTTCTTGCGTACTAATGTCATGCCTCGTTACCTCTACTTTCCCTGACATCCTCTTTGGTAATATTTCTGTCTCCAGTTGTTCAGACCTGTTTGCACTTTCATGTTTTTCTCCTTTTTCATTATTCTTGTCTCTTGGCGTTCGGTTAAATTGACTGTGACTTCCTATAGTTGGCCCTTAATGTGTTTATGACATGAACAACCAACTCCCAACATATTCTCTGTGATATTGTCATTCCAGAACTATCATTGTCATCACCTTCAGCTATATAGTTTTAAATCACCCTTTTCCCTAAAGATTATTCTTCATGACAATGGGTAGGTTTATACTGGCAAAAATGCCTCTTGGCATGAACTGTGTTGTCTGCTTTAGAACTGTGCGTTTCCACATTTTAACGGCTTGGCTATCCATCACACAAGCTGTGTTTGTCTGTCTCCAGGGTAGAGGTGATTTATTATCCCACTGGAAATTACTGTGCTGATGTTGTTGTTTGGTTAAAAGAAAAGAAACCGACTCTGAAATACTAGGAAGAGCTATAAGGACTCAGCTGTGCTTTTTTCTTCTTGATAGTCTTCAAAAAATACAGCAGTTTTTTTTTATTTTTTTTTATAAGGCCCCCTGAACTGAAATCTGTTTTTTGGATCTATGACAGAGACTCTCAGCCGAAGACGACTTGGCGACTTTCCTCTCGATCTTAATCTGACTCTCCAGTGTAGTTTGCTAAAACCTCATAATGAATTGCGTCCAAATTGCATCATCATGGAGGCATCATCAAATTAAGTTTTACAAAAGTATCTTTTACTTCCACATTTCCACGGTCCTTACTGTAATTAACAGTTTTTGTAGATGAATTCTAAAAAAAGACTGGGCTTTGCTTTTTCTTTCTGCCAGCATGCATCCACTTCTGATAAACGATATCTACTGTAAAGAAGTTCAAAATGTTCTTTTAAATAGTTCTGAACAAGTCAGCAATAAATGTAGACTAACACGAAAATTTCAACTACAGGGAGAGTAAGAATTAAATGTTACTTATCTTCTTCTGACAAAAGCACAACAAATGGTGGAATGTCCTACAGGAAGCTCAACCAGGCACATTACTGTTTCAATAGAGGCAAAAAAAGCCATTATGGCTTTGTCTAGAATGTCCTCGAGTAACTATTGATTGACTCTTCTTCACCAGTGAAGGTTAATGATATACAGTATTCACACATATAATGACAAACACATACAATTATACTGTTAATATTTAACATGCGTCACCTTTGAAAAACAATTGAATTTATATTGCCTTTACAACATCTGTGTTGACTTGCTGATGGACACAACCTACACTTGGGTTTACTGTATTCTCTTAAATGTAAAGAGGACATGGCCACAGTGCTCGCTGATAGAAAATGCCCAGACTCAGGCAGCAACAACAGATTCTCCTCTATCATGGACAGGGTTTGTGGAAGAATGGTGATGTCCGGAGTTAGATCTCTTGGCTTGTTGGTGGGTTCACTGATTCTCTCTGTAATTACTGTAAGCTCTAAACAACTGTTTATTAGATTGCCTTGACATTATATAAAAAACTTCATGGTCCCAAGAAGATGCAAGTAGACGGTTATAATTTAATATAATAAAAGTCTAACTGAGTACCTCCATCAGTAGTCAGACAACTTACAGCTGTGCATGCAGAGAATGGAAAATTGATAGGCTAGCGGTGCTGCTACTCTCACAAATGGAGTATCGTAGCTCAAGATGGTGAGATTAGGTTTAAAAAGAAGTTACACTCCTGCGGCTAATAATATAGAGTAAATGAGACTTAAATTATCATTATAAATAACAGGGTTACATCTGTCATCTCTTATATATTTATTTATGTGATATTCATTTGTGAAATCTATTTTCATTTGGTTTCATAAGGACTATAAAAAAAAACAGGTTCATGTCACTACACCATCATCTTTCTTCACAAATCAGAACTCTTTTTGGAGTGATACTTTTCCAATTCATTAGCTTGATTAACAAACTGCAGCTGACTTGAAATGAGTCTAGCATCTATTGTTTGGTGTCTCAACTGAGTAAGTCTTAGACGAAGTGGAACCTGCCAGTGTGGGTGTTGGACCGTGACAAATGCAGGGAGGAAAGCTTCATGGAATCAACCAGAGGCTGGTTTTGGCAAATCATGGCTGGTTGTCATTGTGTCAATGGTTTTTTTTAAGGTATTTGAGAAGTCCAATAAAGAAATACTCCATCAACAATTGTACTGCAGAGTGGATGAAAAGTAATTCCACATTCTTTAAAATTGTGCTGCTTCATCCATTGACCAACACACAATCTATATAGTTAATCTACCCTTCATTAAATAATCTATGTACTGCAGAGATGAACATTTTCAAGCCTAAAAGTTTACCCGAAAAGAAAAAAGGAAACTGCCCTTCAAATTGTTTCTTTTGAGGAATTGAGACCTATCATCCAAGTTTTATCAGCACAGGCAAACGTGTACAAAAGGTGTCCATGATTGGATTTAGGGATCACATCTTTTCTTGCAGGTGAATCCGGGAGATGGCTCCTTGCAGGGTTCATTGGCTTTTTCCTCACCTGTTTGTGCTTGATGATAAGAGTTAGTCCATTGGAAACGACTCTTGTCATCTATGACAAAACCTGTAGCAGAAAGAACTCAAAAATGTGGATTGATTTCCCAAAATAATAAGAAAAGGATTAACACACAAAAGAACTGTGCTCCACTTAGCATTCGTCTTGCTTTGTCTACCTCATTTAATTTTCTGTCTAGGTCAGTGGAAGTTAATTATTTCTCTTGACATGATTTTATCACTGCCACACAGACACCTTCAGAGGTGGCTTCTGCAGTTTGTACTTTTTTAAACTTAAAAACAAAGGCTTCCGGTGCCATTTATCTAAACAGTGCTGCCATGCATACCAGAGTAACATCAGTAGTAGAAATACTGCAGATTTATAGGTTACTGCCAAACCTTATGCTGAAAAAGTTTATTTCCCTCCACTGAATGAGGGTGTCTCAGGACCCAGACGAGACAGGAAGGGTCTTGTTTCACCTTGAACGGTTTTCATTCAACTGTAACGATCCACTCACTGTGCATTATCCTGCTTATTTTTAATGGCAACTTAATAAAGTAGTAGATAATTTGGCATAAAGTGCTGAAATATTCTGTAAACCCTGAAGGTTTTTTTTTTTTTTTTTTGTTTGTTACAGTCCTTTAGACTTAACAAATCAATCTTCTTTCATGTCACCATGACAACTCTGTAGCTTTCTTTCACTCTGCCAATTTAGCTGGATAACTTTTAACTGAAGAATATAACCATTTAAGAAAGAGTGCACATGGTAAACAGGACCACATGAATCACAGCAGCAGCTGACTGACTGTCTCCCCGACTATCAAAGCCTGTGGACCTCTTCTTTCCCTTTTGCCAGTCTTATCCTATACTGTGTGCTGGTCAGGGTTGACTTTGTGTCAAACACGTCTGAATGAAATGTTTACCGTGTTTGTCTCAATTAATTAAAGTTCATCTATTGCTATATCTATGTTGCTATGAATGTTTATTCTTAGGTACTCAAAAAGGTGTCCAATGTTACAGTTTAAATTACCATCAAAGATGTTAAAATTACAATCTTGTAAAGTAGTTCAATCAATCGGTGTCTGACCAGGCAAAATGTTAATCTCTTCTTGAACGAGCCAAACTCCTTTCCTGTATTTTTTCTGCTGACTGAGATGTGTGGAGGAACTCAGTGTAGATCAAAGGTCTGTCTTAATAGCAGTTTTCTTTAAGAAACATCAGACCTTAGAGTGCTGTTATTGACCATTCAGAATCAAACATTTAACACAGTGTTGCAATAAGCATGACTTATCTTTTGTGTTTTATGGTTTTTGCAAAGAAATCCGAGCATTTATCACTTAAAGCTCTGTTAAGAACTTTCAATTTTATGTCAGCTTTGGCTCCCTTTTGTGTGCACACATCTGTAACACTTATCTGTTTGACAAAGGTATAAGTCATTGAGAAGCTCCGCCATGTGAAATGTAAAGAATGGACTGTTCCTGCAGTGTGCTGTTAATTACATTAAATGACACTTACCTTGAAGCAGTAGTCATGCATTATAAAAAAAAAACTCTATAGATATAATATGTTTGTTTTCTGATTGTCTTGCTTGCTTGTGAAGCTGCATACATTTCAGTCCGTTTCATAACCAGCTGAAATCTCCTCACTTGAGCTTTAAACAGGAATTATTATTATTTAAACCAGCCAAGCAAACTGACAGTAGGACACTAACGTTGCTTTTAAGATCGCAAATGCATCAAATGAATACAACCCAGAAAACAATAAAGTCTGGTGATGTTGAGCAATGTTTACTGTGTGCACAAACAACAATTGATATCACTCCGTGTCTCAACTTGTGACTGAAAACAAACACTGTGCAGACGGCTTGTGATAGTGGAGGAGGCGTGGGAGAGCTGGAGGGGAAAACGCTTTAAAAACGTAATTCTGAATGCAACTCACAGTTCAAAATAGGCTGCTGCTGCTGCTGCCCACAGCTGAAGCACAGACCCAATAAAAGCAGATCCACTCTAGGCAAGTCGCATCTGATCAATGAAATCTCATCCAACCATGTCTCTTCTCCGTCTAACCCTTCTGTAAGAACAGCGAGCACAAATCTCACAAATCCCTCAACTGAAGGCAGAGTGTCAGAGTCTGAGGAGCACACAGAGGCAGAAAGAGGGTTACGGAGGGACAGGAGGAGACGAGATACAAAAGGATTAAACAGGCCCTTCACAACGCCTGTCAGAAGGAAGTCTGTCCTTTTTTTTTTTTTTTTTTTTTATCAAAGCACAGATTTCCTGCCTTTAATTACTTCCTTCACTTATTTTTTTATGAGATACAAAAGGGGGACAAAGCAAATGTTTTGAGCAAAGAGAAGTAGCAAAAATCTTTTTAAACAAGGTTGTTATTTCTGATGTAATTTTGACAGTTCTCTTTGGGAAGTGAGGTAGTGTATTTAAGATCTCGGCTTCAAGCTTGCATCAGAAGAAGGGTCTGTCCTATTTTAGTCCATTTAAACAAATGCAAAGTTGTAGTTCTCAGCAAGAAGCAAAGAGCAAGTTGACGACAGCTTAGGAAATCAGCCTGTTTGGTCATTGTCATTTATTTTGTATTATTTCTGCTTTGAAAACAATGACATCACATGCAGGAAACCTGAACTGACTACAAGAAAAGATACAAAGTTAACATTTACTCTCAGGCCACTGTTTAATCAGCAAATAGAAATCTTTTAATTGTAGTGTTTGAGAGAGTAAATGGTGTGTGTCTGCATTAACAAAAGAGAAGAGCATGTAAGAAAGTGAGGTACACAAACTGGTCATGTACTGAGCACACTGAGGCGTTAACATTTTGACCACCAATGTGAAAGAGAAGTTTGCACTTACCAACTGCGTCAATTATTTTTTTATATTCACCGTGGAAATTATAAACAAAGGAACTCCTCTTCAGCGTGTTGTACATCGATACTTCTTAAACCCACTCGGTGGTAGAGGTTACAAGCATTAAACACATCATTTAGAAGCATCATTAGTTTCTGTTATAACAACCAAGAAAAGTTAGCCTGCTGATTTTAAATCTATTGTCAGGACTTTTTACCTTAAGAAGATGACTGATGAAATATCACTCTTCTCACCACAGTCTCTGTCATGATGCTTTATCAGAAGATGGATCCCAGGACACAGATGTCTGAAAGGCTCGCCCTCCTACCCAGCACCCTAACCCTAACCCTTGTAAGAGGAAGCTCTTAACGTGAATTTGAAGAACATTTCCACCTTTTTTTTTTTCAGGTTGAGCTCTTTGTGTCCTTTAAAAACAAAGAAGAAAGGCAAACCTCCTCTAACAGAGACCTCCGAATGAAATAAATGTTCTCATTACATTTGGTAAACATTGCTGCTTTCATTTGCATACCAATGAGAGAACAATTGATTTGGTTGATATCATTAGTACCCTATAATTCACTGCAAATAGTACTTCAAAGATATTAAATATTGTTTACACAGCAATATTTGCTATGTAATCAATTGGATTTGATCTGTTAATGGAGTAATTAGTGAATGCAATTGTGTTTAATATAATATGATAATAATGCTTCATGTAGTTGTTTAGAAGTTGTCCACCTTTTTGTGGTGGATACACATTTTTCTCTTTGCAGACAGGACAAACAGGACACACACACAACAACAGCATGAAGAAGAAAGGTCTATCCGGCTTGAAAATAAGACTATTCAAAATAAATATGACTGTTCAATATATCTTTCTGCTTTAAAATCGTTCCTAAATTGATCTCCGTAAAGAAGGAAAACAAATAACCATAAAATTCCTCTGACAGGGAAAGAGAAGAACCCTAACTAAACACACATAAACAAAACAAAAGCAGCTAATCTCTTCTGAAGTGAACTGGCATCAAGTAAAGGCATGCTTTGAAAAACACAAAAAGATACACTCGCACATGAATTCCACAAGATTGAACGCTCCAGTGAGTCTGTGTGAGACCAGAAAGCATGAAGGGCTGACATGGCAGGAGTCCACCTAAAGGGGACAGAAGTTGTCTGTTAACCTCTAATTACATCACATCCTGTGAGTTTAATGTGTTCCTTCAACCCCCTGAGTGGCTTCGTTCTTCAGTGGTGACTTCACACACATAAGCCGAATGTTTAAGCCCTCGGGCTGATCTAATGTCTGTTTGATGGACGAGTCCTCATCCTCTAAAGACCACATATCTTCTCTCACAGCGGTCTACATTTGTCTGGAAACAATCCAAGAATAGCGGAGCTGAAGACAGTCTTATCTCTCCATTCCAGTTCTAACACTTTAGATTGCACTGCTGTTTAGTGCACTTAAACGTACTGTGCGTATTAACCAGTGGCGAAATAAATGGATCTATAAAAGTATTGAGGATTTAATATGAGTTGAAGTTATGCTTTAAATGAGCGGCAAAGTTTCTTCTCTTAGGAGAAAAAAAATATATATTTCAAGCTCTGACACCCTGAAAGCAACAGATCTTCAAAATTTGTTACATTTCATTTGAGCTTTTCACAGCTTTGCATCTCTTTTTCCACTGCTATTCATTCATTTAATGCTTTAAATATATACTTATTTATGATTCATTTAAAACTATCGGAGCATAAACCTGACACTTTTTGTTTTTGTTATCGTTTTCAAAAAAATAATCCATATATTTAATGATTCGGGCTTAAACATGGCTGTCAGGGACATGAAAAGAAATGTCTCAATAATTTTACATCCTGTGACAAATGGTTTAAATTGTTTGCAGGGAAAGTAAACTGTTAACTGTAATAATGTGTGTGTCCTTGACAATCAGTGGAGGCTGTTTGCAGAGGTGACAGCCTCCCACATGAAACAGACAAACACCACCTGCAGAGTATCAAAGTGCTGAATTATGTCTGGCTTTCTTCTGCTATAGTGGAAGGAAACTAAAAAAAACGGAGTGCTTACCTCTTTAACTGAAGCCTGGAAGCATTTCTAAGTTTGTTTAATGTTAAAACCATACAGAAAAAAAAAGGCATGAGTCATGAAAAGCTTTTGTTTCTTCTCTCGTGGCTGTTTTTTCAACCACTTATCTCTCAGATGTTGCTCCGTTGGCATGTTAAGCTCTTCCTGCATGATGTCCAAAGTGGTAGTTTTTTTTGGAGAGTACTGCTATTTTAATAACACATATCATATGCTTAATATCCCAAAAACTTCTGACAAACAGAAGGAGAACAGGCACTTGAATTGAGTCTAATAATAATGAGTATGCCTGTTAAAGTGAAGGAGAGAAGTGAGAAAGTGTAAATAACAGCATTATTGTCACTTCACACCAGCCTACGTTTCTCTTGTTGTCCACAAAGGCAACCTGTCACTGTTCCCCTCTTCATCCCACACAATCAACACAACCTGCTCTGATGCCTTAATGTGAGACAACTGAAACGAGATGGTGGAGAAGTCATGTCAAATGTTGTTTTGACACAAATGTCTCCTCTTAACAAAACTAAAATCTGCTGCAAAGGTTTATTTTATAATCTTAGTTACACTGTAGCACGTTTAGGTTACATGATTGTAACCTAAACGTGTAGTTTAAATTGTGTAGTTTATATTATATTGTATTTTTATCTTGGGGGCAACACATTTATTTTTCTCCCAAATCTACACCTGCAGTTTAATAAATAAATTTAGGCAGTTCAGCTTCTGTCTTACGATGGTGACAGGCTGCATACATCCACGAGGCAAACTTTAGCATTCATTCGAATGTGATACGGTTGTGCGTCAGCAATGAAAACAACTTCCTTTCCAAAAATAAACTCATTCTGTCCACCCCCAGAGAGAGAGAGAGAGAGAGAGAGAGAGAGAGAGAGAGAGAGCGTCTTTACAACTGTTTATTGCATGTACTCAGCTCTGACAAACTTAGTGAGCCTACTACAGTATTTTTTGTGCGTGTACATTAACAGGCTTTAAGTAGTACAGTGGAAAATGTTCATGTCACTGAATATGAGGCATAAAGTCAGCTTAAGTCACTTTGTAGGCCTTTGGAAGACGTAAAAAACAAAAAATCAGGTTTCATTCAAATGAAGTTTAATTTCAATTGTTAGCAACTCTGGTAGAAACTTGTGTCAACATACTCTGAATCCTCCTCACCAGAACAATAAATGACTCATTACCACCACTTCCATAAGTAAGCAAAATAGACTGTTGTTGTTGCTGTTGTTGTTGTTGTTACTCTGTTCTGTTTACCATTGGAGATCATGTTGTTTTAAAAGCTAAAGTTAATGAAAAATGATGCAAACAGTAAAAATGATGTGCAGGTGAAAAGCCTCCCCTTCATAAACATATTTTTAGATTTAAAAAAAAAGACCTAGACCTTTACCTTTTCTACCTTTTATATGGCTCCGAAAGTGAAACTGTGAAAATGTCACTTTGAGGTAGACTAATGGATTTGGAAACAAATTTGCAGCTCAGTTATTTGGCACGTCATGGGGTCGGGATGATTAAACTTGACGGTACGAGCACATTGAGCTTTACATAACTGTATAATCTTAAAATCAATTCTTAACTCTGATGCGGGGAAGCCTGTGTTTTTTATTCTCCACAGTGCTGCCTTCAAGGCTAACAGAGCTCCAGCTCACACAGGAGAATAGAGATCTGAGGTAATCTGAGCATGATGAAATAAAGGCATGGCTTTACTTCTTTCCATTTTCAAAATCAGAAGAGAAAAGTTGGGGATTTTTTTTTGGAAACAGTTTGTTATGCAGACTTTCAGTGTGATTGGAAATTGTGATTCTGCTACATAATTTCTATCGTATGCTTGATTCTTAACGTGTTTACAGAGAAGGTTCGCCGTTGGTACATGAGGCGTGAAAGGCAGACAAGGATTAGGTCACTAAGACAAACAAGTGAGCAGTTTAAACATGAATTAATGCCACGGATCCCGGATGTTGATTGGCTCCGAAATTCCCGCTTTACAAGTCTCTGTGTGCCCGGCAAACCAAAGCGTACATTGTTAACAGCCAAATCTTTTATTGACAGTGGTTTGCAGCGGTTAACCAATGACATGGTGAAATGACATTAAAAGAGTTGTTTGGCGATTTAGGATTAAATAGCTTCAGTTGCTTCCAAAAAAAAATATTTCCCTGAAAACCCCTTTTATCTCCTCCAACCTGAATTTCCTGCTATGCCGGCATGACCAACTCTCCAAAAAAGGCCCTTTCTCTCCTCAGTGTGTTGTGTAAAACAGATGAAAGAATTTGGGATTCCTATTTTCTCTCGCCTGTTTGCACATGAAGGGGAGTACATCACATAAATGATGTTTTGGAGTCGTATAGGAAACGCATTTTAGCCATTTTGGGACTTGGAGGAAGAATGGATGTGATAAGTTAATGAAGTGTTGCAGTCGTTCAGGCAGGACGTGGACTGTGAGTCATGTGCAGTGAGCAGCTGATCATCAGCTGATCCAATCCAACAAACATCAATCACGTACATAGAGGATTGTCTTCACTCATGCCTCGTCTAACAGGTCCTGTAAGAAAGAGAAAACATATCTAAACTAATACTGAACAGTTAATGGTGACAATGGGAGGAGATGAGTTTACTTCAATGTAGACATGTATCAGGTATAATGTCTTCACTTGTGTAGATTTAATTGAGTTACATATGTTTGCTTCTTTCTTTCTTGCTTTCTTGCTTTCCTTCTTTATCCAGCTTCAGATTTAATTTATTCATTCATTCTTAAGTAGGGTTCCTTTTAGATGTTGCCACTGAAACACATTTTCTTCATGAGGTCCATTCAACAGGAGGAATACCCACTCCAAAAAAGTTAAGTACGCAAAAAATACAATCTTCAAAATACAAAAGGACGGAATAAAACGCAAGAAAAAGAACACACTGTACAAACAATAAAAACGACTTTCACTTTCATTGTGTCCACAACAGTATTCATTAAACAGTAGTTCATATATCTAGTTTCCTAACCTACACTTGATCTTTTAAGTACTTACACTAGTCACAACATTCACATTATTTATTCAGACCTTATTCAAACTCATCTTTGTTGAATGTAGTGTTAGTGTGCTCCTTCATATCATAGTCCAGATGATAAAATAGTTTCAGTACCTGATTATTTTTGATGGATGAAAAGGTTTCAAAATGCTACAATAACAGTATGATTAATGTTCCTATTCACTCTGTGCGTCATCGAGTTGACCTGTACAGAGGTTTTTATTCAAGATTCACAGAGCTCAATTATCAGACATTTCTATGTAAACAAAACAGTTGTATTGAGTTTTTTTTTTATTAAAAAAGAACAACAATTTGGGGCTTTTTATGCCTTTGTTGGAAGGATGGGACAGTGGATAGAGATAGAAATCAGGAAGAGAGAGAGAGGCGAATGACATGCGGAAAGGAGCCACAGGCTAGATTTGAACCTGGGCTGCACGCTTGGAAGACGACAGCCTCCATACATGGGGACACGTGCAGAAACTACTGCGCAACCAGCGCCCCATTTAAAGAGTTTTCATTCCTTAATATACACATTAAAACTTTAACTATCGTGACAATCAGCATCAAGTGTGTGTTCATCATTTACTCCGCACTTCATATTTCCACACGTGAGAAACATCTACAGTAAAAAGACTCTGATAAAGGAGGAAGAGCTGCTGCTGTAAAGCTTGTCATAAATGTCAACCCAGTGAATCAATTCCCATATGCTATAGGTTAAGGTCACCCTGGGAAAAATAGAAAGAGAGATAATAGAATATACAGTAAGTTGATCCAGGCCGCTGGGGGATGTTCCTTCCTGCTGAGTCTCTTTTTAACTCCTGCTTTCCTGTCATCCTATCTGCTTTTTCACTCTCCCTTGTAACAGGTCCGGAAATTCTGTGAAACTGACAAGATATCAGGGAAAGTGTGGTTTCGTTGTTTTTAATTAGACGCATCACGTATTGAAGTTTTAAAGCGACACTGGCTTTACTCTCTACAACCAAGACACTCGAGAGGTTACGTTGTTTATCCCTGTCCTCGGTCTTCAGCATTGACTAATATACTCTCTCTCAGCTCTGTTTACTTGAGTGTGAGGGCCTCAGAAACCCCTCATTTTAGTGTTGACATTTGAAAAGACAAAAAACACAGGAACCTCTGGGGGGAGAAATGCTCAGCAGTTGATTAAAAGAGAGGTGGTTCAAAGCATGACAGACGCAGTGAAGTTGATTTTGGGGGGTAGCAGCAAGCAAAGAGGATTGTTTCCTGGAGAAATAATAGAGCATAGAAATGTTAGCACTGCTCTGCCATTTTTTAATTTTATTTTTTTGTGCAGGAAAACCAGTGCGGACAATTAGCTGCTTTTATGACATAATATGATGAGAGCCCAGCTGTGAAATATCAATTAACTCTGTGATATGAACAGTTGGCACTCTGGCTCCTAGCTTTTGGATTTGTAAGTGTAAAGTGATTATGACAAATGAGACTTCTGAAGTTGTGGTTAATATAAGAATAGCCCAAGATCACTCCTAAGGCCAAGGATGGTGTGTTTTGTAATTATAAGCTGTCTGTTTCCCCTTTATAGTGTCAATGATATTTAGCATGGCATGTTTTATAAGTCCTGAGAAGATATCTGAATCTTATAACACCTGAGGAAGAAAACTAATTTTTCGTAGAGTCATTACGGCCACAATGTAATTTGGTTCTATGATTCCTTTATAGCCTGGGAATGATTTTTATGACTGAACCACCCACGTAATATTCTAGGAGCCTGCTCTGTTCTGTGTTGTCTCTCCCACTCATATTAGCCAGGTTTAAGTGCAAGAGGAGTCAAAGAGAGACTGTTTTTCACTCAGCATGGCTCCATGCACAGAGAGTCCGAGGCTTATGAAGACCTCATCACTCTCCATCCTCATAATGGTCCTGTCGAAGAGCCGGATGAGCACTATTACACGCCACAGATCATCATTCACTCGATGCACCCCCCCTTCCCCATAAATGCTGGCATTTTTATTATGCAAGATATTAGTGGGTTTGTGTATTAGCTCAGCGCTCTGCCTCGTTATGCTAATTTCTGAATGTGCCACATGTGCTTTGTTGTTAGTCGGACCGATTGCAGAAATCAAAGGGACTCAGCACTCAGTTTTTGTTCTACATTATGTATTTCTTTTTCCTAATAAAGCTCCATCCTCTGCCATGCCCATGTCATTCTCTTTTTGTGGATGCTTTCTGACAGACCAATAACAACAAGCCTCTGTGGCAAAACCCCGCTGATTCATCACCGTCCTGTCGCCATTAGCATTTATGGTTCATTAGTTGGAAAGCACCCAATAAAAAATATAATTGGGGGCTATTAAACTTTGTTGTGGTACCCAAACAATGGCTCCCACTGAATATGCCTCAGAATAAGATTTTAAAGGTGTAGTATGTACTTTAAAATATTTAAATTAAGAATTGACTAAGCCTATGTTATGTTGAATTCTTACATTACCTCAAATAATTCCAACAGTAATCTGCCTTATGACAGACACAAAATGTTTATTGTTGCCAAGGAAACAACTGTCAAAGACATGCGACATACTGTTGGTCGAACTAGAAAATCTAAATCATGTCAAATACAATTTACATGATTTATAAAAACAAGCTGCTTCCACCCGAATCATAAAATAAAAAACATAGAAAACCACATCCACACATAGACAAAAAGACACATACCAATGCAGAACAACATAACATATATTGCACAAGATCTGCACTATGCTTTCGATCACTATGCTTAGGGGGCAGCTGCTGTGGATCAGTGGTAGAGTCAGTCAAACGTGGCGTGTGCATTGCTGTGTGCACTAAAAAAGGAGAGGAAAGAGGAAACTTACATAATCACTTGAGACACACTGCACTTTCCTCAAACAGATACTAGAATATGTAAGATGGTGGACTTTGCCTGGTCTGAGGGATCTTTACCATTTTATTAGGTTAAGTTAAATGTGTTTTGTTTAGCGGACGGAGTGGATCATAGATATTGCAGCGCCACCAGCAGAACAACACTGACTCCAAAAGTATGTCAGCAGAACAGTCAGTGCCCATGTGAAGGGATGGAGGGTAATTTTGCTTTGCTGTTGTACAGCTTGAGGAGGTGGGGACATCTCCATCTATATACACAGGCAATATCCCTTGATTTACTTTTGATTGTATTTTCATGAACTTTTTCATCTATTTGCAAAAGACCCATCTGGGATTGACTTCTTTAAATTCCATCCACCACTTCTTTCATGATAACTACATAAAGTCGAATGGCATGCCTTCATCTAAACTTCATTTGTGTATTTTTTTTTTTTAATGAGCCAACGAAGTTTAAGCTGTTTGATCTATATCATTCCATGTAATCACTCCCTGATCCAATTTAATTTTGAACTCAGCCCAATTCAGAATAACACAGCTACCCTTCAAGGTCACATGAGATGAAATAAATAATGAAACATCAGTAAACACCATGCAGTACAGAAATTCAGTGGGCCAAATATTTCTATGAGATGATGAGCTGAGGGGGGCATTAATGATTGATAAAAGAAAGTGAAATGCAATCAGATCGGGTAAACAATGCCTAGCTCAGTAAATAACCAACATCTTCCTTCAATAAATTCTACAATATTTTTGTGCAATGCACTGTCGCAACCTTATTCGTAGATGCAACATAATAGAATGAATGCTCTTTTTGTGCTTTCATGTGTGAAACAACCTCACCTATAAGCCCACCAATCAACTCTACTGTGAATTCATGCGTGTGTTTTTTTTAACCTGGCTTTCCAGATCGACACGTCTGGGTCTGATCATCTTGAGCTGCTTACAACAGAAGGCCTTTTGATACCAAGAAAGACAGATGAGACCACTGAGAGTCCCCCTGAGAGTTTGAGGAATCTAATTTAAAAGCTATTTTAGGCTCCAATGCCAGGTACAGTCGCGTCACCTGGGTTGATATTATTGGATGGAATAGAATACACCCTTTGCCAGGTCGCTGTTTGTGTGTGTGTGTGTGTGTGTGTGTGTGTTATAGGAGAAAGAAGCAGCCAGAGAGAGCGGGAAGAGGTGGAGCGGCTTGGGGCCGGCAATGTTTGAGTGAATGAGACAGAGGAGGCAGCCAGAGACGTGAGAGTATGTGTGTGTGTATGTGTGTGTGTGTGTTTCTGTGTCCCTGTGAGTGTTAATGTTTGTAATACAGTTAGCACTTTTTTAACTGTCTATGTAAGCCTGTCTACATCCGCCAGGAGAAGTGTTTGGACTGCATTATAACCAGTTTAGTCAGTGCCACCTCTGTGTGGCGAGAGTGCTTGGATCATTTTCAAGACTTTCTTGTAATCACCTTGTTGACTCACTACGCTGTCGGGGATTGAGCTTTGAGAATGGATGATGTGTGTGTCTGAGCGTGTATTGTGAAGAGAAACAGAGTGTGAGATAAAGTTTGTAACAATAAGTTTGACTCAGGCTGAGCGCAACGGAAAAACAATACACTTCTCTGTGCCTTCTCAGTGCTGTGGCCGTAATGTATTGCTTAGGTTAAGTTCTTTGAAAAATACTACACTTTTTTTTTTCATTGTCTATAAAATAAAAGTTTTTTTTTATGTTTAACCTTCCCCGTATGTTGTTTAGTATTAAGAATATTACATTTCTGGGGTACTGGTTTTGCTCTGTTATAGAGCAGACACACATGTCATGTATAAAAGCAGCAGTCTGCATTGTACTGGTCGACCCTTGGTCCTTTTAAATGCAGGTCATCCCCCACTTTGTCTCCTTACAAGACCTGTAACTCAAAAAGCAAAAAGTCATATAATGACATGAATAACAGTATTACATAAGTGAGTTGTTTTGACCTTATGAGTACCGTTTTTGCACACTTTTTATTCCAGCTTGTGGCAAATGGAGCAGTGGAGCAGAATGAAAGACCAGAAGTCCAACAATTGTTAATTCTTTATTTCAGTACAAAATTATAGAGGTTGACAAGGTCGAATACGCTAAACATCCCAAACAGTTTAGGTTGGGAGAAACTACAACATTAGAAACAATGTCAGTTCAATAATAAAAGCAAAAGTCCAAAATTAATGCAACATTAGAAATGATTTTTTATATTTTTTTTGCAGGGGTGCACAGCCTTTAAAGAAACACTGCTCTGGCCCTGAAGACATTAAGTTCTGCACGATAAAGAAAAGTTAAACTGTGAATCTATACAGACAGATATCCACTGTGTTGACTGAAATTTGAGGTGTTTTCGTTTGCAATTGTTCTTTTCAATTGGTTTGTGTTTTTTGAATATAAATGAACATGTTTATGAATTTTCTCTTGTTGCAGTTGATCTTGCATTTTGCAGCATGCATTTTTATTGACATCTATTGTTGCATTTGCTCTAGGCCTTTCCATCTATTTTTTTTTATTGTTTCTTAATTTGAAGCCTGGAAATCATTTTGGCCGATGTAATGACTTTTCGCTTCCTGACCACTGCTTTTTCTATGCCTTACCCACATCTGTAAAACTTTTTTTCTGTGACCCCTCTCCTGTGGGTTACATGAGTAGATCTGCAAAAAAAAGAGTGCACATGCATGCAAGAAAGGCAGAACACAGTATAGTTGTAGACATGGTCTCTATCACCTGACAGCCCCCTGTCCTGAGCTGAGATGTTTGTCCTCTCCAACATAAACATGTAATACCCCCCTGCTTTACTCCCCAAGCAGGAGGTGTAACTACTTACACATTCCTTTCCCTCCTACAATATCCTTCTCCTGCTCATATTCCTGAATCCCCCCCACCACCCTCATCTCCTCAGCCACTAAAGACCCCTCTCCTCCTGCTGAAGCATGTTTACACAGAAGCGAGTGTGTGCTTTTTCTCCCGCTCCTTCTCTTACAAGAGGCTGTTCAATGAACAGATGGCTGAACTTCCTTTTAAGGATTGATCGCAATAGCCTATCATTTACTGTACATGTGTATAGCATCTGTGTAGGGTTGTTTTATACTGCAGGCATAAGAAGTGGAGGCGAAGGGTCAGGCCTGAAATCGGCCTCACACGAAAGGACATTGTTTCTCTGAGCGAGGTATTTCATAGTTTGGATTGTGGGAATTGTTAGGATGGAGCTGTCACAGCTGGAAATTTAATGCACAGGCTTGTGGTTTATTTTGCTCTCTGCTCTAATATGACACCCTCCACTAAACTCAACTTAAATTCAATGACAGTAACTTAGCTTTTGTTTTAAAACACAGGTACGTATTGGACCTCATCCAGCTTTAGATTTACTGTGAGTATGAAAGAAAGGTTCACTTTTAACGTTTTCCGTGCAGTCATCCTCAAGTGGTTGCAGCTTTTTTCTTTGGCATATTCCTGAGCCATTCTTCCACTGCCTCTTTCTCTTCGTGCCTCTCTGTTTTTCTTCCCCATCTCTTGCCTTCACATACACACATACTACACAGGCATGTCTAAGTGTCTAAGAGTTACATGTCTAAAGAGTTCCAGCAGCTTGTTACTGAGGCTGTCAAAAAGTAGAGACCCACCACAGAGGTGAGGATGTGTGTGAAATCCCTTGAGCCTCCTGGAAGCAAAACAACAACCTACCTCTCTTTCCACAAGGAGGTTTATTCTCCTCACACCTAGCTACTTTAATGCCACAGCTGAGGTCTGTGAAGAAAAAAAAAAAGGTATGCTCATACTGCTGTATAGTAGCTCAGTTCATTTGTGTGAAACTCTTTCGCAGGTCAAGAATTTTTTTTTTCAAGCAATATATCAAAAAGATAAGAACTCCTCAATTTTAAATAAGAAAATGTACCAATTACCATTCAGGATAACTGTGCTTTTAAAACTACCAAAGCAATCTAAAAGCAATAATTCAATAAACAAACAAATTTAATATGTTAAAAACAAACTCATGTGCACCTTATTACTTTAGTCTGTAATTTATTTCCAACTTTTGAATATTTTTAGCCTATTAGACAATCATCTCCAACAAACACAAAATGCCCACAGAAATACAAAATAATAAATTAAGTTAGTTAAGCAGAACTTCAATGTCATGTCTTTGAGGCCACAAAATTTGGCCACAAAATAACATTTACCAAATATGAACAGTCTGTAGTATGAACAGTCCACACATACACATTTCAGCTATTCTTGTTTGATGTGATCAGCTCCTGCTTAGACTATCTCTCCAACACAAAACAACTCATTAAGGAGTTGTGCTCACATGTGGTGAAACCTTGATGAAAGGTATTTGAAACTTTAACTGGTGATTCCAGTTGCAAGTTGACTTTTGGGGTTTTCAGGAAGAAAAAGACTGATGCTGTCATTTTCTGGGGATGACGGTCTGTTTAAAGACATTCGTATACTGTCCTTACAAAAAATGTTCTGATTCAGCTCTTTGTGACAACAAAAGAATTACACTGTTAAGGTTTGGGACAGATCATGGCCTTGTTAAATATTGAAACACTCTAAAACATTAAGCAGGATATAGACCCGGGTTTCTTGTGACAAAGTGAGCATCCTTAATCACTTCCTATATTGGAATTAAATGTTGAACGGAACATCAAGGATGATTGAAATGTTGTTAATATTGAATGTTGGAGACATGATTGCTAAATATGCTTGAGATGTTCTGATTTACAGGAAATTACACACAAATGTAACTTTTAGTTAATAAAAGCGAAAAGGGGAACACACGTTTAAAATTGAAGTTTTGGAAGTTTTTCTTTGGGGTTTTGTCCATGGGTCTTATCTTGATACAGCAAATATTTTTTACGTATCATGTTTCTCTTGATGCTTAGCCAACCTATGGCACTCTGCATAACCTCTCAAGCTGATTGTCATTCCTCTTCCTTGCATTTTATTTTATCAGACTATGCTCCCGTCAAACTGCCCTCTGTTTATGGCTGCTGGTGCCAGTGTAAGCAGGACTCAGACACTCTGCTGCAGTAATCTGGATTGCAGCAAGAAGAGACACCTCAATAAAAACAGATCTCCTGGCTGCCCACGGTCATAAAGGAGAATAAACAAGGTTAGGCAGAATAATTATGCTGAGCTGCTTCCTGGTATTAAGGGACTTACATGAGTTCTTCCATTGTGCAGACACAAGTCCTGGTTTTCTCTCCAGACAGGAGAGCTTACACACATCACATTTCCACTTTCCGCTAAAAGAGCAAGACTCATGCTTGATAGCATTGAGATCTCAGCTATTGTGGTAAATTAATGCTTTAAACAGTTATTAAAATAAGAACATGACTGTAGGGAAGATTCTTACTTTATTCCATTCACAATTTAAATAACAAGTGTCTTGACAAAAATCAAGAAGTGTGAAAATTTAACTTAAGTAGTGTGTTTAATTAAACAATAACTTATTACACAACTATTTAAACAGTTTCATCTGGGCTGGCTTCAGCAGACTGCTCACCGATGCTTTGCTTTGGTCAACAATGTCCATAGATATAATCAGTCAATCAATCCTTTATTTGCACAGCGCCAATTCAAAATAAGTCTGATCTCAGACATTAACAAAAAGAGCAGTTCTAGACTATATTCTTGTTATTTAACTTACAGAGAACCAGCACTTTGCAACATTGGTAACTCCGGCAAGGACAAAATCATAAAACATTAATCATTATCATTAAACCTTTTAACAGACAGAAACCTCGAGCAGAACCAGTTTTATGTTGAACAGCCATCTGCTGCGATTGTGTTGGGGGTGCATTTTGTCCTGAGTTGTGTTTAGCTTTATTATGGCAGCAAGACACAACCTACTGTGTGTGGGTCCACAAGTTCTGTGATCCTTTAATCTGCTTCACTACACTTGAGCTTCTGATTTGAGCATCGTTTAAGTGGGAAAACCACAGTCTATTGAAAATTGGTTGAACATGAAATGTGGATACCGCCAATAGGATTAGAGAAGAAGGAAGGGAGGCATATTTGTCCTCAATTCTTTGTTATCATGCATCTTTCAATAGGAAAGTTTAACATTTCTTATGGACAAATACTACCTTAACCAAGAGTCATTACCAAGCTGTTTTGTGGTGATAAGCTTATTATATTCTAGTCACTACATTGCTTTTAGGGTTGTAAAGCAATATCTATGAACACAACTGAGAACCCCCTTTGACCTCAGTAACATTTAAGTCATTTGAAGCCAACAAGCAACATAAAACTGTGATTGTCTCAGCGTTGCTGAAGCAATATAAATCTGAATTTGGTCACACCATTTGCTCAAACTAACAGCAAAAACCAACAAATTGGTTGTTCATTCAGCAATAGCTGGTGCAAAGTCACATCCTAACAGGAAACGTATGTCCAATTGTGTACAAATAGAACAATGTGTGTGACAGTGGCTGTAACAGAGGGATATGAATGTTTCGCTACAGCAATATTTGTCTCAGTTTAGTTTATGACCATTTTTTTGTATATTATCCACCATGGTCTTTTCATCCAGTGCAATACATTAGCTATCATTTTTTTCTGACTTATTTTATTTTACCCCCTCTGCTTATCCTCCAATTTTTGCTATCCTCTCACTCTTATATCATGTCATGTGCTGTCAGGTAACAGATTCGTATACTCTAGTCCATCTTCAGGATGGACAGTTCTTGACAGTTAGACGTAAAGAAGCCTTTTTTTTCTTTTAGATGCATCCAAATTCCTACCGATATGTGGAGTTGAATGTGTTCTCATCTGACCCCTGGCTCCTGTACAATGGCACAGAGTTTCCTGACATATTTAATAAATTAAGCAAATGATGAATGTTTTGCCACATGGACTGTGATTACACTAAAACCAACATTTGAATGGGTATACTTGAGAGACAGCTGCAGGGATCAACATTTCTAAAAGTCACCACGGTGTTAGCAGATGGAGATGTTCCCCACTCGTAATGCCATGATAATTTTGTAAACAAATCGAATGTGTTCAGGCAAACATTTCGCACTCCAGAATTTTCTGGTATTATTGGACATATGATGCATGTAATCAAAGAGACATGGGTGAATTTTCACAGGATTTCCTCATTGAACTCAGAGGGTGTCATTTGTTGTTTGGTTTAATCTTCCTTGTCAAAAGAAACATGTAAACAAAAAAAATAAATCTCCCTCACTTTATTTTTTTGAAGGATGACTTTTCTGTCAACAATGTAGCACCCAGTATTTCATCCTTCTCAGTTGTGATTCCAGTGCCAAATGTTTTTTGTTTTGTTTTGAGAAGCGAAATAGCCGGCTTTAAGGCACCCCTTCACAAACATTTTGGGCGCCCCTCAGTTTGCTATAAACAACGTGTGGCACCAATACAAGCGGAAAGGCTAACTGATTCAAATAAAACTGATTGTACCTTACCTAAAAAGCCTCTGCATTTTTTTTTTTTTTGTAATCTTCGGGAACAGTATACGGGGTAGAACTAGGATAAATATTGGAGATGCTTTTTTCAAAATCCTAAGAGGTTAGAACAAAGAAAGGCTTCTAGACAGATGCAGAGCTGGCTAAACACTGAAGCTTCCCTGTTATATTGTGATCCCTCTCAGCACACAAATACAGAAGCAAAGCAGACCATCAAAATCATGTTTGTTTTTAATGCCTCAAAATTTTGCAAGGTGATTAACTGCTCATTGCCCAACCACCCTTTTTTATGGCATATTAGATCAGAGATACATTTGAAAGGTAAAACAAAGCAGGAGGAGACAAGATGGAAAAGAGGTTACAGTAGCAGTTTAGATTTGTCGTCAAAACTGACTCAAAGTGAAAGTTCCTCACAAGAGCTTTAAAGAGTAGCTTTTTAAAGGTGCACTGTGTAGTTTTGGTAGAGCAATGTGAAAGTTGGAGATTCTGTGGTATATGTTCAGAACTCTATATGCAATCTGTCCTCAGAGGAAGATGTGGTCCCTGGAACACTGTTTGAAGATAAAATGCTTTCGGAGAAGTTATGGTGGAGTGCAAGAAATCGTAACTCTCGTGGTAGCTTTAAGCTTTAAAAAGTGTTCCAAATTTCACTACCAAATCTACATAGTGCAACTTTACGGTTACAAAACTTGTTTTTTTTCACTTAATTGCTTTCAGATTGTTCACCATCTGGCAGAAATGCACAGATTTAGCTGAATAGCCTCAGACTATTGGCAGGTAGAGCTAGAACAGTTGGCTCCGCTTCCTCGTCCACAGCTTCTTCGAAAAAGTGATCTTGAAGTTTCGAAACAATCATCACCTACCACCATCACACATAGCGCTGATTGTTTATGTCTTGTCCAGTAAGTCATCTTTTCTTTGTCATATTTCTCACTGGCACACCATGATAGTGTCCATCTGCAGGTTTCACATCTTTGATTTTTGGAGGTGCTGTTAAGGCTTCACATAATAACACAGTCACTTAAGATCTGCCTGGAAATCTGTGAACCTTAAGAGTGGACTTTTGAAACACCGCTCATGGGCTCCAGCAGGTCTATCTACTGCCAAGGAGGCACTAAGTGTTTGTTCCTGTCAGCAGTGAGTACCTGACAGATGGCCTTGTGCTGTTTCACAACCCTTGTCACCATCTTCTGGCAACAAACCCCATCAGCAGCAGCTTGTGATAGATTTTAGCACATCCTGTGCAACCGCAAAGTCATTTTTTATTTTTTTTCAGAGTGAAGGCAAACACTTACATACTTCTTTATAAACCTTCTCTGTAATTGAAAAAGTAATACAATACATACAATAATTATTGAGAATTATATTTATGACGACTATATCCACTATGACCATCCCTTCTATCCTTAAGTTTTGAAGATCAAACTAAAGATATAAAAGATAATCCGTTGTCATAATGAGAGGCATTATCTACAATCTTCTGTAGGATTATCAGCATCTGTTACGGCCTGTATTAAATCAAGACTCTGAAAACAGACATGCACTAAACACATGTCACAAAACAGTGTTATGATATAGAGCTTAGTGGATTATTGTGTTGACTTAGAATAATACATATAGAAAATACAAAGTTCTCTTTATATTTTATCAGAGGAGACAATCGTCTTTTGCTGGTGGAAAAGATGGATGTTTGAAATTGTTTGAGAGTCTACTAAGTGCATTGGGAGAGTGGTTTTGATGTTTGACAACCAAATGTCACAGTTTGCAGCGTTGGAAAAAAAAGTAACAGTCTGAGGAAACCTCATCTACCTTCCCCTCATCATATTTCACTTCGGCACAGACTTTTGTTCAGTGGTGTGATGCTAACTACCTTGTTGTAAATGTGATTAAAACAAAGGCGATGGTGCTAGATCCACAATCTGGATCATACCTTTGTTTTTATCTATGACAAAAGAATCAATCGGTCAGCCCCTACAGGTATCTTGTTGTACATCTAGATCTGTTTAGCTGTAAAACTCCTGGATACTTAGGGTGTCTGGTGTTGACCATAAGAACATATTTTAGTTTTCTCATGCCGTGTAAAAGAGTATCCTAAGATACCGGATCTCTTTGTAATGTCTGAAATATAAGCTTGCTCATCTGGTGCTGACTGCCAAGAAGGTGATGGGGAGGACTGAAAACATCTACCTACAGCCAAGATGGTCCGTGTCAGACTGGCACAGAGAGTGTTGTCTGACCCTTCTCACTTCCTCAACCCTGAGTACGAGCCTGTGTTGCTCTGTATTGGTATGTGCATTTTTTGTTTGTGTGAATTTGGTTGATTAGAGTGAAAGCAGCCGAATGTTTGGCAGAACTTTGAGTCCAAGACCAATTTCCCCAAGGGGACAATAAACTGTATTGCATCGCATTGTAAATCTGCCATTTTGCCCTGAAACAAACGTCCTTTTTCTTTACATTTTATACTCTATCAGTATGCACAATGTTTGAGACTGAGATGATCTAGTTTATGTAAATAAGAGACCTAATTTGATTACAACATTGGGTAATACGAAGCTCTGCCTCTCGAACATACTGACTGTCCTCTTACCATATTACAGCAGTCTGCATACTGTATGACAACGAGAACCCTGCACAGCCAGTGATTGTAATCTCAAAGCCGTTGCTTGCATCTGTTGGTTTTATTAAATATGTGCATCCAATATGTCGTCACTCTATTGAAATTGCCAATGACAGAAATCTCTTTCATCTACCAAATCTACAGACGCTCCTGTTGTTGATGAGTTTCTCACAGCCACTCTATCAGTAGGCTATTCAAAGACTCTTCTCTGTTTTGTGTTGGACGTTGGGTCTCGTTGGCCTTGTTTGGAAGCATCTCTTTATTGTGTTCACGCTGATTTTGCCTGAGTTGTTTTTCTTTTTTGCGTTTGGCTCCAGCAAGAAGTACACATTACAAAAGGCACAACATAAGCACAGTAAGACTAAATTATTAAAAGTCCAATGATATCATCTGATGGTAATTTTACCTTACCATGATCTTCAGAAATTAAGGACATGTGTGTTGAAGTGCTGGCTTCTCTGTCAGCAGACAATATGTCCTCCTTCCAGAGAAGTGCAGGTGGTTTTAAAAGCCCCTTGGTTTGTCAGGCAAACCAACAGGAGTTGAAGCAATAAAAGCAGGCATGCAAAACCAACTCAGATACAACTGATTCTATTCCCTGACCAAAAAGCCTAAATATTTTCTAATAAGCTCCACGACCAGAGTGGCAAAATTAGGATGATTGTTGAAAATGCTTTGGGAAAATGGAGAGTTGTTAGAACGCAAAAAGTTCTCGATAACTGATGCAGAGCTGGCTAATTACTGAAGCTTCAGTGTCTGTGACATGGCAACCTGCGATCAGCTCTAGGGAGGAGGAGGCATGGAGAGACAGCTCTCTCCAATGTTTTGAAGATTAGCAGTACCCATTTTTAAACGCTCGGTGTCAGAGTTACATATTGCTCCTTTAACAGTGTTCTTTTTTTCCTTCAATAAACATCTTTTTGTTTAACCTCCATTTTCTACTGCAATATCAAACTTGTAGATTAGTATACTTTAACTGAAGGTATGCGACACAAAGTCAAAGTGACCAAGTTGCAAATTATAGCAGCTTTAACCTTTACTTGCACTTGACCATATAACTCATCCTTCCTCCATTTGGCTGTATCATTGCTTTGCTAGATTAGTTGCTGAAAATAGAAACCTTAAATGGCCAATGCGTGAGGCACCAAATCATTTAGATGGCTGCTTGGACCCAACTTGGATTGTGCTGTCCAACCCTGCTGGGACAAATGCCTAAAAATGTCAAGGAACACGTTGTGTTGCAACACAGTAAACGAGTATCGATCTCTCTTTGTATCTGAATCCATTACAGCTCCATGCCTTGGAGTCAGACTTAAGATGTTCAGTGTGGACTGGGAGAGGGAGATGGACACTATAATGGCTTCAGCGTAAAATCTGGTTGTCAGAGGTTGAGCTAGGCCACCCATGTTGGAAAAGCATGTTGTCATCTGCTGCATACAGATTCCATCTGAAAATGCCTTGATCGGATCCATTTTGCAGGGAAAACAAACAAAACAAAAGCCACTCTTCCTCTGTTGTGCTGCCAGTTTCTGCTCTCAGAGGACTACAAATGTAAATGTATGGTCATTAAGCATTGGAGTATGAGGCCGCAGCTAGGCTTAGCTGTTCCATGTGTGCTGTAAATATTTTCACTTTGGTTTAAGTCAATGTTGTGCAGGAAAATTGAGTCATGAATAAACAGCACACACATATTGACAGATATTTACATATACACAATGTTTGAGAGCACTGATAAGACAAGCATCTTTCTCTCCTTTAGTGTTGCTGAAATTATCTGACATTTTAGTTAGTTTGTTCTAAACTGGCGTGTGATCGAAATCATCTCTCTTGACTACTTGAATTGGTAACATATCATTTCTGATGTAATTGGTGACAGATTTTAATATGCTTCATAGTATGTGTGGCGGTTGAATTAAAGATGATGAAAGAAGTTTGTTGTTGAGCTGCATGATCACTGTCAACCGCTTTCCGACATAGTCTGCAGATTCGCTCGTACACAATGTACAGGTGGGTAGTTGTGTTAATACATAATAATAATTATAATAATAATAGACTTATTTTAAGTAGAGAGAATAAAGACATCTTAAGTTTAAAATAAAAATCAAATTAATTGAATGATTTGAATTCATTCACAAACGGACAAAAGGAAAGTTAAAGACCAAATCAAGCTTCTGCCAATATCACAGACAACAAATAAGCTTTTTATATATTATAACCATATTAATCAAACAACAAAGTGAACATAGTTCGACCAAACACTTGCTGTGTTGAGGCTGAGATCAGTGACTAGAAAGCACATGAGAGACATGAGACAAAAAACAAATAAAAAGACACAAAACACTCCACTTTACTTTGTCTTTTTTTCTTTCTTTTTTTTGATTTTCTAATTTCATTTTGTAAACCCCTGTTTTTAAATCTAGTAAAGGGAGCAGATGGAAAACTGATTCCCTCCTGTTAGGCCTGTTTTCTTCACACAGGCTCTCATAACCTAGTTAAAAGATGTTCAACACTTGTTGGCAACACATTTCTGTCTCATATGCTCAAACGAATTTGCTTCACCAAAAGTTACAATACGACTTTGTATTCAAAAGAGGCTTTTCAGTTTGCTGAATAAAGAAGTTATTGTTACACAGACACATGGAGATTGATCTTTTGTAACATTCTACCTCTGGTTTTGTTTCTCATATCCTGTACTTCATTGCAAATTAGATGTAGTCCTTTGATTATTTGAGTTTCTATGCATGTACATTATGATTCAATGCAGATAAGATGCTGTAAAAGGTGGAAGTATGTGCATGCTTATTTAACAAAGTAATGCATATGTGTAAGCAAACTCTTTCTATGTATGTATGGATTCAGTAGAGTCTCCTGTAGGGATAGCAGAGACTCTCCTGATAACAGTAGTGGCAGTGTGTGCTCAGTGTCACAAACTGTGTGAGTCGCTGCTGGCTACATGGGTTCTTTAAAAGCTCCATGGGATGTCTGAGATTATCCAAAGACACAGGTGCCCCAAAATACCTGCTGTGTGGTGAAATAGTGAAACATGAAATTGTTGTTTTACTTGGTCCTGCTCTGCTCACATTTGTTGGTCTGCACACGTATTTGTTTGTACATGTGTGTAATTGGTGTAAGATAATCGTACTTGTTGTCCGTGCTAACAGCTCATTAGTTGCTCCCCTTAACATTTACTGGCTCAGGTTGATGACAGGTTGAAAAAAAACTGTGTTGTAAATTTAAGAGATTTCACAATAAAAAAGAGACCCTGAGGTCAATGCTGCACGTTATTCTATCACATTTGATCTTCAATGAATCAATCAGTTTTTTGCCATATTTCAAAGTGATACTAAACAGTTTCCCAACAGAGAGAAAGTAAGAAAGTACACCATGATATCATCCTGAACATATCTTAAAAAACTCCAGCAATCATGTAAACATTCAAGTTTTAATTTGATGTATGTGAATATAAGTGACCGAGCTTCATCCATGTCATAATAATTTGTACTTTTTAATAATCTTCCAGTTATTTTCTAACTTGGTGTTTCTAAATTGACTTTATGTTGTCAGGAATTTTCATGTGTGTCAAAACAAACCCAAATATACAAGCAAATGAAAAACCCCACAGTAATTGTTAATTATGGCACAGCAAAAACTGAATTGAATCACACATGCTGCCTTACAAAATGACATCTCCTAACGTCATTATCCAATTAAGAAGAACTGCTTTGACAAAAACAGCAGGATGTTCTGTTTGTTGTTAGTGTTTCTGTTGTGATCTTCAATCCAATACCAAACAGCATCACATACAGGATCATACTCCTGTTAGCTCTTGCAGTTTAACCACTGTATTTTGTCTTTAGCAAGCTTTAAAATCTATCGGTCACATTGCTGATTTCTTTGATGTATCATTGTACACTAGATCAGATCTGATGAAAAAATAATTAAAAATCTGTATCATGAAAATTAGACCAAAAAACATTGTATTCGAAATGCTCGAAATTTCCCACGGTCCTGGAGAGCTTCCTCAACTCATTTATCTCCCTTTTTCCTCCCTATTTTTTTTACTTTGTGTAATATTATACTTAAAGATGAGGTCTTTATCATATAGCCTATAGTATCTGTAGACAAACATTTTCTTAGTGTCTCAGTGTCATAGTCTCAGGGTCATAGTCCCTAACCCATCCATCAGAAAAGCAATTTAAACACAAAAAATAGGCCTATCACAAGAAAACTGTTCAACTGACGAAGAAATAAAGCCAGAGCGGAAACCGACAGTACAATGAAGCTACATTTTAACCACCAGTTTTACCCACCACTGATCTGACGAGTGAAACACATGTCCCAGGCTTTGTGTTATTCAAGTTGAAATCCCTACACTTATGATAAAAAAGACGTGCCTTTGCGATTTGCTTGGTGTTAATAGACACGTTTTATCTGCAGTCATCCAGCTGTCAAGTCTTGTATATTCAAATGTTCAGTTGTAATTTTCTATATGGGTTTACAGAGTGATTCATCAGTGATTGTCAAACAGGATAAAACATGAGACCCAATCATCTATGTCTTCTCAGTGACCCTGCTCTGTAGAATAGGTTTCTAGCATCACCTACTGGATATGAAAAGAAATGTGAACTATTTGTATTCATGTATTTTTTCTTAATTTCCCTCTCACACTCTATCCTTCCCCTCCATTCTTTCTATTTTGCCAAGTCCCTTTTTCCTCCCCCATATTTCCATTTCTAACCTATTGCTCTCCCTTTCTGTCCTCTTTCTAGAATATGCCAGGACATAACTATGAGCTCAAACAGCACAGACCCCAGTCTCTTCCTGACTGCAAACACTTCAACCCCAGCAGACGGAGCCTACCCACAATCCAACGCTCTCCACCAAGGAGTAACGGGCGCTAGCCCCTGGCAGTTTTTTCACGTGAATAATCTGGATGATAATTTAACTTCCACCAGCACGCTTTTAAACCTGACTTTAGAATCACAAAATGGGAACAGAACTGTGGCCCCTGATTCCTTGGGTGGTGGGCATGTTTGGCAGGTTGTTCTTATTGTCTTGCTTACAGGCATGTTGTCACTTGTTACCATCATCGGAAATATCCTGGTAGTAGTTTCCTTCAAAGTTAATCGCCAGCTAAAGACAGTCAATAACTACTTCCTGCTGAGCTTAGCTGTGGCTGACCTCATCATCGGGGTCATCTCCATGAACCTCTACACAGCATATCTTGTTATGGGTTACTGGGCCATGGGCAACTGGGCCTGTGACCTGTGGCTAGCCATAGACTATGTGGCCAGCAATGCATCAGTTATGAACTTATTGGTCATCAGCTTTGATCGCTACTTTTCAATCACAAGGCCTTTGACCTACCGTGCCAAGCGGACCACTAAGCGAGCTGGGATCATGATAGGCCTAGCCTGGTTTGTTTCTCTTATTCTGTGGGCCCCAGCCATCCTATTATGGCAGTATTTTGAGGGGAAAAGGACAGTTCCCCCAAATCAATGCTACATCCAGTTTCTCTCAGAGCCCACTATAACCTTCTGCACAGCAATTGCAGCTTTCTACTTGCCTGTGACAATAATGAGTGTTCTATACTGGCGCATTTACAAGGAGACCCAGAACCGTTCAAAAGAGTTAGCTGGGTTGCAAGGTTCAGGGGTCCGTGGTGGGATAGGAGGTAGAAGTGGGAATGGTGGGAGAGGCAGAGCCCGTTTTGTCCACCAAACAGGAAGCTCGAGAAGTTGTAGCAGCTACGAACTGACCAGGTTGTCAAGGAGGAGGAACACATGTCGGGAGCTGGTTGGCCGCTTCCATTGCTGGCCTGGTGTACGTTCTTGGAGACCTGGTAGTATTCGACATGGTGAGCGTGATCCAGACCAGAGCAGCAGTGATAGCTGGAACAATATTGATGCAGCAGTGTCATTGGACCAATCTGGGTCTTCAGAAGATGAGGAATGTGGGGGCAGAGAGATGATTTCACAGAGTCATGCTATTTTCTCTATTGTTCTCAGCCTACCTGGTATAAAAGCTGCTGTAAATTCACAACTTACATCATGCGAAGATCTGGATGCAGCCTCAGAGGAAGATCCTCTCAGGGGAGCAGAGTACAACCGGGACAGCATCTCAACTCTCACCACCAACACCACTGCTGAAACTCCCGAAAATGAGGGAACAAACAGTTTAGAAAAGAACTATCACCAACGCTTCTGCTCACACAAGATTCAGTCAATGCCTACCATCCAGCCTAACTCTAACCAAGGCTCTCTGGATGGTCCCCAAACAACTACTACCACTGACAGTACTACCACCAGCACTGCTACTAAATCTCCTTCTGTCCCAATGTCTTTCAAAGAGGCAGCTATGGCAAAACGTTTTGCTGCCCGGGCTCGAACCCAGATCACAAAGAGGAAGCGCATGTCCTTAGTGAAGGAGAAGAAGGCAGCTCAAACTCTCAGTGCCATCCTCTTTGCTTTTATCATCACATGGACACCTTACAACATCATGGTGTTGATCAATGCCTTCTGCCAAGAGTGCATACCAGAAACCCTCTGGGAAGTAGGGTACTGGTTGTGCTACGTCAACAGCACAGTTAACCCAATGTGTTATGCATTGTGCAACAAGACTTTCCGTTCAACTTTTAAGATGATACTGATGTGTCGCTGGGATCAGAAAAAAAGGAGGAAACTGCAGTTCCAGCAGAGGCAGTCAGTGGTCTTCCATAAAAGGATTCCCAGGGAGTCCACGTAAATGACTAATAGTCTGGACTGTTGATAACACAAGATCTAAAGATAAAACATAGGACACGGAAAATGGAGGACAACCTTATTGATGTTTATGTGGAGTTTCTTTGCTCAGAAATTCTTGATGTATTTCTATACTGGTATGTCAAGCACAGGAATCCTTTGTGGTGGTCTTAAGGTGTGTGTTTGTGCATTTAGCAAAGCTGTTTGTATGCGTAACAGGTTGTATTAGGTGAGGTCCAGAGATGAGTACTGTCCCTCTTTCCTTGAAGAACTGTTTACCATTTCATACAAGTACAGCTAAGAGAAAATGAACTGATGAGTGGTAAAAATGATAGAAAAGGGCTTTTAAATGCTTTGCAGGGGAACTATTGAAGTGCAATTGACAAAAGGGTAAAATATATCTTTGTAAGGGGATGGGGGATTAAAATTTCTTATCATTTCTCTCTGTGGGTAGCTAGATCTGTAATGTGCAGAGTGGTTTTGCATTTCAAACAAAACAGTGTATCTGTAAAACGTCACTGAAAGCCGAGACAGAAAATTATTGTTTTCCTAGGCTTCTTCACAGTACTGATTTGACGTGCCATCCTCTTGACTGGCATTTGTTTTAATCAGAACTTCTGTAAATTGCCTTTCTACATGGTTATAGCTTTCCTGTGTCTGATTGAATATGAAAAAAAAAAGTTCTTAAATTGTGTCCTTACTTTCAGTCAAAAGAGATCTGTTATTTTGTGATATTCATCTTTGGGTTTCTAGATATTCCTGAGATTTTGAGCCAGTCTGAAAATAAATCTTCTGATGATCTGAGTTGTGAATATTTTTGTGGCACTACGGTTAGTGAACTGCTGTTGTGTTCAATGTAATTCTTGTGGTTTTTATGGTGGAGACAAACAGTACATTGGTTGTGTTTTTATGTACTTGCAATTCTCTGTCACAAGTTATGATTATATGATGACAATATGCTCTTTGTGTACATTTGGATATTTCTGACTTGATACACAGTGATTTATTGCACACAAATATGTCCATTTATAAAGATGTGTGTTTTGACTTTACAATACCTTTTCCATTTCTAAAATAAGATACTATACATCTGTGGCTCTTTGTAAAAGGACACCCTCTTTGGTAGAGCAATGGCAGCCTCTAGTGGTGTTAGAAAGACCTGTTGTCAAGGCTATATTGATGTAAGTCCAATTTTTACATTGCAGTATCACAAATCCAATTTTGCCAAATTGAAGTCAAAAAAGCAATTAAAGAAACAATATTTTAAAATTCCGTATTTTTTATTGTTGTTCACACTGTTTCTATTTACTTTACAGAAAATGGGTGAAAAGCATACACAAAAGAGTTATTTTGAATTAAACTTGTAATGCTCATCATGTTATTTCTTAAGTTGATGGTTATTTGCCACACTGAAATCTTCTACATTGCCCAACACATTAAAGGCAGTGGAAACACTAAATGTATACAACTGGAATATAAAAAATAAGTATATATTTATCACACACATGGTATGTATTATTAGCTGGTGTTAAAATTCCATGCCTGTCATGTTTAGAATATTTTTACTGCTTGCAACTCGGTGTGCTAACGCTTAATTACATTTACAGCATAATAAAAGATTTTTGTATTTGCACATCAGGATTGTCAAGCAAAATCTAATCTTTGTTTAATTTCCTTTTTTTCACATTGATTCATATATTTTAAGTCAATGAACAGCCCTTTGACTTAAATGTTCCTTTTGCAATTTATGATTGTGTCATTTACATAATTGTCTTAATTTAATTATATTTCTATTTTCACCTAGCATGAACTATTTTTATTTTGTAAATCTATGTTTCCGTTTTGACTCTATTGGTCACCAGGACTTGAACGGACGACCCCCAGTTCTCAATCCAAGTTCCCACAGACTGAGCTACTGCTGTCCCCAGGAGTGGAGAAGCTGGGGATTGAACCCGGGGCATTCCAAATTATTCAGTGAGATGTTCACACACATGATTGGTACCTGCAACTGTTGAGAGGACACCGCTGAAACTAATTTAACAACTTGGTTTAAAAAGCGACATACTGTTTCACAAACTGGAAAACGTAATGAAATGTTAAATATCTTGTGTGGAGTTTTTCAGGACTTTTACTAATCAATATTTAAATTCCAGCACACATTCATTCATAACAGAGCATTAGCACCATACATCTAATTCTCACCAGAACCACATTCAGATGTGGCCTTTTACTGTTCAACCGTTCTGTATGCATGAAGAAGCCTGAAGTCAGTGAGGGGAAGTCTCAGACAGCGTTAATAGGAGATGGCCAAGAAAACCAGACATGTGATGAGAAAAATACCAACTTCATGTGACCCGGGCAAGGAGTGGCTCATAAGACAAGACAGACACTCATTTGTGTTGTTTTATTCAGTCAGTGCTGAAACCTCGAGGAGACTCCGTCAGTCAGGCAAGTACTGTGTTTTTATAATATGTACATTTTTAAATCAAACTGGCAGGTTTATCCATACTGTTTTCAATTGAGGTTAAATATGACTATTTGGCCAAAAATGGCTTTGTGTTTTAACTTATCCTCGAACAAATGTGAGCTTGCATTTTCCCTTTCCAGTAAGATTCCTATTTCTAAAATGTATGTGTATTTCTGTGTTTCCTTGCTTAATTTAAAGAGGTAAATGAAATTGCTTACTTGTGATGAAATGTGACAAACATTGTTTTAATTCACATTAAATGGCTCCTCTGTATTTGTAATCTACTCATAAACATTGATAATCATGTATGCCTTGATTTCGGACATGATACTTGAACTAGTTTGGACATGAGCACTGCTAACTTGAAGAGATACTCACAAAATGAAATGTTGGCCATCTACTTTTCTGTTCCCCTTAATATAAACTAAATTTGTCATCTGGAAACATTCAAAGGTATTGTCAGTGTCAAAAATCTTTGCTTTTTTAAATGAAAATACCAAGAGTGATTTGTAAAATCATTTCAATGCAATTTTTTTATTTATTTTTTCCCGAGGATAAGTATGCCAATACGATCTAGATTGAATTATCCGTTTATCCTAATAAGTGTTTCAATCTAAAAAGCTGGAACCTGAAACGTTATGCTTTTTTCTGTCATTGAAAAGCAAAAAGTTATCAAGCAAGTTTCTGATGAAATTTCTTCAGACTGGTTACTTTAGATTATTTAGTTCATTTATAGACCAATCAGTTCAATTATCATATAAATATGTTACTGTGAATTATGAATAATGGTAATCACAGCGTAGCTTTCATATTTTGTCGGGTGGTAGTAATAGACATATTGTTGTGATGAAACATGCAATGGAGCTTATAACATTTGGACCTCGATAAGTATAAAAAAAAAAAAAAATGTTTCCTATGATAGCCTATAAACAATGCACTACCATTACCTCATGAGGCTTCTGAGAATAAAATACCTTTTCTTTTTTTTAATGCAACACAAAGCTTCGATAACAAATGCATTCATATGATTTGAACTTGTTCCTTTTTCTTTACTTTAATCTCTCTAGCTCTTCACCACCTTGTTCGTATCCACAGTGTTTATCATGCATACTATTAAGACGGTGGAGACCCAAGTGCCCTTTCTTAAAGAGAGTTTCTTCACCACCACTTTCAAAGGCAGGAGGAAGAGCAGTGTTACCAACATCCTCCGGAAACAACAACAACAGCACTCACTCCTGAGTCTACAACAGCAGCAACAACAATGCATTTTAGAGCAGCAGCATCAAAAGCAATTTCTTTCCACTGCGGTCGAAATTGGACAAGGACAGAGCACTCCAGAGCATCAACGCCTTGCTCGCTCAAAGAGCAACCCGTTATGCAAGACGGTAGAGCATGCAGGAGCAGATGGGGATAGAGAGGAGGAGCAAAAAGGGAGTAAGGATCAGAGAGTGAGCGAGCATGAGCTGGGGAGGAGGGAGGCAGAGCGGGGAGTGAGTGGTAGAGAGCCCGCGGCTGTCAGTGCCAGTCTCCTCCTACTTTCACAATCAGCATCAGCAGCACTGGGGGAAGCAGCATCATTCTCACAGCTGCCTCTAACTGTGGTGGGCAGACAGCAGGGATCAGATATCTCTGAAAGGGCTCTGACCGACAGAGAACCAGCAGTAGTCCCGGAGAAATCACAGCATGCCCAGCAGCTTCGACCCCAGCAGCATGGCCTGTTAGCCAAGGGTGTCCGCCTGCTGAGGAACATGGGAAACCAGGAGGCAAAGCAGAAGAAAGGAGCGGGACATGGTGGAGCAGCAGGGGATGCAGCCTGTGATGGTGATGCTGACGAGAGGGAAGTGGACAAGAAATCTAAAAAGTCCCAAAGTAAGACGAGCAAGGGAGGAGGAGAAAATAGCAATAAGAAGAAGTCAAAGTCAGAATCGAAGGTTTCTGTGTTTTCTGGCATGAAGATCAGGAAGAGTTTATCAAAGGCCAAGGGGTTGTCCAAGGATGACGTGCTGGACGATGACAGGTCAGCGCCCTCAGGCAAATCAGGGCTGAAGCCTGGTGTAGAGGCGAGTCTGTCAGCTGACGAGATTGACTTGCTATCAGATGTCGAGGGGGATCTAAGCCACTTGACTGCAGAGAGTCACCATTCTGTGGTAGAAGAAACTTGTCGGAAAACAAGTTCAGGATCAGATGCTGACCTCTACAGTTTTCACTCAGCAGCCGCTGAAAATGAAGACCTGCTCTCTGACATTCAGCAGGCCATTAGAGACCAATGTGTTGCCAGCGAAAAGGTACTGGAAATGGTGGCTGAAAGTTTGATCACTGAGAGGGACAAACCATCTGAGAAAACACCATCTGAGCTGTGGTCTAATGTGGATACAGATGTTTCCTCTCCCGCTGTTCCTCGAGAATGTGCGCCTCTAGAAATGAATAAGAAATTAGAGAACGACAGTTGCGAAATACCCATGTCAAGGAATTCATCTGGTCCAGGATCCTTAAGTGGGAGTGGTCCACCATCATCCACACCAGACACAGAAAGAAGCAGTGGTAGCATTTTTCCCAAAACAAACAGCACATACAGCTTCCCTGAAACTACCACCACCACCAACACCTCATACGAGAGTGCTGAGGAGCCCCAGGATGACCTGGAGAGCCCCATTTTGCAGGGGGGTCAGGGAAATCTGAGTGTGCCATGTGTCCGTTTGGATCCTGTGGTGGCAGGAGCAGGTCCGATTGGGTGTCACAAGAGTGTGAGTAGCATGGACTTGTCAATTGAGAGGGAGGCTGAGGAGGAGGACATTCGAAGACGAGACTTCCTGTCACTAAAAAGAAGGAAGAGTAGTATGTCTTTTAGTCAGCTAACACCAGACATTGGTTTTCAGCCGAGACGGAAGTCGTCATCCACTGTCAAACTCTACCCTCCAGTCCACCCCTCCTATGTTAAAACCACAACTAGGCAACTCACCTCTCCAATTGGCTCTCCCATTACCAGCCCCAATGTGCCCAGGAAGATAGATGTCACCATTGGTGCAGTGGACTCCAACAGGGCCCAGCAGTTTAGGAGGCACAAGCAAAGATCCTGCTCCATTGCTGGGCCACTCGGTGTGTCTACAGACTGGCTCACAGAGCTGGAGGAGCTAAGAGCAAGGCAGGGTGATGGAGCCAAATTCTCAGAGTCTGAGACGATAGAAAAGAGTCAAGCAAGTGGGATTTACTGGACTCTGGGCTCCAGGAGAGCACATCATGGACGGAAGAGTTCCATGTCCACAGTACCTTACCTGGATGTCTTCTCTGGTGAGTCACATATCACACAGGTAGCTCAATTGTGTATTTGCATTAAAATCATTCGTAGAGATCAAGACCTGTTAATAATGCACTAAGCTCTCTCTAAATTATTATGGGTAAGTTTTACAATAGTCATTAACAACATAACGCCACATGGACCCCCAACATGCTGGATAGTATTGTTCTTCTGTGGTAGCGATTAAATCTAAATATATTCATACAAACGTAGTGAAATAACCCCCCCCTCCCAAAAAATAAATAAATAAATAATAATAATCCTTTCATCTTGTAAGTAAGGTAATACAGAAGTAGTTGTATTGTGGAGCGTTATGATTGTATGGGAGGGTTTGGGGGGACTTTAGCCAATGAAATGTTCCGTGGATGAAGGAAAATATGAATGGAAAGGTGCCAGGAGGTCTATCCCCAGTGAAACACATGAATGAAGAGGCACCTGTAAATATGGAACAAAAATGCTTTATCATCAGCTACTGGATGAAGCCCATATTAAACCCGAGTCTTTGTATGGCTATTCATAAAGACCAGAAACAAAAATAAGGCTAATAATTATAATATCTGTGTTTCTATTGTCACCATATCCCATCAAAAATACTAAAACAATTGACATCAATTCCTCATGGTATAAAAATTCAGGTTAATTACCCTTGTACCCAACTGTAGAAGTGAAGCTTGCTTATGCAAAACTTCAAGAAAAAGTAAGTACACTCAAGTAGCACACAAATAGACACAAATGATACACAGTACACACAAATAGCTGTGTAATTTGCAAGTATTTAAAACAAAATAACTAATTTGTTTTGTTGTGGATGTTATATGTTAAGGAATTGATAAAAATAAACAATTTTACACAGAATGATTGAAACTTGTCACTGTAATGGTTGGATTTAGTAAAGCATGTTCATCGTTTGTTTATAACGTTGAAGCTCTATGGCATAAAGGATACACATAATTATATTTTAGTGAATACAAGCCACAACTGATGATAGGATTGTTTTTGGGCCACAAGACTTTCCTTAAATGTGGTAGAAAATCATTAATTCTAAATACTTCTCTGCTTTCACAAAGCATCATGGTGGGAAAAACAAAGACTACTTCTATACATTTGAATTGTCAAATGTATTACTTATTGTTTGGAATCCCTGATTTGGTAAATTTAACTGTATTTGCTTGGTCTTAAACCCCGTCCTCATTTTAGATTAAGTGATTATGCAATGCTGCTGTGAAATCATTATGGTAATTGCCCCGTAATTTAATTTCTAATGACTTACAAATTATGACATTACAAACATTAGGACAGCTTGAATAACAACTTGTTGTTTCAAGCTCATGAAAATTATGATGAAACAGTGGTGGTTCTTTATTGAGAAGTGTCTTCAGAACAAAAGGGTTGTTCTAATAAAACAATGACACTTTGTTTTCATGTCTACTGAAGTGCCTTTCAAAAGCTCAGCTGCTCTCCAATGTCTGAGCCCGTGCCCATAAATCAAAGGACAAAATGACAACACTGCCACCCACCCGAGGCGATACCATTCACTCATTCCACTAGACACAAAAAACAGCACATGCACTGACACACACTCACACACACACACACAGTCCACATTTGGGGATGTTAAACCAAAGTGACAGTTTATCTGCATGACAAAAATAAGTCCTGATATGAAATCCATTCACATTTCGTCAGGTTAATTTACTGGAGCCAAGTAAAGGAGGTCTAATAAACCTAAAACAACCAACCACATTTGACCTGTGTAACATTTCATGCTACAGTAGGAAATGCTGTATGCTGTGCCGATCAGTTCATGTGGTTTAGACGTTGCTGTATGTCTGAGGATGTGAAAGGAGAGAGGAGGGGTTGTAGAGTCAAGTCCAGAAGCACAAAAATCACATTGAATTGTTTAAAAATAACACATTCACTGAAACAGATTACATAACTCAGTCTTTAAATGACAGGAAGTAAACTGATATGACTCTGGATTCATGTAAGAGTAATTCCAGGTCATGAGTCTTAACGGTTGTATTTGTTTCTGTGGATTACATCACAAACTTGACTTCACTGTACTCCAATCATTGGATACATGATACATAGTCATATGACTAAGCTTATTCATTCATTTTGTGTTTTCTCCTGAATCACATGGGTTTTTTTTAAATATCAAGCTGGTCTGATCGAACATTGTGTCATGGCTTATTTTCTAAGTATTGGACACTTTTTCTTTGAAGACTTTGATGTCAGACATTTCCAACTGGTTATGTGGGCTTCTGCTTGTACCAGATTTTTCTTATCTGGGATCCAAAACCTGCTCAGGGATCTGGAGATTATGACCAATCTTGTCATTCAGTAATCAGACACAATATAGCCTACAGTGTTTTTCAGTGCATTATGTACGAGTGAATAAATGCTGTAACATGAACACACGTTAATCCACCAAAACATAGTAGTTTGAAAAAAGTAAAGAATACAGTTAGATTTACTGCTAACTTGTATTTTGAATTTCATTTAGCTTTTGTAAATGTTTGCACTGCACAGTAACACCATTTGTCTTATCACCCACATGTAAACGGTGTGAAGAGAGTTTGCATGTGGAGGTGTTTAATTATCACATCTGAAACTGATAGTTTTCTTTTTTAGCCTTTGCTTTATATAACATGTTATCTACTTTATATGCTGACTTATCCAAAAATAAGTACAAGTACAGCTTATATTTTTCTGAATATTCTTCTCCAGAATAAAAAAAAAATGGAGCCTCTTGGTTCAATTGTATTCTTCCACTTCACTTCTCCTTTGTTGTCAGGTCGTACTCTGTTGGACCGGCTGTGCACACATCATGGAAGTGACTCTGCAGAAGAGGAGGCGAAGGCATTCTGTCAACGAATGTTGGTCCAAGGTCTGCTGCACCCCTTCAATGACAGCGCCATAGAGCTACATGGTGAAAGCACTGTATCCACAGTCTTCAATGTAAGACCTTTATCTACAATTTTACCACACTTAGTTCACAAAAACAATGGCATGAGTTGCATGATATCGTCCTAACATGAACTGACGTCATTGAGGTTTTTGTCCAGATAAAGTCTTAATAAACAAGACAAAACACAACATTTCTGTGCAGCAATGATTTTTATGATAGCCTACTACAAGGGAACTATTATAATTGTTACGAATAGAAAGGTCAACATTTTACACTTCAAAAGACAATAATTTCAGCTACTATAACCCAGCTACATTTCTGCCTAAAGCTACCACATTGGGATGAATCTTGTTCGACATTCTCCAATCAAAGTGATTTACCTTTAGGCCAGGTAAAAGGCAGCATGTGTCTAATAGATGATAACCTCCAACAATGTTCTGTAGTTTAACGTGATATACAGTCATCAGCTTCATGTAAAGCTTACCCTATCTATGTTTCTATATTCATTGCTGTTTTACTGTAATTCCTCCCATAAACCTCTAATTATATGGAGAGCAGATGTGCATGGATACAAATTTCATGAATCTTTCATACTCCATCCTTGTAATACTTGGTTCAGACATCTCATATGCATCACATTCCCCTCTGTTCACCACAGCCACTGTTGGAGCCATTCCTATCAAATTATCCTTGTCACTGGATCCACCCATCTGAATTACATAAATGTTGGTAAATTTAAGAAATTAGGCACAAACACTTTTGCTTTCTAAAGTAGAGGTAGAAAGGCTGCTCACTAGCCTGAGTAGCCTAATCAATGCTATTTTAGCATATCATCAATGGAGATACCTGGTTTTAAAGTTTTGCATTGGAATACATTTGGATTTGGATTATTATAATTTATGTTAATTTCTCCAGTACACGAGCATTAAGGATGCACAGCTCACAATTTAGGTATGTCAAACCTGTTTTTTCAAACCTTGTTATAAATACTGGGAGGTAGCCATGACTATATGTGGTCTCATTTTTTGTAGTGTGAATATTTTTTTTTGTCCGTCATTTAGGCCTATCTTTACAGCAACTGAACAAATACAAATCTATATTCCATGTAGCAAATACCTACAAAACTATTGGAATTATTTCCCCCTCAACTGTAGGCCTATACTTAATGTTTTTATTTGAATACTTTGCATTTTTTAACACTAACATGTTTTTATGGTAAACTTTACAAAAAGTTATCTTTCACAACACATCAGACTTGTATATATAGCTTGTACATATATCGTAAATGTAAGTGAATAAAGAACTGTGCGGAACATATGTAGGACCATGGGGACTCATGGCTGCCCTGTCTTTAGACTCCTATCTTGTTGTTTTTCTCAGTTTAATACCACTGAAAGTAAACAGATTAGTGCTGGCTGCTCAATGCACCTCCCCCACAGATGAACTTGCATGGACATTTAAGAACATGAAGGGGCAAATATGCATAACTAAGTCCAAACAAATGACATATGAACATAAAAAAGAGAGGCCATACATATACAAATCATGCATGCTCTAAGGGTGTTCACATGAATGCATTCCTTAAATATGCTTCTTATTCTGTTCTGCTCACATCATGTACAGTACATTGCAGGGCACTTCTTTTTATCTACAACCTTGCCACATGCATACTTCCTTTATATAAGGAGAGCCTCGGACAGTATACATGTTCCAGCATTTCCTTGCATGATTGGATTAAAGCAGTCCCTGTGACACTACTCTTAGTCACACACAAATGCAAACACACATCACACACACACACATCTGTGCTTGCGTAGACCATCTGCTGACCATGTTATGTAACAACTCCACGTGCCCTGAGCTCGGGCTGCTCTTCCCCAGCTAAAAGCTCTCCATGTCAGGATTGGACCAATGCCCATACTCTTCTTTTGTCGATGTGTGTGTGTGTGTGTGAGAGAGAGAGAGAGAGAGAGAGAATGTGTGTGTGCATGTGCGTGCGTGTTTGCGTGCATGCGTGCGCATTTCCACAGTCTCTATCTTCTTCAGTCTAGGATTTGGCCCTGAGTCCTGCATTATTTAACTTGACCAAGAATAACCTTTGCTGTTGCTTTTCACAATGGGATGTCTTTGTTGTTGCTCTCTTTCTCACAACAATCTCTCTTGGATATATTCCATTAAATCCCTCACCATTAACTTTCAAACTATGTTTCCTTATTTGCTTTATTCCATCTTTCATTTCATTTCCACCTTTTTCTTCTCTTTTTCCATTTTCCTGTCCTAAAATATCCATTCTTCTTCCTCATCTCCTGTTTGTCGTACATTGAGAGTGATGTGTTTCTTATTCTTCATACCCCTGAAACTAAAACACTCCACCAACCTCATTCAGCTTGAAAAATAGGGTTTGTGCAATGAATAAATGAGCATAGCATATAACAACAACAACTCAGTTTAAATCGACATTCTCCTTTGCATTCTCCACATGTTCGTATGTATCTTTACTATACAATTAGCTCTGTAGGAATTGGAGAAATGAAACCCCTAAGTAAGGCAATATGATTGTTTCCACACTATAAGCTGTCAGGTATTGCTACCATATCACTGCCTCCCCTGGTGGATGTTATTAACCTTTAATTATGGTGCATCCCACCATGTGCACAACTGTTTGCTCTATACAGTGAGAACTAGTCCCTGGTGGGATCTTTAAGTTCTAAGAACAAACATCTAACCTCATTTACAGCATATGCACTGACTTGTATTGTTATCTGCGTGCAGGAGGAGCAGCTGTACACGTGGGCCTCTGTAGGCCTGCCAGTGTCTTCTCACCTGTGGGAGCTGTATGGGGGGCGGACCACAGGCAGAGAGCAGAGCTTCAGATCAACTTTAAATCAGTCATCAGTTAAGACCCCAGGAGTCCTACGCTCTCAGGTGTGTACATTCTTCAACTATAAATACTTTACAGCATGCTCACCCTGTCTACACTCTGCATAGGGTTTGCTTTGATTTATAGTAATTCTGTGCTCTATACTATTGTTATAGTTATAAGTGTAAAACTTCAACAGTTTATTGCCTGTATTAAACTCTATATGCAAAACTCTTTACAATAATTGTTACACTTTAAATGGCATATTCAGTTTGATTACATCTTCCTGCAAGACCCACTTTGTTTTTTTGATGTATGCAGTGATAAATTGTGAATGTCTTTCATAGCGCAAGACTGCCTCTTACGTGATTTCTTTTATAGAAGTATTATTATGAACGAAGTCCACATATACAAATAAAACATATATTGTAGATGGGAGGCAATATTGTTACGTTTTCAGCACACACACATTTACTGAATTGCCCTGCATACTGGCAGGATACTAAGTCCTTGAAGGCGTTAATAGATTAGAGTTACAGTATATGGATTATAAAGTGTTTTTCCTCATCCTTAAATTTCTATTTTGTTATTCTTCTGTGCGATACAGAATGAATTGTGAGAGGAGTTTAATGGAAAAAAAGACTCAAAATTAAACTTTGAATAAAAGGCAGAATTAAAACACAAGACTGGAAGATTAGTTATAAAGCCACATATTTAAGAAACACAATTCAATTATACAAATTAAGGGATTCATATTTAACTTGATTTTTAAACTGGAACTACAAGAACTTGCGCGACTCTGTTTCTCTAATCTCTGTTTTGTTACTTATAATTTGGCCCACAAAATCTTTATCAGAGTAAATCCCCGCTGTAAATGGTTCTTTGTCCACCAGAGGTCAGGCTTGTCTTAAAAGACCTGTTGGAATATCACAGTGAACCTCCCTGTTTCCCAGTTGCATTAATAAATGAGAAAGTCCATACTGCCTGAATATTCTCCTTAAGAGCCAACGATGTAACCACAAGTGGGGAATTTTGCTAGCAGACATGGACCATCCCCATGTGAGGCCCAACGAGACATTCTGTCTCTGGGGTCAAATCTCTCGCCATCCCCTCATCCCTGCACTAACCAGACTGGAGCCAGAGGTCTGAAGGAGTCTAGACTTCATAGACTTTCTTGACCCTTCTTCAACTCATAGCATGTCACTTTGCTTTCTTAGTTATGGGTGTTGCAGTCTTTATAAAGTGCCACATATCGAAAGTGAATGTATCTGTGATTTAACAGCTATTCCATATGTTTCCAAAAAAATAAAGAGGCCAGTTTCATCAAGGAAAAAGCACAGATGTGTTGTTTTTATTTTCTACAGTTTCCAGTTTTTAACCCTGATGTGTTTGCTTGTTAATTTAAATGTCTCTTTTTGTTTGCTGACAGACAGAATCGTGCAGGTTGAAATCAGCTCAGTCTTCTTCAGAGGATGAAAGCTGTCTTATCCCTCAGCTGGAGAGGACTATCGATGACCTGCGGACTAAGGTTGCCCTATTGGAGGGCCAGCAGGCCTCCTTGTCTAAGGACGGCTCTGATAATTCTGGCGCCCTGGGCGCTGCCAACCACAAGGCCTCACAGATGAGAGGAGGGCCGTTAGCAAAGACGAGCAAGGAGGTATCTGTGCAGACGGCGCCCCTGGAGGAGGGGTTTAAGTTTGTGCCTTCCAGTGGAGAATCAGGGGCCGTGTCATCCTCTGTTTCATCCTCCATCGCCATATCTGAGAGTTTCGTTTGCATGTGCCAGCAGAAGACTCAAATCAGCCTCCAACCACCTCCAGTCTCTGGTGGTGCTCCCCCTCCTCCTCCTCCTCCTCCACCACCTCCTCCTCCCTTACTTGGGCTCGGATCCTGTCCACCACCTCCTCCACCTCCTCCTCCACCCCCAGGTTTTGGTCCTCCACCTCCCCCTCCACCACCAGGTTTTGGTCCTCCACCTCCCCCTCCCCCACCTGGTTTCGGCCCCCCACCTCCTCCCCCACCACCGGGTATGGGCCCTCCACCGCCGCCCCCTCCACCTGGAATGGGCCCCCCTCCTCCACCCCCACCCCCAGGCTTTGGGCCTCCACCTCCACCAGGCCCCATGCCCTCTATGATGGTACAGGAAGCTGCCCCTGCCAAGGCAGCAATCGAGCCCCCCAAGCCAATGAAGCCGCTATACTGGACCCGCATTCAGCTGCATGCTAAAAAGTAAGGATATGCTGTTATAAAAGTGAAGATAGATATGGATCATTTGCACACAGGTATTCTCTGAACAGTAGAGAATTGAGAGGAAGCTTGTACACTTAAGATAAAAATCGACCAAGCACTGTGACGGTAACCTTGTGGAAAATAAAAGTGATGTAGTCCAGGCATTGTGGTCAGCATTGGATAGACTTGAACCAGGTTTTCTTTCCTTAAAAGGACTCAGAATTGTTGCTGAATAAACATCTAGGAATAGACTACCTGATTCACTTGCAAGAGTGAAAGTTGATACTGAATGCTAAATATTATTTGCACTCTGACTTATTTTACAAGTGCATTAATTTTAATCTTAAAAAAAATGAAAGAGTAATAGAAATAACATAAGGGTATGTGGAAATGTTAGCAGCATAAAATTTAAACGTAGGAGTGGACTTTTCCAAAAGTTCATGGCTAATTAGAGTTTTCCTATATGCACTGTAGATAATTCTCTCATTATTTTTCTGTCTTTAGACCCGTAGGCTCAATTGTGTGGGAGAAAATTGAAGAACCCAGTGTGAACTTTGAAGAATTTGTAGAGCTATTCTCCAAAAGTGCTGTAAAGGAAAAGAAAAAGCCAATTTCAGACACGATCACCAAGTCCAAGGCCAAGCAGGTACTGTACAGTATCTTCTCAAGTTTTTTTTATTTTTTATGTGTTGATCTTTTTGTGTTTGTCTCCATATGCAGCAAACAAACAAACAAAAATATCTGTTTTGATTTGTGCTTTTAAATGTGTGTGTTTAGCCTTTTGTGTCTTCTCGGTCACCAAACATGACCCTCTCCAGGGTTTCTTGGTTGTAACTCATCCGATGCCCCATTCCTTTTCCGTCGCGCCGCTCTCCAAGCTCCTTTGAGTGGCAGGAGGAACTGCTTCAGCCAGACAGTGATTATGTGGTGTGAGCTCTGGCTCCCACCCGACTCCCCCATGACCATCCAGTGGCACCGAGCCAAAGTCTCGCGTGCGGTGAGGAAACCTCACAACGGTGATGACTATTGAGAGAAGGGAGGAAAAAAGTGGGGGAAAGAGAAGCCTGGGAGCCGTATATCGTGATGTGGTTCCTCCCATTGTGCTTTCTGTATGACTTAGTTTCATGTTTTACTTCCCCAATGCCCTTTATGTCACTCCATCAATCTGCAAGTCAACCATTTGATCTACAATTTAAAGCTGCTCCAGTCAGGATTTTTATGTAAATGTACTATTTACCCAATTATGTGTCTAAATCATGGAGTAAATGACGTTGCAGCAGAGAAAAACATTTCAGCCCCTCTAATCGAGACCTGGCTGTCACTGAGATGAAATGTTGCTCCCAAGCAGTCACGCTGTCGGGAAATCTTCTTAGTTTATTGGTAATGACGAATTGAAATATAATAACAAAACATAAATATCTGTCTTCAAAAAGGTTCCAGTTGAAGGCCAGACCTGATTTAAGATTTATTTAACTGGTGGTTTAACACCTCTACCATCAAAATGTAAACAATCAAAGTAATACAAGATCTTCTTTGTGTTTTAAAGTCTGAATTTCCAAAGAAGAATCTGTACGAGATTTGGAAAAACACAATGTTGTGACGTAAAAGTATTTGCCTGAGTTTAAATGCTCTTACAAAATAGTAATGAAATTATCCAAATAAAAGAAATACTTGTTTTTTTAAAGATTATGTTGGCCTTTATGTAGATGATAGGACCGGGGCTAGACAGGAGAGTGGATGAGATATTGGGGGATAACGTTCGGCAAAAGGGCCGACATTCGGCGTCTCACACCGGCTGCCTGCTTCAAGGACTACAGCCTCTGTGCATTGGGCGTGTCATGTAACCTTTAGGTCGATGGTTACCAAACTGTTTCTGCTGGACTATGGCAGACAAACATATTGTCAAGCCCCCCCACCCTTCACCATACACATCTACACATAAACATACACTAAACACGATGACTGTGACAGAATAGCTATGTTAGTGTTTGACAGCAAATGCAAAAAAACAAACAAGTGGCTTTAACAGAGGAAGCAATTAAAGGTGTTACTGCAACATGACACTTCCAAATCTAACCACAGGCATTGCTTTAAACACATTATTTTAAAACCTGACTCCCTAAAAATTGAATTACAATGATAACATTTTTAATTAAGATTTAATGTCCCAGACTTGCAATAATTTCTATGGCTAGTTTGGGCTTGTTTTGTGCTACAGTTTGTTTTAGGTATGGTATGCAGCTGTAGGATTGCTATTCTTACAGTATTTCATCTTCAATGTTCAGCCATACTTTGATAGCAATACAAAAGAACATGCATTGTTTTTATTTAGCCTTGCCACGCCACCCATGTCATAGCTTCTGGCTTGCCTTAAGAGGCATGCGCCCCACTCTGGGGATCACTGCTCTAAGCTATCTAGTTCCTCAGCTTCTTAGTGTTTTAGTCCATGTGAAACCTTTTACTATGCTTAATGCTAGAATTATGTAATCTTCAATGTGTAATGAGTCAAAGGCCATCAAGTGGAAACATCTTCAGAAAAGGAGAGAAAAAAGCTTTTATTTAATACAAAACAAAGGCAACAGCAGAGGGAAATGTAGATACAGCAAAGTAGATATGCCATGACGCACTCTCTGAGCGGTCAGGTGGTTTCTTCAAAACTGAAAATATACAGGGAGACAGGAAAACCATAATGAGTGTCCTCTAATGTTTTAAAACCGACTTTCTGTTGTATGCTGTTCTGACTGATTAAGCTTTAAATAAGTCCAAAACAACATCATGAAGCAGACCATGTTGTCTCTGTTTTGCTTAATAGTAAGGTGTAACTCCCTCGATCTTTCTGCATTCTCTTGGTATGTAAGTTTATATACACAAAATGATGCAGAAGATAATAAAATCATTAAAAAGAAACACTCAAACTGACTAACCTCATGCTGGAGCTGACCTTGGACATTTCCTTCTCATAAAGCACATTTACTGCCATCTCCTACTACTTGTAGCTCTTCCCCCGTGTGTTGAGTTCAACAGTTTTTTTTGTGTGGTTTTTTTTCTGATGAGAGGACACAAGCGCTCTCTCCAGAGCCACCACTAGAGAGCAGGTTTGACGTCAGTACTCGGCCAATTTAAAGACCTCTGCTGACATCAGTGTCAGTGTAATGGGGAGAAATATTACCAGTGACACCTGCTGTCAGGTGCTGACCCTGATGTCTGAGCGCAGACAGGTTTAAAAAGGGAGCTGTCTCATAGTATATGCTGCTGTCCTTTTCATATGGAGGTGAAATGGAGTTAAAGAATGTTTTGCTGGTTTATTTGACATGTTTGGTTTGAGATTGAAGTTTGGGGGCTTTTTGTCTCGGCACTCACGGCCAACCTAACAGTGTTTTGACTAATGCTTGATTTTAAAGATGCAACATGCAATTTCAATTCATGTCAAATGAATGCTAACATACAGTTTTGGTTGCCAACAAGATGTGTGAATTAACATGCCCACTTGAGCAGCAGCTTCTTCTCCTGCTGATGTAACGACCAGCAGGTGAAGGGTCTTAATTATTGATTGGATGCACCTGCGGAGCTGGCTGCATGAAGAAAAACACAACATGCATGTCTCACGTTGTTCTGAAAAAGAGGAACTAGTCTGAGGGTAAATTTGGAGAAAATGCCCTGATTCAAAGAATGTTCTTGGAATTTTGTCACTAGGAGCAATTATATACTATATTATATACTCTTTTTGAATGTGGACCCTGGAGTTTCCTGAATTCTTTAGTTGATGAAAATAAGAGATAATGGTATTCCGGAAAGGTTTTAGTCTCACTAAATAAAAAGGAAAAAATTGAATCATCATCTGTCGATGGAGTCGGATTGATTGTGGGGAATTATGACTCAAAATGGGTGTTATTGCCTTACTTGAAATAAGTGATTTCAAATGATTTAATTGCCTCTGTAAGCTCAGAAATGCACTTCTTAAGCTTCAAATTACATCCACGGATAAACTACATTAACATATGTTCTCTGTTTGACACAAGTCGACCATGTTTCTAGATAATGTGATGTTCATATTAGCTGATTAAACATGACTAATTTCTTGTTTTATTTATGACCAGTTCGCAGCTAACCTTCTCAATCCCAGGCTCACCGTGGAAGCCTTTCCCCATTTTATCACATCCACTTTGTCCCCTGAAAATTTCGTTTGAGCAGAAACACAGAGAAATGTGAAGCCTGTTGATATAAGTTCATGTGTGTTTGAAGGGTCTGTGGTCTGTGTGATCTGGTTTTTGATGGAAGCATTCAGTCTGGATCACAGTGGGCTACAGGTTTCATGCCTGTTCTTTCACTATTTTGATACTTGACGCACACTTCTGCTAACTCAAGATGTGGTTCATAACGGCCCTCTTGGATGAAGTTTTTCATGCATAGTAAAAACACAGGCTTCATTTTCAACTCCTGGATGTTTGTCAAGTAAAAGTCACCCTTATGCAACAAACATTTATTTCTAAAAAATCTTTCAGAGCAGTTTGGATTTCAGGGAACAATAGTTTTGACTCGGAGGTATTTGTATTTACTGAAGCAGAACTTTGAATATTTGTGGCACTACTCCACTTAGTTTGCCTTTTGTTGGTTAAAAGTATTAATTTGCAGAACTTTAAGATGATGGATGTGGATAATTGGAGGAAATAAAGATGAACATTATTTTTCATTATAATTCAGCTAGGCGGCCTTTTAATTTTCTAATGTCTGCGGTTGAATAGTCATTCAATTTCCTCCCACAGAAGAAAACAGACAAAGGGGAGTGATGCGCCTGTTTTGTGTTTTCAGTATTTTGTGTATGTGCATGCGTATGTGAAAGTAAATGGAATATTTACATCTCTGGCCTCGTATAACCCTGCTGCTCACTTCCTTATGCCTCATCTCTCAGGTGGTGAAGCTCTTGAGCAACAAGCGTTCACAGGCTGTGGGTATTCTCATGTCCAGCATTCACCTTGATATGAAAGATATCCATAATGGTAAGTGTTACGATGTAGTTACGTTCATGCTTTTATGTTACTGGCTTTTCAGAAAGGAATTCTGCCACAGATTCTCGGAAAATTGCATGTGGAAAAATGTGATGTCAGTACGACTTACATGTTCTTCAGTGTGCAGGTCATATTGTGTACACCTCTTTTTTGGTAAAGGTGAGCAAAGAGATAGATCTGCAGCATTTTTTTTGTTTTGAGATTTTTGAGAGATTGATTTCTGATAATCAAAATACTATTTGAAAAAGAGCCACTGTGTAATAATGCTGTGATTGTTGGTTAATGCAAGAGAAAATCAAACCTGTTGACACGTTCCAACATACTCCACTCTGAGGCTGACTTGAAGTGAAATGTGTCAATACTATTTAAGGATTAAACCCAATATCTGGAACATTTATGTTTTACTCGGCCTCAATATAAATGTCTTTGGTAATGTTGCATAAAAAGTTACACCTGTTTTGAGTGTTTCTGAAAAAAAATAATTTTTAAGCTGTTTTCGTTGCTCATCACCAAATGTCAACATTCAAACTGTCAAAAATAGGGGTCAGTGTTTTACAGATTGAAATCCCTGTCTTGGAGCGCCAGATAGCCTCGTGGTAATGTCCCGCGCTTCATGTACGGAGGCTATAGTCTAGTCTAGTTCTTGCGGCATTAGGTTGAAAAAATATATATGTCAAAACAATGCTTCATAAAGCTCCTTCCATGGCTGCCAACAGTTGGTTGTTGTTTTTGGGGAAGGTTTCAAAAAATCTGTTCCAAGAACAGTGCACTTCACATGGATGGATTGAGTGCTTTATTTATGTGAGCTCACATGCAGGTGACAGCTGTGGCTGAGAGATAACGTTCTTTGGCTCTCTACCAGAATGTCAGACTCAATCAATCGATCTGTCTGTCGTTATTTGTGTGGCGCCTTTTCAAACCAAATGTTATCTCAACCCTAACGAGCAGGTATAACACCTTTCTCTTTGTTGTATTGTCTACAAAGAGAACACATTATTCAATCATGAACACAGCATTAAGCAACATTTAGCAAAGTTACAGTGGCAAGAAACATCTTCCTTTTAAGAGGCAAAAACCTTGAGCAAAACCAGACTCATGATGAACAGCCATCTGCCAAACTGTCTTGGCTTGGAAAGTGAGATAGAGAGAGGAGATAATTTCAGAAAGAAGGACAGGGACAAACAGCAACCACAATAAATAAGACAGATTTGTAGCAACAGTGTAAAAAATGTCCTTGAGCCAGACACTGAAATCTGAAACACTGAAATAAATGCTGTCTGCAGCGTGTGATTTTTGTGACTATTTGATACTTATCATACCTCTGCCATAAAGTTATGAATGGGTGAACAAGACCTGTGGGGTAAACAGTTAGGGCTATACAATCTCAAGTCCATTTCACTTTCAGCACACACAATTCATCCACCTATTTATACGAAACTAACTACATGTCAAGTATTTCATTTTTTGCTTTACCAAGCTAGCTAAAATCTTCGCCCTAATAAGTAGCTGTATCCTAAATTACAACAACTCTAAGTGTTATCTTTTTGTTATTCTTCTCCTGTCTAGTTTTCTTTGCTTACATTTTGCATAATCCCCCACCTCCCACCTAACATCCACATCATGTTCCTCCGCCCCTCTCTGTCTTCCTCTGATGAGTTGTCACCATCTTGTCTAAACGGCTTTGTTAAAGTGAAGTCATTCAGGAGACGATGATAGGAACCGACTGTTTTCCTGTTTGAGTTTCTCTCTGATTGCTCCCCCAGTCCTCGCTCATCGTCCAAACACATTTTCCTGTCTTATTCAGGCCTCCCGCAGTACCCCCTTTATCTATTCGCTCATGGCAGCTTGGTTAACTTGCATTTAAAATGAGTTAGTACAATAGTAACTGCAGCTTGAACATATTATTTAAGCAATATACAGTCACTCTGTGCATACTGTTTATGCTTTATTTTAAAGCGTGTTTTGTGCTGATTTTTACACTCTACATTTCCAGAGGCAAGTCATTTTCCAGGTCAGTCTTTGGTGCATCCATCTCAGGTCAGAGCCAGAGGCCAAGAAAGGGCCACTCTCATCAGCAATGTCATTTGTCTCCGATGTTAGGACAGTTTTTACCATAGTACATAATTAGCGCTGATTGGAAACTTCAGTATATCATGTCGGGTGAGATCACAGAGAAGATATCTTAACAGTTTGGAAAAAGGCTCTTCTCATTATGTGTTGTTGTTCCACCCATAAAGTGACATGCCTGCTGCCTTGCACAAACAACAACCCAAGACAGTGTTTTTTTTGTTTTAGTTTGTAATGCATTTAATTGGAAAGATTAGTGGGCATGAAGGGTTATAGCCTTCACGTACTCATTATTTCATACAAAACAGAACACCCAGAATACTTCATATTCAAGCAATGCCATTGCTTTCTAATCCCTGAAATGATCTCATCTTCCCTTATGCCGTCAAATATTTTAGATGATAGATGAAGTTTTAAGGACAAATTGTTCTCAAAAGAAGAATTTACGCAAATAAAATGTGTAATCGTGTCTTTCTGGGAAGTGAATCATGTTTTTTCTTCTCCTGATTGAGACGGTGACTATCAAAGCCCTCGTCACATGAGTATCTCTGACTCAGAAACAGAAAAAACTCCAAAACAGAAACAACAACATCTGAATAGCTGACTTTGATCGTGTCTGTTTTATGACACTCAATTATGCAAGAACACATTTTCCTCACAGCTGTTGTTGTTTGTTGTCAGACTTGGCCGCCACTCTACGTGTTTCATAGGACACTTCCGTGCTGCGTCTGCTTCCTTTCAGGCTCTGCATTCAGTGGTTGGCGGCACCACGCCAGGGTTGAATGTGGTACACAGGGTAGACCCAGACAGATGGGTTTGCCTATTGGTCACAAGAGGTCTGTGTCAGAGCGATGATACGGTTTTCTCCCATGTCTTTAAAAAAAAAAAAAAAAAAATGCCGTCTCCAATCAAAGGAGCCAGCCAGACTCTGGTTCAGATTGTAATGAAAACCAAATGGTGACAACAGGGGAGTGTGAGGAACAGAGAGAGAAAAGAGAGAGGGAAGTTGTTTTTGTGGTGGCTCTGGAAGAGGGGAGAGTGTGAAGAGGTTGGAGAGTGACAGCACAGAACGAGGAAAGAAGGAGTGAGGGGATTTTACAGGCTGAGGGATTACATAAAGACAGATATTAAGGCTAACAACTTGACGTAGAACTGTTCCGATATGTACAGAAGTCACTTGAGGTCTTGTGTACAAATGTCTCTTCTTTAGATTCTCCTGCCTGGATTATTCTGTGTGTAGCCAGTAAGAAATCCACTCGTAGAAGTCCCAACGTTATTTGTCATGTAAAGTAAACATTTTTCATTGGATTCATTATGAAGTGTTATTCTTCCTGACACTAGCCTTCCCCCTGTATACCTCACAAGCAAAAATGGCAGATCAAAACATTATAAGTAATTTGGACACCCACCAGCTGATGAAAATGTATGTATGTATGTATGTATACACACACACACACACACACACACACACACACACACACACACACACACACACACACACACACACACACACATATATATATATATAGGTGTTGAATGCTTCACCATAGAGGTTGTGCATATAGCAACACCTCAGCCTCAATGCAGCAGGCCCCCGGGCTCTGTTTGTCTTTAAACATTTACTTTCAAAGGATTAATGCTCGAGGGCGCCAGGTCCATGCGCCGAGACAAAAAGGCGACACCTGGAATTCAAACACAGAAGTTCAAACACAGATCTCTGTACCTTTGACAGATTTCTAAAACCGCCATATTTCTGTTTTAGTTTGTGGCCCCCTTTCTTTGCTATAGTGATGAGAGCTGATATCTTCATAACTAACAGCAGACGGAACATAATGCTTTTTGTGGAAGAATGCTGTCTATGTTTTATTTGAGCTGAAGCTCTGGGAATAAAAAACAACTCTGATTTGAAAAGATGTCAATGACGGTGATTGCAGTCAAAAGACAAATGTTGAGATTCCGAAAGTTGTGGTGCTGCTTTCATTTCTCACTTGTTAACGTTGTTCCTTGAAGGCAGCACAGAATTATCATCACATGCTTTGGTGCAAACATTAACATTAACATGTCTTCCTCTGGTTCCATTTATAGCCGTCCTCAATATGGACAACACTGTTGTCGATCTGGAGACTCTGCATGCCCTGTATGAAAATGTGAGTAGAGAAACACTCTCAAGTGCTGCTTGGAATTGCAGCTATGTCTTTATGGTTACAATAGTAATAAACATTTTTAAACTTTGCAAATTTCTGACTTTGAGAAGGATTTTCGTGGCTCATGTGGATAGCGGTTTTCAAAGTCAATAGACCCACAAAAAGACAATATCCTCAAACCTAAATCCATTTCTGCAATTTCCTGCCAACGCAGAATCGTAAAAATACACAATCTTGAGCAATAAACCCAGCATAATCATACAAAGTAACACCAGTGACAGCTCAGGCAGATTTTGACTGCAACGTTAGCTCTGGAAAAAAAACCTTTTTCTTCTTCTTCTTCTTGTTCTTCTTCTTCTTCTTCTTGTTCTTCTTCTGTGGCTTCCAGAAAAAGTATTATTTTGGAACTGTCTGCTTGTGACAAATAGAATGATTTATGGTTACACTTTTCATGCCATATATGAATAACAGGCAATTATTTTATTACAGAATGAAACCTTAGAGGACTCAACAAGCCTTGATATCAACAAAATGGCAAAAAAAAACCATCTCTCATCAACTGTTAGCGTTGTTTTATTTGGCACTTCCCTGACTTAAACCACAAAACACCAAATGCTATCCATCAAAAAAAACTCTTGAAGATCATCAAAAACTAAACGTTTTGAATAGTGTTGGTTGAAGGGGAGATCTCATATTTAATTAAATTCATGTGTTTATTCCAAAAAGCAACATGTCATTCAGAGGTGTTACTTCACTGGGCACTTACAGTAAGTGTGCATTAGACTCCAAAACAAACAGGCAAGCCACAAACTGTCTATCTGCTATCAGCCTTTCACATAGGCAACATGTTTGGATCTGACTGACTTTACTTTTGATGTCATCCAAAGGAAATGATAGTCTCGAAAGTGCTGTGTTTGTGTCACACTGCTCCTCTTGAACACTCTCATGTGGTTTAGAAAAAAAAGAAAAAAAGCGACTTCAAGGAGTTTTGCCAAGTGAAATGACCACATTGTGTTGTATAACATTAGCATAAGTAGAATTATGGAGCTGTCATCACTACTTTCCCAAATGTCTCCATTTTGGCTCTGAAGGACTTCTTATGTACAGTAAATACATATTCATCAACCTTCACTGATAGGAAATCTCCCCCCCCCCACCCGTTCACGGTTCAGGCCCCGTTCGAAGGCAGGTCAGTAAATAATTGAACATGAAAAACGGGCATGTTTTCCACATTTCAGCAAGAATACAGTTTTAAGATGCTGTGAAATTCCTGTGAATTGCTTTTTGGCACAACTACACAGGAGGGGCCTGGTCCTTTGGCTGCCAGAGGCATATTAATAATGTTGATCATGGGAATGAGACGGAGGCTCGAGACAAGCTGCAGTTATGAACTAATGTGTCATAACTGAGGATCAAAAGTCTTCTAACCTCTCCACTCACCCTGAGACTTCAAGCCCTCTCTCTCCCTCTCTCTCTCTCTCCTTCTCCCCCTGATGGCCCGAGGCTGTGTTATTGAGTCAAGGAGCCAAATTGTTTCTCTTTTGTATTGCGAGACTCCATCCTGTCTGTGGGTCTCCAGCCCCCTAAACCACAGTTGGCAGCACAGTCAGCCTGTCTTGAGGAATGCAAGGGGCTTCTAATGGTTACACCCTCGCTCACTGCGCTAGGAACCAGATCACACACTGCTCTCCCTCACTCTCTTTTCCGTCTCACACACACAAACATACCCACAAACAAACGTTTTTCACCACACAAATGTGCACACACTACACTGCTACACACAGAGAGACAGAAACACACATACACAGGCAAAGGGACAGAGTCACTAAGTCTATGTGCTTGTGGATTATAGCCACTCCTGTTCTTTGAACAATAAGCCTCCTCCATTTAAGGGGTCACAGTGATAGTGGGACACCGCTCCCTCCCCTCTAATATCACAAGCCATAATCTGGGCCCAGACTGGATGTCTGAAGTTCAGATTTCTTTCAGCTGACAGTAGCTAAATGTCAAAGAGGTCAGTCGGAGCCAGAGTCCCTCCTACGAACTGCAAATAATCACCTCGTACTTCCATTTTTTTGTATCTACTACAAGGCCTGGCGATGTATAAACATATTTGACATGTTTATTACATGATGCAATATGTCATTTGGACACTTTCCTTTGGCAGCTCAATGTACAAATAATCTCATAAATGTTGTTCCATTGAAAATTGAGTGACATAAATAGTGATTAAGCCCTGACTGGCTCTGTTTATCCCCGCATTCGAAACCTTGCTAATGAATACCACTTGGCTACAGTTTGAATTCTGGCATCAAAAATATCATCCTACTCTTTTCCTTTTGCATTTGATATTCCACATGGGACTGCATTTCTCATGCTAACAACCAGTGCAACATGCCCTAGCAATTCAAAGATCACACGCTTATGCCTACTTGTCCCCAATTACACCAAACACTGCTGGGCTTCACTGCTGCCCTTTGAAAAGGATCTGCTTTGTATTAAATATATTTACACTTGAAAACATCTCGAGAGAAGGCGAAGGAGAGCTTGCCCTCGTCGACAGAAGGGAGCGGTGTGTAGAATACTAATCGGGCCCTCTGTGCGTTTGATGCTGCCGTTTGAAGTTTTCCAAGGATCCATGCCGAAGCTGAACCCCAGAGAGAAAGATGGAGAGGAACAGAAGGAGAGAGCAGACGGCTGAGACTCTTTGGGGGTCCACGGGCTGAGAGAGAGTTTACATTTTCTTCCTGGGGATGGTTTTATTGTTTGGCCCATCTGCGTCAGACACATTAACATCTATTGTCTTTGCCTCTTGTGAAATGAAGGGGCATTTCAGGCCTGTTTTTTTTTCTACCACCTTGTATAAAACTGTGGTCCAGACCCTGACAGCAGGATAACAGTCAGGAATTTAGTCTGGCTGAAGGCAGCGCTCGAGCATTTATGAAACTCATACAGCGTAGACTGGCATAAGGTTGAGCTTACGTTCCTGCATGTCAGTGAAGAAGAATAGGATCCACTGGTTGAGGCACAACGTTTGAATACAGCAAGTCAAGAAATATCAAGGCATGGTCCAATAAATATGTCTTCTGGCTGTGTTGATCATATCACATGATCAGCCTACCTTCTCAGGTCAAGAAACAACAAAAAACGATTCTGCAAAATCAAAACCTGGAAGGAGGAAATACTAACTATTGTGAGGTTGACAGAGAAGCTAGCACTTCAACATAACGTATCCTTAATGTCTGATGATAAGGTCATTTTATTCAATTCAGCAGATATCTTTCATTTTGGACCTTTAGGCAGTGCCGGTTGATCCAACACATTCTCTTAATGTTTTTTTTCTCTCCTCAGTTAAGAGCTGCAACAAGAGCTATTATAGCAGAACACAAAACATGTAATTCCTCTTCCATCTGTAGCCATCTTGTCATTATCTCATCTCTTTAAATGGAGAAACCCTGCATTAATTCACACCTCTTTTCTATATTCTCTTTACACTGTGATTTGCTTCGACATGAAACTGCTGCAATTTAGAGAAGCTCATTATACTCCCAATCTATACAAGTACAAAAGAAACACTCACAAGAATGTGTCGTGCACCACACGAGTATGTTCACAACATCTGGTGTGAGAAGCATAATTCCAGTTTATGCCAATGTGTTTGGCATCAGGGCCTCGGATTCTAACAGTTCCTGATGTTTTTATGATCAAACTGTGCACACACCGTGTTTTAGTCAGCTTTTCTGACACTTAGTTTTGCTTTGATTTCAGTAAAAAAAACAAAACTCTGACAACTGAGACTCCAAATAAACATCCATTTATTCACATTTAAACATTAAAAAAGGTTTCTTGTTACTTTGCGTATCAACTGCATGTATACAACTCATTTCAGTTTTTGATCTAATGTACATTTTCTTTCGTCAGAGAGCTCAAGCTGATGAGATGGATGGCATTAACAAGCATATTAAATCATCGAAAGACAAGGAGGACGCCAAACCACTCGACAAGCCTGAACAGTAAGAGTCAGACCTGCTGTCCGAACCAAAATTACTGCATGAGAGCTGGGGTTTTTTGATACAGATGTTTTAAACGACAGATTTGTGTCTCTGTCAGGTTTCTATTCCAGCTGTCCCAAATCCCCAACTTCTCTGAGAGAGTGTTCTGCATCCTGTTTCAGTCGACTTTCCACGAATGTATCACCTCAGTCCTCCGTAAAGTAGAAATCCTTCAGAGAGTCTGCAAGGTGAGCCTCTGGCTCTCCTCTCACTTCATGTTCTTTTCTGTCAACCTGTCTTATCTTCTCACATCATTTTCATCGTATTTGTTTCAATGCATTTGTGTGTGTGTGTGTGTGTGTGTGTGTGTGTGTGTGTGTGTGTGTGTGTGTGTGTGCGCGCACATGTCCTAGAATCTCCAGACTGGCGATTGTGTACTGCAGGTGCTTGGCCTGGTTCTGGCTTTTGGCAACTTCATGAATGGAGGGAACCGTTCTCGAGGGCAGGCCGACGGCTTCACCTTGGACATTTTGCCAAAACTGAAGGATGTAAAGAGCAGTGTGAGTTTGTGTGTTCCAGATGTAAAAGCAAACTTCCCTCACTCTATTTGATTTTGCACAAACACGGGAGCGAAGGTATGTGTGTAAATATGTTTAATAGAATGAATTAGAAAAGAGAATTAGAAAGAATAGAAAACCTTTATTAGTATGCTCATTGTATATTCATTAACTACATAAACTGTATAAAATATGTACTTTATGACAGCATGGCCATATAGTTTGAATTTTAGGTCATATAAAAAGATGGAACATGGTTAAACAATGTTAATCAAAATACTTGGTCTCAAACATGGTTTCTTTCATCATACTTAGTTCTTATCATACTGATTAATGTCCCAATGTGCATTTTTTCCCCTGAAAAATATGTTAAAATGAGTTTTTAATGTCATAAAAACGTATAGTCCCATGATTGACAGCAGAAGAGGAGAAACAGCCCGACAAATCAATATGAACACATACACAAGAGTCTTTGAACTTGCGATAACCCTGCAAGTGTCTGTTTCAAACCTACTCTAGAATTTGTTCGACTTCGATGGTCTATGTCCCAATGACGTCACGGTATTAGCTGGAGGCGTCTTCAAGTATTGCAATTTTATCTTGCTGTGTTGCCAGAATAGAAGGAGTAAAAACAGTAATGTCTCAAATCTGAAATTCTACCAAGCGGCAGCCACGACTGCCCATCAACAACATGTGAGATGTTGCTATCCTCATAACAAAGCTAAGCTCACACAAGTGTGGCTAATTATGACAGTTGCTGTTTCGTTACATGTAAACCACAACAGTTACACTGGTATCTGGTATGTAGTTAGGTTGACGACCACTTTCCGATCTACGCTATAGTGCTATAGGTTTACGATATATAGTCAATCATACAAGCGCATTTCACCATCAAGATGAAGTGGTTTGCTCTTGACAATGACTCAAGTCTTGTACATGGCGGTCTCCTGTCCTTTCCACTGGCTAAGTAGAACTTCGGACCATAGGCTACGACAAAAATAAACTTCACAGTGTAATAACTGTGTAGGACAGGGTAAAAAAGGTTTGTTGCTACCTGTCAAACCCTGTAGGACATGTCCCTTAATATTATATGTCAAAACTGATATTTTCAATCACACTGGAAATCAGTAACTTATTTATTCTGTTCAAAATGTGCTTGATATAAAGTGATGTGAAACCATTGGGAAAGAGAGAGAGTGGGGAATGATATGCAGGACAGGAGCCGAGAGTCGGAGTCGATCCTTGGCCGCTTGCTTCTCGAACTACAGCCTCTGAATATAGAGTTGGCAAACTAACGGCAAGGCTAGCAGGCGCCCCCGTCAACTCTTAGTGTTAATCTTGTGTTTCAGAAGTGTCCCAGTTGTTTGTCTCTACAACTGAGTGTCCAAGAGACTTTCAAAGCAGCTGAACATGAGGACCATAGCAGTGCAGATTTAAGAGGGAGACCATTCTGTTTACTATATTTATTCAATATCAAAACGGGCTCAGTGCGCCCTTGGCACTGCCATATAAGGACACAGTGGTTTGTGTTTTTGTGGTGGTGGGCCGAGTAAGGTATCCATAAAGAACATCAAACTTTCCACCAACTCTTGAGTTATGACAGCTGGCCTAGCAAAGTTATGTTTTGTTGTATTGCTCTTCCAATGTCAAGATTTATGCCCAACCTCTGTGACCGCTGTGTCTATTCTTGTTTGCCTCACACAAATTAAAACGTCCTGCTTCAACATGATTGAATTAATAAATAAAGGGAATTTAGTTTATTTATTTGGATCCTTCTCTTTTCTTTCAGGATAACTCCCAGAGTCTTTTGTCCTACATCGTTGCTTACTATCTAAGGCACTTTGATGAGGTATGTTTTGGTCTCTGTTTATTTGAATCACTTTTCTGTTTGAGCCTGATTTGCTTAGAAATCCTTCCAGAGCTTTCTTTTCATCTCCCCTCTTGCCAGAGGATACCATGGCTTATCCTTTATCAAATTATTTATTTTCTTTTTCCTCATTTTCAGCAGGAATAAATCTCTCTCTCCTTCTCTGGCTCTCTTTTAATTACCCTTTCTGTCTTTCACTCTTCATCTCCCACTCGAGCACTGCTTTGGTCTGGGTTCATTCAAACCTGCATTCTGTCCATTGGCACAGCTTCCAAAGGAGCGCTAGTGTAAATAATTAAGTTCTCCAGATGAGATGAACTCAGTAAAGTGCAGCTTGCCAAAAACAACCTGCAAGACAAGGCTCCAGCCCTCATAATGGCCTTGTAGTAACTCTGTTGGAGAGAAACACAGTGTACCTTTTGCGGAAAGTTTTATGGTCATTATCGGCTGTAGTTTCAGCAATATCTTCGGTGGGATTCTGCACATGCGATGTTAAAACTTCACAATATTTCTTGTTGAGGTGGAAACAGTCTTGTGATATCAGTATATAGACGTAGAGCGGCAGCAGTCATGAGAGAGTCTGATGTTGAACGAGAAATGACAATTAAAAGTGCTGCCACCACTTTAAGATCAACAGTAGTGTGTCTCAGCTAGTGGAGATACTTATCACCTCGTCTTGTGAGCTAAGTGTCTTTTCAAATCCCCACTGATAAGTGCATGTAGGTCTCTGAAGAAATGTTTTCCTACCTTTCCTAGGGTGTATATACTAGAGAGGCCCTTTACCATTTGAAGAAGATTGATTATGACAAAGGTGTGTGTGTGCGTGTGTGTGTTTTGTGCATGAACGTGTGCCGGGTCTTACCAGGATGCTGGCAGAGAGACGTGTGTGTACCCTCTACCTGAGCCCCAGGATCTTTTTCAGGCCTCCCAGATGAAGTTTGAAGACTTTCAACGAGATCTGCACAAGCTGAAGAAAGACCTTAAGGGTATGATCGTCATCCTCATTTCACAATCATCCCTTTCTTTGAGCACATCTTAAATCTTTAAACTGCAAACTTACAGCTGACTGGAATGTACATGTTGCCATGTTACAGCCAATATTTATCACGGGTGCATCTCATTTTAAACATTAATATCACATGGAAATGTATTATAGAATAAATTATGTGTTACCATGTGCATATATTGCCTTGCAAAATGGAAAATAATTTTCAAAACCTGACTAGCTTTGGTCGTGTGTGGATTGGAGAAGCGGGTCAACAGAGAGATAGCATCTGTTTGTCGTACAGACGAGCAAACCAGAAGCAGATGTGACTTGTCTGATGTGGACTCCCTTAAGACCCGGTGTGTCTTTACTTGAAATAAGAAATAAAAATATAAAGGACTAAAAGTCAGGGAGCTTCCACTACCTGTTTACATTATTAAAGATACTGTATATCAGCTTCTCACAGAAGTAGAAGAGGCTCTTGTTGAGCTCTGAATCGCATCAACCTGAAACAACACTCAACAGCTGAACTGTTTTGAAGATGACTTGAGAAAACCTTTGCATGTCTCCATGTAGGATCTGTGTAAATGTTATGGAAGATGGGTTTACTAAATATTATTTATAGTCGGACTGATTTGTTTGAAGGTTGACTTACAGGAGAATGAAGCATGGTTATTGAAACTGAAGGAAATACATGGATGCTGGGCACCTTCTTCTCTCATGTTTCTATTCCTTTAAAAAAGATGAATTTCACATAAATTCATGTCCAAATATACCTTTATAATGTGTTTAGGTCTATTTGTAAAATGAGTGATGCTAATAAAGGCACTTTGAGCCAAGTTAGGGGTCTGTAAGACTCGTGCATGCACAGAGCAGTTAAGGTACAGCATCACTCTGGATTACAAGGAGCCAAACTGATGTGCATTTGCTTCTGTATTTATACGTAAGTCATTTGATTAAAATGTGTGTGTATAACAAGTAACAGCGAAGATATATGAGTTTAAGAGAAATAGATTCATAGTAGTTCAACCCTTTGATTTATATCAGGGTTTTGGTAATGGTTATTTATATTCTTTGAAGTGCCACAAGCAGTTTGCTTATTGTTAAGTAAGCAACAGAACCAGATGAAATGAAATTGTTATATAAAACCATGCACACCTGGAGGTCCCATTTTTGTCTTCAAGTGAATGATTCATTAGTCCGTCGTCAGTTCTACTGCACACTTTATTATTCAGACTTTTATATAAAGAACGTTTTGTTAAAGAAACTTTAAAATCAGGAAATAACATGCCAAGGACATGTCATTCAGATTATTCATTCATTTAAAAATACTGTTCAGTAATCACTGATAGAAGTCAAAGCACAGTATTAATAGAGTTGCATGATCAGCGCATTACTTCATTAAGGGGCTTTACAAGTTGCATTTGGCACGAAACGTGTAGAACAAAACATTTTATAAGATAAGTAAACTTTTAAAAGGTTTTATTAAAGTTTTATAAGTGAAGAACCAGTGAGTGATTTAATTTGTTATGCATATGAAGACATCAGGAGTATGTAGAGTGTGGAAATTGGATTATGCTTGACATTCCAAACTGATTGGTTGAGTTAAAAGAGTCCTAATGAATGAGGCCGTTGGGAAATATTCCCTTTCATGACTCTGTCTCCAGTCACTCAGCACTGAGAACACTTTCCAATGCCTGAAGTGCCTACAAGAAGTAAAAGAATAAACCACCAGTATTTTTTTTTGCAAACATGTGTGCACGCATGAGTATGTTAACGTGAGTTTGTGTGCTTGCAGCTCAATTCGACAATTCCCCAAACCTGGTCTGTTCTCTATCACATTTTATGTATCTTTGCTGCTAAACAAATCAGGTGCCTGATCAGTGTTGCCAAATATTGTTTTTCCTAGCCCATAATGGTTCTTTAGGCTGTTCGTTATTTGCAATTCATAAAAATGGAGTTGCTCGCAAGGGAAATGGATTTGCGTCTGCTTTGACCCCGGTGGCAGTGGCACATGCTGGCTGTGCATAAATACATCATCACATGCTGTACCTGCAGACCTCTTCATTACCTTGCTGAGCCAGTTGAGTGCTCTAACAGATCTGGGCTTCGATGACAGTTCCCAGCGGGGGGTTCCGATTGGTAGGCGGCGTAGAAATGGCCTTGGCTGGCCCGAAGGACATCAGCAAGCAACGCAGAGGAGAGAGCTCACTGTGTACTTTTTTGGTTGAGGCAACATATGGTCTATGAATTACCACTTACCCAGTCACGACCTCCACTTTCCTTTAAGCGTCTCATGGCCTCTCCAACTCAAAGGCTTTGAGCTGAGTTTGTGTATACGTTATGGTCGCAGATAGAGCATGACGATACATTTCTCCTGGGATCAGAGCGCAGGCCTTCCTGACTCTTGGGGGTTGCTTACTAGTCATTATGGGTCATTATGTCTTTGCCAACACTTACTCAGCAGAAATGCAGCAGAGATTTATGAATGAAAGCTCAACCAGGGCAAAGTGCGTGTTGGAGTTTGTCATTTCAGCATAAATGCTTGATTGAAGTGTATTTTTTCCTCAGTGCTTCATCATGACATTCTTTTGTTGTTTCAGCGTGTTCAAGTCAGATGGAAAAAGTTTGCCAGTCTTCCTCTGAAGAGGACCTGCAGCCTTTTAAGGACAAGATGGAGGAATTTCTTAGCAAAGGTGAGACCAAGTTCCAAAACTCGCGGAAACTAATTTTGTATGACAGATATCTGCCCCATTAAGGCCAAACTTCTGGATGATCAGTCCACTTTATTACATGATTTGCCCATCAGGTTAACAGGAAGTGAATCCATTGTTGGCACTTGGACTGTACCATGTTCAGCCCAGATTATGTGTTAATGTTAGTGTTTAACAGACCTGGCCTGAAACCACCCAAAGGACTGCAAGAATCAAATGAACTTTCCCGATAATAATTCAAACTCTTTACATTAAAAATGGAACTCTGGAAGATTACATCAGCACTTGTCCATCGGGATGATGATAGTCAATGAGAAATGGCGACAACTTCCCCTTTTTTCACTTGATAAGATTTTAAAATTCCAGTAGTCTGAGTTTAGGCCTATGGGATACATTTTGGGATATTCTGTATATTTCTCCTTGTAAAAAAAAAATCCCATGAAAGACCAAAACAAACAAGAACTGATCCTGACAAGTGTAGCCAAATCTCTGATATCACTTGTTGCTTTATGCTTTGAGCTTTCATTTTGTCCAAAACCTATTAAAAGCACATCAGTAAGCCAAACTCTTGCACTGAGTGCCATATTACCTCATTACCATGAACATGAGGAGAGCTTGAAGCCCCTTAGACAATACTCTGCTACTATGAGTACAGAAAATCTCCAACACTGCTGCTGAAAAGAATTTCCAGCAAGTAAACCATTTAATCCCGTTTTAGTCACATTTGCTCAAAGCTAAAATATCCAGCCTTTAGTTTTCAGTTTTTTTGTTTTATGTGTTTCAAGGGGTCACATTTGATTTGGGCTGAGCACCACAGGCAGGAGAGGGAAATTGGAAAGAATCAATAATAATAGTGATGCATTATTTGTTATTATCACCAACCTTACACTTGAATATGATAAAACTTCACATGGTCAGCCCATTTGCACATAATATGGTTAGCTCATCTGTGGTAGCATCAGACACAGGGTTAAACTCAAAGAGATTAACAATTTATTTGCCCAGATACAAAGGCCAATGTGTGATGATGTACCATTGGCATATCTTTGCTGCAAATTCATCTTTGGTGTGAGCGTATGTGAAGTAGCTCATCCATCAAAATGATTTAAGTGCTCTTTGTCTGCAGACATTTCCAAATCTGTTCCATGCTGCTTTCTGCTTGATATATATACACAGAGTTCACTCCGTGTCGTTTCCATAGGGACCTCTGTTTATTCCAGGGTGTATTGAATAACTCACAGCTATTGTTTCAAGTATGTCTATCTGCTTTGACGGATTATACTGCACTTGGTAGCTGGGTCTTTTATCTTGATCTCTACCACATAAAACAGAGTATGTCTCGCTCTGCCTCAAAGGAAGGCTCAGGATGGCCAAAGGTGAAACTGTCACACAGTCTGTTCAATTGGCTGCAGAGAGCGGCTTGTAATAAAACAGACTTGTTCTGCACCTGATCCCTTTCACTTGGTGCTCTTGACGTCATGACGTGTATTTTTTTCCATTTATTTAGCCTTTTGCTGGTGTTAATGATTTTCCTTTAGTTCCTGTCTCCATCTGTTTCCATTTTCAGCAATGTGGTACTGTTGTTATGACATTATTTATGTTTGAAGGACAAAAGACACATCAGACTACAAGCACTACATTGCTTCCTTAACGTCTTCTCCCCTATCAGAAAATAAAATAAACCTTCCCCATAAGTGCTGTTTACTAAGAGTGCTGCTAAACAATGAGGATGAATTAAGGAATTTAAGTACTTCCTCTCCCAGGGTGCTTTCAGATTGTCCCTCCTATCTTCTTTCATTCTCCTTTTTACCTTAACCCCAGAAGCATTTAAGTGGTGGCCATATTAAGAGTGGTTGGAATTCTCTAAAAGTTAAGGAAAGATGTGTCAATGCTTCCTTTATGACCTCCTTTAGCATTGGAAACACTGGACCATCCTTTACAAAACAGATGAGAAAGTGCCGCCCCATAATTCCTTGCGGCCAAAACATTTAAAGCGACTCACGCATCCAATCATTCACAAAAACTAAAGTGATCATATATTGATATGAACGTGGTTTATATGTTGTTGTGACTTATAATTTGTTGCTTATGTACCATTGTATTCGTTTTATTTTATTTATTTTTTTGTGTGAAGAAGGTGAACATTGCTTTTCCACATTCTTGTACCATATTTATGGAGATGCTTTGCTGTTATTTGATGTAGATTTAATACGAGAAATTATAATAGGGCAGTAAAACCTTGTCAATAAAAAAAGGAAAAGGGTCAGATCATGGAAGTCACCACTGCAGTGATACACCTTAAACAACTTTAAACTATCTTAAACCCAGAGGTGAACATGATGATGATGTTGTAAAACCAAAGTGAAGTATCCTGGTGATTTTAATTTCAACCTTGTCGTTATTAGGATTATTTCACCAGTAAGAAGGCCCAGGGGAAAGATTTGAGATGCTTTTATTACATCGCTGGTGTCAAATATATTTATTTACATGCCCAAGATATTTTGTGAAGAAAAAAAAACGCTCTGCACAGATTTCCCTGCTGATGGGACTCACCACGTCTCTATTTAATGTCTCGCGGTATCACACGTAACATGAACAAAGGTGACGTGAACAAAAGATAATTGGCCAAAAAATATTGATTTAAAAGATTGACATTGAGATCATGTCTTATAGAAAGTTAAGGATCAAGCATGATGAGAGGTAAAACTAACACTTACATTGCAGTAAATAAAAACATGAATCCTAAACCCTACCTTTTTAGATGCATTTTGAATTCTTTAATCAGAAATCCAGATGTAGTATTGGACGATTGTTTTGTAATGTATCTTTTGTTGCAAAATCGCTGTGTTTGGATGCTGTTGTGTTCTTGCGTATCATATCGTATAATGTTACCCTCCAATTTCTACCCTTAGTATTTAATAGAAATGTGAGGTGGCTGTCCAGTCTGGTCAACTTTAAGATCCCTAGTACAATAGTACTTGAATGGTTTTGAATCTCCTGGAGACACATGAGAGCAAACTAAAGACAGATATGCAACCTTAAACTCTGAAGCAGGCAAACAGCTACTTGTACATTTTTGTTCCACATATAGTTACTGCAAAATCAAATAAAAGTGTAGTCCTGTTTATCCATCATGTCCATCCAATGTCATGCATCCATGCTGTTCTCTGCACAACCTGACGTCTACAGTACAATATTACTGGAATATTGTGGTTCACATCAAAGGTGTGAGGCTGAGTTTTTACATAAAAAGTCAAATATCATTCTTTATGTAGCATTGGTTCTGACCCTGGCTACATCCAGTTGACTGTGACCAATCGTTCTGATGGAGCCAGCTCGCAGACACAGGCCTCTCTTCCAACTGCTTTTGTATTCAGATGAGAGTATAATATATAGCATATGTTCTTCCTCGGTAATGCTCACTGTCCATTTTAAAGGAAGTCTGCAGATGAAAGAATCTCTCCCCATTTCCACCTCACCCCCTCTCGTTTCCCTTTCTCTCTGTGTTTGAGAGAAATATGGGAGCTCTCTCTTTGATGCAAATGACGAGGTTTTTCCCTCAGAGAGCAGAATGTAAGCACCGTAACACGGACATGTGACTCACAAGGCTCCAGACGGGATTCTTAGGGTTCCTCCACTGCCGCAGTTAAAAAAAAGAACAACAGCCAAATGTCTTATTTTTGTTATTTCTATAATTTCTAAAAGGCCTGGGGTTAAACTGTTTCTGGCTCCACAGTTTAAACCGCTTTTGTTTATTTTCTGACCATGAAACTAACCACAGAATAACAGTGGGAGCGGACTTGTTGGAGCTCGGCTGTTTGGTCTAGCTTGATTTTCCCCGCTCGCTTCACAAATTCTCATGCATGCAGGCCTTTGATGGAGTCACTGAGACTAGAAAGAGAGCAGTGGCCATGTGATAATGTGTTTCTGATGGACATGAAGATTAGTCTGACTGATGTCAAACTTTGCCTCCGCTGTCTAGCAGCTTCAACTCTGTTGCCTAGAACATTACATGTTTGAAGATAAAGTTACAAAGCTCATTTTTCAGCATAAAAAAAACTTCCATATTTAAAAGGAAGTTTTGAATCGACCACATTAAATACATGATGCCATTGCAAAATTTAGACTTTGAAAAATGAAGAACTGTCCTTCTTGTTGTTGTTATACAACGTGTAACACTTGGTCTGCTACTATGAGCAGAACACTTTGTCATCCTGTCCCGTCATGACAAACTTTTCTTTTCAATCACAATGATATTAGTAGATAACAACAAAATATTCAAAGTGATATTTAAAATTACAGTCAAAGGGAAAGTTTAGAATTTCTTCAATACCGCTTTGTTTTCAGTGTTTTTAGGCATAGATTGTACAGTATGTCAATCATTGCAGAATCTCAACGCTTTAACTATTTCATTATGTCATTGACATTGACATGACTAACATTGTTGTTACTCTGCAATGTGTGTGTGTGTGTGTTTTGTGTATTTCTGGAAAAAAAAAGGGACTCCTATGTCACTCTGCAGTATGAGTCTTATGTTGTAGTCTAGATAACCCAGTGATATTTGTAACAATCAGAATTTTACATTTATGTCCGACTCTAAGTAAATTACACAGTGATTCAAATGTTAAAGTTTGTGTGTCATAATGCATTTTGGCCCTTTAACAAATCAAATGAAGTAAAATAAATCAAATTAATAAGTCTTCCAGTTTAGTGTTATAAAAAGAGTCAAGACGCATCTAAACATCTACTTAAAGGGGGGGGGGAATTGCACCTGATACAAAGATGCTACCCCAAGCCCGATGTTATTTTTACTTTTCATTTATTGATGGACAATACGGAGACAGAAACATGACTGGGGCCTATTACAGTGTCAAATGCTGACCTCAGTGTGTCTGAGATCTTTCGGATGTGGCTCTGGTTTGGATAAAGCAACCAGATATCCCCAGGCTGAGAGCAGAACACAGAACTGTGCCAGGAAAGATTCTCCGTCCCATCTTCTGTCCCATCTGTCTTGGAAAGCGATGAGGAGGCCACGGGTCATTTCTGAGTGTTTGACAGTTTAAGGCAGCAAATAATTGACCTCAAGAGGACAGAGAATTTAATGTGGTACTTTTTGTCAGTCACAGCAGCTGAGTGAAGATTTAAACAGCTGGTTTAGGTCTACTGCCACTCTGTCTTATTTGAAAATGGACTTGAAATCAGCGCAGTGGATATGAAATCTGATAAGTAGTAACCAGCAGTATTTTCCTGTCTTAGGTTGTCACATCTTACTGCTGTTCTCTTATATCATCATTTAGGAAACAGGCAAAAAGATCCTGGTAGCCCACAGAGATAAATGTTGTGGCCTGCTGGAAATATCTCCTAATGTGAATCACAAAGTCCTACCCTCTCTCTCTTTTACTCTCACACCTCTTATACACACAGAGAAACACACACACACACACACACACACACACACCTACACACACACACACACACACACAAAGTCATCCATCTCCATTCAAAGTAACCCCTGCACAAAGAAGCACTTGTCCCCAAGATCTGCAATCCTCATTTGTTGTTGTGCAACTGCTGAACAATCTGACACTTAATAACCCAGTGGCACAGCTCTGACCTTCCACATGACTGTTGATTGAATTAATGGTGACATGTGGAATCCTCCTCTTATACATTGTAGGTGAAAGGTGTATTTTCTGATGTCACAGGAAATCCTGTGTCTGTCCTTATCCTAATCTAATCTTGTAGTAACTCGTGCACTGCTCTTTTCGTTGTAAACAAAATGTGTTTTTCTTTTACAGCCAAAACTGAGCTGCAAACACAAGAGGAGCAGCTGGCAGAAACTCATAAGATGTAAGAACTTGTCTTTTGAAACCTTTTCCTGAAGCTTCTATAACTTCGAAAAAAGATATGCAGCTGTAAAAGACACTTTGCTTCTACTTCATAAGTAGACATGTGCATAAACCAACTATTTTTTTCCAATTGGTGATCCCAAAAACTTCCCTTGAGCGGGGTCGGGAATTAACACCTACCAAGTGCCAAATGTGAACAGATCAACAGGTAAATCTTCGAGGGCTGTGCACCTCTAGTGGATGAGAGTTTGCAACAAAATAGTCTACCATACCATAGTCAATTATGGTATCTGGTTTATGCATCACCTAGTGTACTTTTTAAACACAGTTTTAGATATGAACATAAGATATTGACGATGCAATCCAATGCATTATGAAGCAATATATTCGCAGTTGTGAAATATAATCTGGCATGCTTTGTCAATATTTTGGAGTCCTGGATCCTTCAGTTACATGGAGGGTGCAGGCCTGCAGCAGACGGGAGGCCCCCCTGTATGGTGTCTGGTTGTTTATCTAAGCGGAGCGAGAGTAGACAGCACTGGCTCCAGGCTTCTATTACTGCTGGCCAGGAATGTGTTCCTATAGCACACTCCAAACAAAGAGACCCAAACCTGTCCGTCGTATTGATCCACTGCAAACGGCCAAAACATTCAACACTTTAACATGAGTCATCTCCTGCCTTATTCACCTATCCTTTGGCTAGATTTGTCTTCGTCTACCTGTCAGACATTTTTTTTCTTTCTGTCTTTCCTTGATCATGCCATGTACATACACATGATCTCATTTATGTACATTTCAAGTACACACGCTTCTTTAGAGGCTTTTACACCCAAGAAAAATTAATGATAACACCAAGCACTGCATAAAAGACGCTTAAGAGTTTAATTTAATCCTCAAAGTAAATCTGTTAGAAAAACCTGGATGACCATGCTGCTTTAGTGGAAGTAATTCTACTTTGCGTTCACTCCAAAATGCACAGTCATCACTGGATTGTGTTTTTTAGATGTTTCTCTACCATTAAATCGCTGTTATTCCAAGATTAACTTTCATATTTTGCATATTTGCTCAACACATTCAGGTTTCACAACAGTCTGTGAGGGTGTCTGTAAGCTCATGTTGTAATAGTTTGGTCTTGAAGAAATGTTTTTGTTTTCTGTCCTCAGCTTCTTGGAGTTGAGCGTGTCATTCTCCGTTAAGCCAAAGGCTGGAGAGAAGGAGGTTTCTCCCAACACTTTGTTCTCTGTTTGGCACGAGTTTTCCTCTGATTTTAAAGACCAGTGGAAGAAGCAGAATAAGCTGATGTTAAAGGAACGGTGAGAAAAATTCCAATTTCAGATTGTGACATACACCTTACACCTTACACCTAAAGCTGTTAAAACCAAAACCTAATGAGACTTTACTGCTGTTTGTAGTGTCTTTTGTTCAAAAGTTTGTCCATCAAGACAGTGGTTGTGACATCATAACCAAAAAAACTTAAATTAAAATAATTTAGATATGCATACTGGACGTCATTATTGTAAATATAATTACAATTGATGTTAAATTATAAATTAAAACCATATAATTAAGTGAAATGTGTGAAAAGACTCAAATGTGAGTTTGCATATGACTGCAACGTCTGCTGTTCTTTAAAGATGAACACATCGGTTAATCAAATGTTGTATGTCCACTTCATCCATGAAACAATCTCTATGTTTTAGCGCAAATTTATAACCAATGTTATCTCAAGACATACAAAGCAGGTAAAACACTTACTCATTGTTATGTTACAAAAACCCAAATAATGAAGTTAATCCATCATGAGCACTAAGCAAAATTTAGCAAAGCTACAGTAAAAAAAAAAACGTCCTTTTCAGTGGCAGATATCTTTGGCAAAACCAGACTTATGTTGTTGAATGTTTAACAGCCATCTGCCAAAATGACGATGAGGTTGGAAAAAGGAATAGAGGGAGATTCAGGAAGGAGGAGATTGTTTTATGCTTCTAGCCCTTCTTAAAATAAATAACTACATACAATATTTTTACAGTTTTTATAAGTTGAATAATCTGTTAAATTCTTTTGTGTTACTCTTTTGTGGTACCAGGGTTCAGATGGGACTACTGTATTAATGTGTGGTGGTGTGTTACATTATATGCCTTTACTTCCTCTAGAATCACTCGCCCACCAGGGCCCCTCTGGCACCTTTATTTCTGTGGTCATCATGAACTGGGAACCCCTGCTCTAAATGATCTTTACTGATGATCCAATGTTCCTATATTTAAAATGTTCCAAGTGCAAGTACCCAAACTATGAATAAATTGCAGTCCATCTCGTGTTCACTGGAGATCCTATCATATTCATTCAAATTCATGAAGGGAAAAGAGGTTAAATGACCCAAATCTGTGTCCTCACCCCAGTAATGAAAAGAACACATGCAGCATCCAGTTAGCTTCCAGTGGTTTGATGAATATAAAGATACTGCTGCATATGTCAACAAAAAGCAAATTGGTCCATTATGCCAAATGAAGATTGAATTGTGATATATATTTGAGGGAGAAGAAAAATGTCACAAACTTTGCTTGGTCAGTAGGAAAGCATTAAAACAATTTGAAAGCATTAACTCTTTGCCCTGTGCCACCGGCTATCATCCGATTCTCTCTCTGCTGTTTTTCCTTTTAAGACTCCCGTGGAGCTATACATATTCATCCTCACATGTGCTCTGCACACACAAATAATGCATCCACACACACACTTGAAACCAACCTGCTGATTATTCATCTCTGAAAAGGACAAATCAGTAATGAAGCTACTTGCTTGCTCCATGTTGTAGTAAACTAAGAGTGAGTCATTTAGAGCAGTTGCTCAGAGCTTTGAATAATTAAGATCTTTGTGTCCAAAAACCCCAGAACCAATAACCAAGTTCTGGATGGGTTAAGCAGGAATGGTAAAGTAATGAAATTCAGCCCCTGAGATAAGATGAATGTGTCTTTGTTGGATGATGAATAGTTAATGCTGGTTCTTTTTCAGAGTCAAAATGGCTGAAGAATCCTTCAAACAAGCCAAGGAGAAGGCCTCTTACAATGTGAAACCCAAACATGCAACTGGAATAGTACGTCCCTTCGCTTCTTTTCTCTATATGGTCTTGTGGCTTTAATTTGTTCATTTGCCTTGTCTTTTTTCCCCTTGGAAGAAATCCTCTCCTGACAGCCTCTGTTCCTTAACAAACACTTGTCAGGGTGATGAAGGAAACAACACCCCTGGCTCCTGCAGTAACATATTGAGACCAGTTCCAGTGCTGTAAATAACTCAAGCTTTTTTTCCCCTCTCCCACAGAAAGCAAAGCTGGGTCAAAAGATCTGAAGCAAGAGGATGGAAAATGATCATCAAGCAGCCTATTGCACAAGCACAGTTTGTACAATCTCACAGATTCATTGGAAGTTTTTTTTACGAATTTAGCCTCAGTATTTGTTTTCCATTAACTTTGACTTGTTTTGTTTTTCAATGTGAGACCTTTAAACTGGATATTTTTTGTTTAAAAGTAGAGCTCAGACTCACCTTCCCAGCACACGCCAGTAATTAAATGAAATATGGCTGCAATGAATAGATTTAGAGGTTTCACATAGAAGATGCCAGAAATCTTAAACTACAGCCTGAACTTGGTAGCAAAATAATATTGAAGCTTTCTCTTTGTTTATAAACCATATGTAGCCTGTTTTATTGTGTGCAATTCCCGTCCTGGTTTACTAGAAGGCATGAAGAGGTTCATATCTTCCTTAAAAGTGAAAAGCACAAGATTTTATACGATTTCTACATGGTAGGTAAAGATTATCAGTGCCTTAGAGGTCAAATGAGTGCTGACGAACTGAGCTTCTTTCTGAGACATATCGGTTAAGTGTTGCGAGTATAATGAAATACAATAATTGTACATTCCTTTATTGTGATAATTATATAGCACATTCTCTGTAGTTCAATATCCATAAAGGCCGTGCATACCTACTGTTAGTGGTGTAATCTGAAGCAGGCGTACTTGTGTTTTATTCAGAAGTTTTGTCTACATGCTTTGTTTTCAGCAAAATCCCATGTACTTAGTGTGGCCTTTCCCGCTTTGTGTGAGCATGTGAACTTCCAACAACACCAGGATTATGTGACATGACGTTCATGTGCAATACCAACAATGTGTTTGATTGGATAGTCTTCCCCATACAAACGTATATTTATTAAATAAAAGACATAAAATCAATTTGTGATAGAAATGATTCCGTGTACAATTGTTTGCCATTTGTTCAGCTGTGATATTAAGTTACATATACATTATGTACATGCACTCCAAACACCATTGTTGTTTTATATGAAATAGATTTAATATAATTTTCACATACATTATTACACTCATACATATCATATAAACTGTATATATTGCATTGCACCTCCATTACACATGCTGCAGTATGTTTTTCTACTGGCCAGAATATATCTGTGGCAAATGTACTGTAGCCAGCCAGGTGTGTGTTTGAGCAGACGATGCCACAGGTCATTGAAGTCGCTTCATCTTGATATTTTTTCCAAGACTTCAACGTGAGGAAATTTTGTGGAAAATATACAAAGAGACCAACAAAATACAAAAATAAAGTCAACATTTCCTACAGCTGAAGCTATAGTTGGCAAACTGTAATAAAAGTTGATTCACCGGCAGTTAACAGTTTTGTTTTATTAAAGATCATGGATGACATTAAGCATTGCCCTTAATGTTTTGTGTTCATCACATAGGAATGGACTTTTTAAAATACTCGAGAGGAAACATCTTTATTGTTGAACATAGACTGCTTCGTCATGTTGCAGTCTGTTGCAGGACCACTTGTACGAGTCTTTTCGCAAAAAAGACATGCTGGTCAACATGGCTAGTCTCTGATTGAATCAATGCTCTCAGTCTTGTTTCAAGTCTTTTTTTTGTTTTTTTCTGTAGGACAGCCCATCATTTCTAGAAAAATACATGTTCAAATTGAAGCCAGTTCCTGTTTGAAGTCTGTCAAATCCTGCATTGTCATTACAGATTAAAAGGACATCCCACATCCTTCTTCACAGTTTCCCATGGCCGCTCACATCCACAGACATACATCGACACTGTTTAACCCTCTGCACTTTACGGTGCCTAAAAGGGGGCTGCAGGTCTGGGCAGTCCAGCTGCACTGTGAGCTGTGTGATGCGGTGCGGCCTGCAGAAGGAGCAGGACTGGAAAGGTTCCTGCGCCTTGTTGTGACTTTTTCTTCCAGAGCTTGAAGCCTGGCCACGATTCTGGCCCTGACCCGAGCTGGGCCCCATGTGTCGGGGGATGTAGAAGGAGTTACACTGGCCATAGCAGAAGCGATTGACCACAGTCCGGCTGCGACATCCCTCCTCGCTGACAGTCTGGCGGAGGGGCTGAGTTTTGCACCAGTCCCTGCGGAGGTAGCGGCGCTCTGTCACCACCAAAGCCTCCCTGCTGGAGGAGAGCACCTCTGGCTTCTGATGCAATAAACGGTGGTGACGTTCTGAGGACAGGTTCCCTTTGGTCTTGTACGGAGAGGGGATGGATCCCTGAGGCCGGGACTTTTTAGCCTCTGCGGTGATGCAAAGCACCCCAGCCAGGATGACGGGGATGGTTATTTTCCACAGCATTCTGCAAAGAGAGACACATCGGTATGCATTACATTTCTGTAATGAAGGGTTGGTGTTTGTAGAATAAAGCATTTGCTGTGACAGGAACATAACGTTTAAGCTGCTGTAACACAGTTCCTGACAATATGATGCATGACAGTCTCTTAACTGCTGACATGACATAAATATTGCCAATCATGTTTCCAATTGCTTTAACGTGCATTAATGTTGAACCTGCTTCACAGAGTAGCCCTCCAGGCATCATTGAGGAAATGAATCCATCACCATGGCCTCCATTTGTCAGCAACTCTGTCATTACTTGTATTTGCTTTCCTCCAGGCTACGCAACTCCTCCAAAAATAAACAAAGGCCTGCCATCAAAGGATTCACTTAAACACCCGTAACGAGAAGGGGAAGTAGATTTTATTGGTCCCGTCGCCGGGTAAAATAATTAGGGCTTTGCTTACTTTAGTCATGAACTATGCCGCAGATATGTAAACAGGCATTAGAGAGGCCCATCTGCATGTTATTAGGGGAAAAGATGAGGAACACTACAGTGCCCTCTGGGAGTCCACTCTTCTTCTCTTTGGTGATGCACTTTGGAGGAAACTGAACTGAGAATGACCTTCAGTGTCCATTATCACCATTGTGTGTTAGGTATCATGTCAGCACCAGAAACCGAGCGCCATCTAGAGAAATTGCTCAACCTCCAAACGGGATGGAGTAACCGCCCCTGTGCACGCTGTCGGCTTTTGTGCCAGCACATTTTTGACCATCACTCAAGCATCTTTTCAGCAGATGTTGCTCTTGACAAGCGTTGCATGACATCAAGACAGAGATTCTGACAGAGAACCAAACTGCCTCAAGGCCATTGGCCGCTGCTATTCACAGACGCTTCTTTGCCGTGCAAATTTCAATGTATCCTTTCTTCCTCTCCTGGACGTGCAACTCACTCTGACATGGAACAAATGACTTTATCATAATCCACTTTGTTCTCAGCCTCTTTTTTTATGCCCTTGACCCTGAGGTCATGGCAGTCTGTCCGAAATCTACACCAACACGTCAGTCTGTATATCACTATCTCGGCAACGATGGCCTTAAGCGAGACAGCAGCTGTTTGTCCATCAAGTAGAGAAGTACCAGACTTTTCTATAGAAAATAAAAAGATGTATTTGGGTTGCAAAGACAAAGAACTCAACTCCACTTTTTAGTTCTGTTTTTGGCTAAATCCATTCTTTTGATTCTGTTCTTTTATTTTCATTTGATTAATTGAGATCAAACCCCAGAAGTCATGAAGTACTTCAGATTATATGCAGACACTGCCAAGAAATCAGGTTAAATGCTCTACGCTTACAATTAGGTTAATTGCTGATATTTGGTATTTCCTATCAGCGGATGTCCAGAAACAAATGTATTTTTAGGTTAATTTTCAAACGAAGCTTTGGAAGAAATGGGAGTGTTTTACTTCTTCAGTGTTTTAGTCACTACGTTCAGATCTGTAGCTTTCACTGTAAGTATGCATTTTAGCATGCACACAAGCCAGCACACACGCCTACACACACCCGTCATACAGGTTAGAATAACCAAACCTTAGACTCCCACTGGGTCCTTCCACCACCTACTGCATCAGGAGTCGTGACCCCACTCAATCTCTCCATGATCTACCTTCCATGTCCAGCAGTCTCATTTGTCTTTAGCTGTTCTGTCTTTCTGTTCTCGATGTCTGTGTATTAAATGCACAAACCCCTGCTCTGAGGAACAGGCCCTGTCTCTGTGTGCAGCCTCATGCTCTTCTGTTTCCCCTCTTCATGCGCTATCCATCGCTTAAAGAGGCACCCTGAGCAACAGCCTGCAAACCTTCAGGGACTCTTGAGGGATGACCTGACGGCGTGTGTACATAGGACATGATGGATGGCCTATACACGCAGCAGCAGAGCTCCTCCCAAACTAAGTGTAAGTATGATAGTGGCGGCCCTGCCAAGCTGTTCTCATCAATCTCCACTGTGGGACAAATTGCAGGTTTGGGGTAGGGATTCAGAGGCTTTAGGGAGAGCAGAGAGGTAGATGGGTGGGCAGTTAGCGGTTGAGGTTTGGAGATAGAGGAAAAGGGGTTGAAGGGTTGGTGGTGTTTGGGATAGATCACCTATAGGGAAACAAAACCAACACTGCCTTACTTAATATCTCCCCACAAGCTGTGTCTCTTTATTTCTTTCTCTCCCCATCTGTCTCTTTTTGTCACTCTATCCATCTTTCTCTCCTCCACCAATCATCTCAGAGTCCTGGAGACGGAAGGAGACTGTGGTTTTGTGCATTAATGCAACAGAGACAGAACTGAACCGGACCTCTCTGTCTCTGCTACACGCTAAAATCGTCCACAAACACAGCTCTATGTTTTACAAGAACCACAAATACTTGGGGGAAACGCTTCACTGAACTGTGGCAGACCTTGGTTCCACAATTCAGACCTCTAATGAAATTACAAATACCAGCGAGACTGCAGAGCTAAAACAAGCCTCTTTTTTTTCTGAAAAACCACTAGTATAGTCGCTGGGAATTTGTTGTATTATGTTTCTCAGGATGGCATAACACCATGGTAAAAAACAATAGTTCTTTTCTCTAATGTCAAAGTTAAATAAAGCAATATTAGCCGCAGAAATCACCAGCTTTGGTTTTACTGTTTTAACATTTCATGTTTTTCAGTTGATAAATATTTATAAAAAAGGAAAACATGGGTCTTTCGCGTCTTTGACATTTGTACACACAGATGTACCCTCCACTAAACCTTGTGAAACATCTTCCCAGCATGTCTTCAAAGGCAGGTTAAAACAAACAAAACCTGATGCCTCAATTATCAGTGCGTCAGAAAGTCTCACACACAGACTGGTAAGTGCAGTTAATTACAGTAGAACTGCATTTAATTTGCCGTGCAGCTCAAAAACCTCAATCTCTCTCACACACACACACACACACACACACACACACACACACAGAGTCACACACCCCCACACACAGGATACAGAGCGAGAGGGAAAGAGAGGTAAATGAAATGTTTTCACTTGCAACCAATTACACAAAGAGGAACCATGTCATTATCTGCATTTGCGGATTCTGTTTTCCCAAACTGTGCTCGGCTGTTGGCTCATTAACAGTTAGGGGGGGGGGGGGGTTCCTTTCAGGGGCTTTTCTCTGTAAATGTGTCTAATGCCAACATGGCCAGGAGGCTGCTGAAGGCAGTTTGGGCAGCCATTTGTCACCACAATCCATCTTGATAATGACTAGCAGCCCATATATTATGCTCTCTGAGTTAAGTGCTGGCAAGAATGTGAGGCAAGCAACATTAAGTGCCTTAGTGGAAGATGAGGGCCAATTAGAAAAGCTATGATAATACTGCATTTCTGGTTTCAGATTAGGATGGCACTACTTAGCTGCAGTGATGAACAGCACCTTCCATTGACGCTTCAGGAGAGATTCATTGTTTAATTTCAGTTACTTATCTGTATGTTGGTTGAAACAGTTGTTTGGTTTTTTTGGGGTTTATTTACATTTTCTCTTTCAGTTTATCCCTGATATTTATTGATGCTATTTTTACGAGTGTAATGGGTGGAATATTCTAGTACAAGATGCTACATAAAGCTTTATCCTTACATTAAATTAAATTTTATTGATGTCATCAGTGCCACTTTAAATCAATTTGGTGTTTTAGAAACTGTAGGGTCATTTCTCAAATTTGAAGCAAAGTTCTGTGGGTTTGAACCATGTTCTGGCTGAACAGCATGAGTTCGTAATGACTGGCACCATCAGGTTTTGTGTGTTAAGGAGATTGAGAGTATTTTCTTGTAATCTATTGTATACTTGGCAAGGTGAATGTTCTGTTGGTTTAAAAAAAAAAAAGAGCTTAATTTTAACCGAAAAATGTGCAACAATCTGGCTTAAATCCAGCCTTATTTTGAGTTGTTTTAATCTGCTTTCCTCAGAAGTGTTCCTAGTACCCGAACATACGTGTGAACTGCACGTGTTAAGAGTATTGTTAAGGCTACTATCAAACACCAGTTTTACTATCTTTATAGGCTTAAGATGAAGTGTTTTCGGTTGCTAAAGAAAGTGTAATGTGTGCCCGTGCTAAATCCACTTTGACATCAGAGAGGACTGTGCAAGGTGGAGCAGTCACCGCAGCTCTAAGAAGGATCAGAAGGCCAACTCCCCACCATTCACTGCACGCATACTGTAGGAACACACGCACACATATTCACACACCCACTTGGACTCACATCATTATGCACGTGACTAAACAGATATATATATTCATGTAACATAAACTCAAGGATGTACAACTGAATAGATGAAGAAAAAGAAAGAAAAGTAAACACAGCATACAAGCTTCGCTTTAATTATTACTATTATCTCTATTCACTTTATGCACTGCTTAACATCCTGTCATCACTCACTAATTCTCTCACTCACAACACTAATTCGCCCAAACCTCCAGCCACTAATTATAGTCATTTAGCACTTTATCCAGAACACCTTACAATACCTTAAAGGCATATAGTTTACAATTGGGTGGCCCCATTAGGAATCAAACCCTTGCTGCTGGCAGAAATACTAAATAGCTTCACAACTAGGCTGGTCGAATTACATGGTTGTGTGCTTAGTCATTCAGAGAGTCACTGAATCACTCAGCCTTAATATCTCTCCGTCAGGCACTTACTGCCCACTTTTTGGAAGTGCTGGCGTGGGATATGTCGAGCCAGCACATACTTATCTGCCCTATTTTTAATACATGCACAAAGTACATGGTACTTTAAGACACATAAACATTGTATTCTTGCACATACTGCAAACAAAGTGAGTTTTCATAGAATTTAGAGATACTGTTGGAAAATCCTGTTGGCTGATACAAAAATGTGTTAAATCAAGTGGCGAAAAATGTAAAATGTTTCATTTAGAACTTGGTCTTACATGGAATCTGTCAACTTGTTGTCATTCTAAACATTGCTTTAAAAAGTTTTTGTTCAACTCATAAAACGGTAAACGGTTCCTAATCTCTTGAATTTAGTCTAATAGCGTTCAATAGGTGTCATCACTGTAAAAAAATAAAGTTCTGTTTATGTACCTCTCACCACAATGCGTAGAAAAGACAGTTACAGGTCGAGTATGCAGTCAAGGGAAGCTGTCCACCTTCAGTGGTCCTTGCGTCCGCTTCCAGGTTTCAGTTTCCATGGCAACATAATCTGTAGTATCCTCAGGCTCCTTGTCCTTGCTCGTCTTTTTTTTTACCCGAAACCACAGATGATTCAAAGTCTCAAACACGCTCAGCTTTCCATCTTCCTAGGACAAGTTGTAACTCTTTATGACTTTCACACTCAGGCTAACTACTCTTTTCAGCTTTAAGTTGAAGAAAGAAGCCTTTCAAGGTTTCAGTCAAACATCTTCTTGCCGTGGAGATAGTCTGTAGTCTGTCTTTGAAAGTGTTTGAGTCACAGTGGAGCCTGCCTTAGTTTGAATCTCCACCACCCCCTCTCCTCCTCAAGACTGGGAGGGTTTCTCCTATTGGTCCTGGTCATTGTGTGAATCAAACCAGGCTTCCCTTATTTCATTTATGTCTCACTCGCTCTCTGTTTCTGCCTCTAGCTAATTATTTAGACATTTTCTTCTTTCTTTTTTTTTTAAATACCCACCCATCTATAACAAACCATCTTCTCTTTGGTCTTTTTTTTTTTTTAAGTTTTCTTTCCCTTTTTTCCTGGGTTTGACATTTGAATTTACATTTTCAGGAATGGATGGTATATTGCCTCCATGGACAATATAGGGACAAAAATGTGCAGCTACACTGATATCCTACAAAAAACCTTCATCATTCCTCTTATTATCTTCAAACCTCTTTGGCCCTGTGACCACATCATATCACAATTCATAAGCCCACATCTATAAATCATCATGTGTTTGTAAAATGCCACAACTCACACTCCTTCATGCAGCAGAGACGGTACTGTATGTCTGCTTTGTGGCTCTTGTTTAGCTGACCACTGGGCTCAGAGACTGAAAAATCTGAACGCCACTCTTTGCATCAAAGAGCTGAAGCATCAACAGACACTGCAAAACCTCAGACGTAAAGGGTCTGAACAATAACTCCTTCAGCAGACCAGAGCATGATGACACTTTTGCATGACAAAACTTCATTTGTCTGCCGAGCACAGTGGTGGTTGAAGAGAAAGATTCCTGCAAGGAAATCATTTAACACCATCTAGTGGTCGAAAGGAAAAGTACAAATGTCAGGAACTGTGAAAGGATTTCTAAAAGGCATTACTTTCCAACGTAGGGTCTCCGGGCCACCTTCCGGAACAGTCCTTATATTTCACTGCGCATCTGTCTGAGCGTGTGACAAATAAAAATCTGTATGCACCTGGCTGTATGAGAGGGAGACTGTCTGCATTTGCACTTATTACCTGAAATAGCGACAAGACACTCACTGGATAGTTTATTTAAAGGTCTGTAGATAAAACAATTAAAAATAAGTTTTGCTAATCTCGAAAATATCAGGCTATTTAGTGAGCCATACCGTTAATTCCATTTCCAAAGAAAATCATTTCAATGTAGCTTCCTGTTTGACAGCTCCCCTTATTTTGGATCCAAGTAGGGTGGGCAGGGAGACCACTGCTCTCAGCCGCACTGCACCATCTCCAGTTAGTTTACTAAACTGTATCCTGAATGATACATCGGATCTGTGTGTGTTCAAATCAAATTAAAATCCAAACCCAAGCAAATGTTACAGATAGAGGGCCAACTTTAATAGTACAAGTAAGTAAAAGTGTCTTTAAATATGGTATAAAAATAAATGCAGGAGAGAATAACAAAGAATCATGTTCTACATAAGACAGGAGACGGCATTTTTGTCATTCTGAATTGTGACTTTACAAGTGCAATGAAAACAATATGTGCTATTTATTGTAGTGTAATAAAATAATGCAAAGCAAAATAAGTGCACAATAAATAATCATAATAATAATCATAATATATTCTTGTATATATATTGTATATTCATTCTGCACAACACTTCTCATAGCGTGACAAAGTATCTGTAACCTTGGACCTCAGTAAAGCAGTGACACTGGTTAGATTTATCAGTTTAAGTTGATGTTTTATGTTTTTATTTTATGTTTTCCCCTCTCGTTTTTTTTTTCTCTCTCTGACATCATTTGTTTCAGCTGGAAGTGAGAGATTGGGCTTCTATCCAGCAGTTATGATGGAAAGAAGGATTTGACATTTTTTCGTCTGGCCAGTCTGTTTCAGTGTCCTCACAAGTCCAGCAGCAGCAGCAGCGACTTTTCGATTTGGAGAATACTGGAAATATATCAGGTACTGTAAGAGGAGAGAGAAGAAGGAGCATCCTCTCCATGGACATGCAACATCCGGTGGACAACAGACGAACAGGCGGCCCCGGCTCGGCTCGTCGGCCTGCTGAGCTGAGAGCGCATGGACAGACAATGATGACGTAGAGATGAGATGGTCTCCCTCTCTAAGTCCCAGAGAGAGAGATGGCATTGATTTTAGCATGATGGCACAAGACTGGTCAGCCTCTTGGACGCTTGTGGTTTCCCCTGCACTGGGAAAAGAGACAAATGGAGAAGAAAGGGAGGTACAGAAAGAATAAATATGTGTACATCCTTTTTTTTTTTTTCCTCCCCAAAAAGTCATGGAAAAGCTGCAGGAACTCCACGTTTTGATCAGCATGTAAACATTAATGCTTGAGCTCAATGCTAATGTAACGTTACTTGCACTACTTGTGTTTTAGAGCCTGCAAGGATGCTAACAAAAGAGGTCACACCAGGATAAATAAAGTAATAAGTACTATCACTGTGGGATGAAACAAGATAACATTATTAAATACATAGTTATGTAATGTTAATCGCGATATGCATAATTATTGGACATTACCTTGAAACAAGATCCTTCAGAACAAGTTCTTACTTTTCTGCAGGGAACAAAAGCACACATGAATTTATTGTACCATGCTGAAGATTTAAGTGGCAATAAATATGTACATTAAATGAAATACACAAATTCAGAAACTACAATTAAATGATACTTGATCCAAAGAGACCATGTGCTATTATCCTTAAATCTGAATAGAAGGACAAAACTGAAATGGCAAAGTGTAGGAGGTGTGAGACCGAGCAGGTTTAAATCACTTAAATACACCTGAATAAATCTGAATTATTCATCAGGTTATGACAGCTTTATTGTCTCTGCTAGTCAAAATAGTTGCTACAAGCCTCACAGGAGTCCTGTTACAGCGACTCCATCATCCACACCTGACACAGACTGTGAGTACGTTGTATTTACTCTTCTCTCTCCTCCTTGGTTTTCCAGGCTGACGGTGCCATTTAGTTTGACATGGTTTGGAACTTAAGGAAACTCTACCGCACATGCACTCAGCTGTATGAAGCCCTGCCAGACATGGCACTCTTTCGAAAAAGACATGTCCTTGATTCTGTTCTTATATTGTTGTGTTAACAGAATGTCACAAAAGACGACTTAATTAGATGGTCAGTTATGTCAGACTGAAATAAGATCTTTTTAAATGACATAGTTTCAACAGACTAGCTTGTTTTATAAGGAGTAAGTGTCATCCTTGTTAAAGGAACAGACACCCTGTTTGGCTAAAACTATAAAGATTGTCTACCTTTCATTGTCTGTTGAAAAGCGTTCTGAATAATATAAGTCCTAGGTTTTGAACCAAGACATTTCCTATAATGTATTAGAGCATGTCTTTCTAACCTTCTTCTTGGCCTGTAATAACTCCTGGTAGGCACTGGAGCGGATGAAACGGCTGTAAGAATCACTCTTCATCAACTTGTAGATGTGTTCCTGTTGTGGAAGAAAATTATGTTGAAAGGAAGAACAGAATCATTTGGCATAGGTACCACAGTGTGCTGAACAGAAAAGTGAGTTATAGATTGAAGGAAGTGAAGAGGACGCTGTGTAATATTGGGCATAATCCCCAACAGGCCTTGGATGTGGTATGAGCTTTCGTACCTGTGCATCCTCAAAGGCGTAGCGTCCAGGATCTTTGACATTCTGGGTAGTTTTGTCGTAGCTCTTGGAGTCCACGTTGATGGCACTGGGCGCTCCGGGGGCCAGAAACTCCTGCCAGATCTCCTGAACCCGGGTTGGAACTTCTCTGATAGGACGCTTCTTTACCTCTTGGACTGCTAGCCAGAACCTACAGGGCAAAGATTAGTGCCTATTGATGAAAAAGCTCTTTACCACAAAGTATTAGATGGCATAGATCAGAATAAACCATGTAAAACAGAAGATTGCATCAAAGTTTGTTTTAATTCTGAAGTCAAATCAACCATGACAAAATTTTTTCGTTTAAAGTAAAAGAAAGAAAATGCTCTTGAATACATTTTAACCAATCAATCTAAAAGCATCTCTCGCCACTCAATTTATCGGATTAAGATATTTGATCCATCCTCTTTGCATCACAGAGGAGAAACATAAAAGTTAAGAAATGTTCAGCAGGACACATTTTAATGTTGCCTTTACTCGGAGACGTGTTTCAATATGTGATGACTGCAGCATCGCTCGGAAAGGTTCCATTTAAAAGCGATCCATCTTTATTTGCAAAGCACCGCCTCATCACAAATGTTATCTGAAGACGCTCTACTGAAAGAGCATGTCTAGACAGTGTTCTTTGTTATATTAATTATGAAGACTCAACATCATGAGAAATGCACTTGGCAACATATTGCAAAGAATCAGTGGCGAAGAGAAGATTTATGGTTACACCACCAGAGATATTCGTCAAAGTATGTATGTTATTGGAAGTAACAAGAAAGTAAGGTGTAATATTAACATTTTACACTTACAGTGATGATAAAATAGTTTTGTTTTTTAAACATGTAGTCACTTAGAGAACCACAGATCTGATTAGAAGCTGGTCCACCTGCCTTCAGGACCACAGCCTCTGTACATGGGACGCTTGAACCAACCTCTAGGCCACCAGCGCCCTTACTGATTATGTTAATTAAAGCAGATGGAGTCCAGCGGCTTGTATAAACACATAAGCACTAACAATAATGATAACAGACACAAGACTCATATCAATCGTTAGCATTAGTAAACTCTGATATGTTTAACATGTCGGTTGCTGCTTTACGTCAGTGGTATTTCTGTTTGCTTATCAGAGACTTAAAAAACGGCAGTATCAGAGTGAGCAGAAAAGAGCTCGCGCACAGAGGAAACTTGATTCATATTGAGTTGTTAGCATGCATGTCTGATACGCTGCACTATACCTGTTACCATGAATGAAGGGATTACCATAATATTCCTGCCCACCTGGATTATTCTAGCCTCAGCTACAGTTGTGCATATTTTTAAAAAAGCTGCATCCAGCAGATGCAGCTCGACATAATGGTAATATTAACAAGCTTCCGTGTTGCTGCTTATATTAAAAGCTACCCATTATACAATGAAGTGTGCACTTTGCAGTAGGAATCTTTTGTGCATTCATGCATTTGTTAGTATACTTGTGTTTTACTGTGCAAATATAACACACAGTCCAGTCTTTGCTAATGTTTTTAAAAGTTCAAGTCAGGATTCTAAGAAGAGTATTTTCACCCTGCTTTAAAGTCAGAAAAAGGATCTGATAGTTCTCCACAGATAGGGGTCCTCAGAAACACAGGTCAAAATGTTTCCTCCAGTCCTCGTCATGCATATTGAGTATACTTTATAATGATGTGTTGTAGTCCAATAAAAAGAAAGGGGTTTCAAGTGTTCTCAGAAGATACACAAGTCTTGTTCTGTGTGCATGTGTGCTTGTGTGTTGGAATATGTAGAACAAGTATTTCCTTCTGTACCTGAGATTCTCTGAGCTGAATTCAGACTCCAGGAACTTGAGGAACTGCTCTCTGCCCACGGGATCTTTGAGAACCTCATCGATACCAAAAGCCCACCTCTTTACCCGCTGCTGGCCTGGCTCCTTACTGAACGAGGAAAACGTAGAAAAACACATTTTACTGTATATCATAAGGATGTATGTGTCACAAAACACTCCACAGTACAAACTATGAATAGCATACCGACATAATCCCTTTGTGCCTGTGATTCAATCTGTTCTGCTCTTTCTTTAGTCATGTACTCACCTGGCTTCGAGCTCCCACAGTGTGGTGTCATCTGAGATCCAGGGGTTGGACGGGTCTGGAGGCGTGAGGAAGGGGTCGTATTCAACGTACTGCTCTGTGTAGGCCAGCAAACTGTTTTTCGCAGAAACAACAGAAGAAGAAGGTATAAATAAGTTATAGTCATGTGCTGCATACCTTTCTGCATGTGTGTTTTTTTAACAATATATTTCTTTCATTAAGCTAAATTGACAAAATGAGAAGTGGACTCTCCTTTAGTGCAAGTATCAGAATGTTTTCAGACACAAGGATAGATGCTGAATGCACGTCTCTGTTCAGTGACAAATGTCCTTTCAGTGTGCCATCCAGCATCTGGCATCGTCAGTGCTGACGCTCACCGAAGGCATTATATGGGACAAATCAGTCGTCAAGGTCAGCGGAGCTCTTAATTCCACACCACGTTTGGCCGTTTACAGGCTCAATAAACAGATCGATGACTAAAATGAATAAAGACCCGAAGAACGTTGCTCACCTCTCCGCAACTTTAGACATTTTCAGTCGATGTCGGTCTAATTGCAATTGCCAAAAGGTGATCTGAAACAAAGGCAGACAACAACTGGCATCATTCCTCTACAGTTGGTAAGGAACTGTTGGATTGTAGGTATAATATTATACAGCATTATGTTTTTTATTAAATTCTACGTTTACTTAGACTCTGTACACATTTAGCATATTTAGCGTTGTACTAGTAAAAAAACACCTGAATCCAGACAAGCCATGACCAAGACTGAGGAAATCAGGAAAAGACCCGAGTAAGAATTATTAGTAGGATTCCTCATAAATCCCCTGTCTTATTGTCCTGTATCATGGCCTACATCATGCAGTTTGTTGTATCATAAAACTACTTTTAGATGCATTTAATGTTTACATCCGATCCCAGTAATGATGCTGTGAATCTCCAGAATGCACTGGCACATTTAGAGCTATAAATTAAAGATCATTTTCCCCTGAGACCTTCTAGTAGACTAGAATGTGAAAAAGCATTTGACTTCAGATAGTTAAGAGCTAATCTTTTTTATAGTTAGAAGACATAAAAAACAGTCTACAGAAAAATTCAATATAAAATGGACTCCCAGGGACTTGAAATGTAGTATGTTGTTGTTTCATAAGTTTCCCATTCCCATTCCCATTTCACATTATTCCTTATAACTTTTTGTGTAGTTTTAGATGTGCAGATTTTTATAACCTCATCATTTACATTTACATGTACAATTACTGCATACATTTGTGTGACCTGTATTTTGAAAATCTTATCACAAACACGGAAAGAAATATCCTATCTTAAATTGTGGAGTAACATTTTAAAGCCCTCACCTGTTCCTGTAGTTCTTCTTCTGTTGGCTGCTTGGCCTCTGGTGCCGGGGTGTGGGTTGGGCTATGGGTGCGGATATCATTCTGCAGCCCATAAACAGACTGAGGCAAAAAACAAAAAATCAACAGGAGAAGCACTGCAGATGCTGTCCATGTATGTTACAGTGAGTTCACCTCTGACCTTAAGAGAATAGTGCTGACGAAGTTTCTCACCTTTCTGGTTTTGTGGGGGTTTTTCATTCTGGAGGACTTCTTTATGTCGACTTCTGTTGTATTCACACATCCTGGCTGTGAGAAATCACAAGTTAATTCAGTTTCAATTACATTTTCACGACTTAACCGGTTTATGCTTTGCCCTCCAGGACAATGCCAGAATCAGTGCAGGTGATATTTCAAGTTTCAGTTAATCAAATCCAATATGCCTTCAAGGGGTGTGAAGTGATTCTGAGAAGTCTCCAGGACAATGTGTCAGATGCTGGTTAATTAAAAATGGAATGTGCCAATTTCAGCAAAACAAGCAAACCAGCGGGAAATCAGAGTCTTAGTGTGCAAATTCAGGCTGATTGGACAAGTGGTCCAATCTGGGTCTCTTCCAGGAGAACAAAGCTAAGTAGCTTGACGGCGTCACTGTGAAATTTGAATTAATATTGATTATGTTGCTCCAAGGACGCATAAATTGAACTTATTTTCCAATTAAGCATGGAGCAGGGGCTTTCAGAGAGTTGCAGAAGAGGAGAGCCTTTAACCTCCGGAGTAAACCAAATGCTAATGCTATGTGTGTATGAACAAGGTAAAGAGCAGCAGTGAAGCTGATGTGTTGTGACAGTTATTGATGTGGCATTTCATGCGTGTGGTAGAGGGATACACAACAGGGATTAACAGGTGTTTACTTCTTTACACCATTAAAACGTCACAGGAATCATGAATGTATAAAGCTCATATATATTTAATCTGTGAAGTGTTTGCATTCGCAATACACAACATTACCTATGTTGCAAAGCTTGAGGCATCCCTCCTACATGTGTGGTATGGATCCATCTTAAAATATATACAATATCTGCTGTATGTAATCTGTGTGTGTGTGTGTGTGGTTTGTGTGAATTTAGTTTTCAATCTTACTCACTTTTGCGGGGACTATTAAGATGTTGACGATAATGTCAGCAAAAAATATCAGTGACAAAAGGGTTGGAGAAAGACAACATCAGTAATTTCACTCACCACTGGTCTGTGCACGTCCCAGAATGCTCTTTCCTGACTGTCGAGAATTTTCCTCTCAACTTTGTCTCTTTTTTTGTCAACTCTGGGAGAGAAATAAACAAGTTCAGAACTCCTTTTTTTACAGAGCATGTAGCTTGTTCCAACACTGATATGTTCCATGTACTCCATCACACGTTTAAACCTGCAGTTCGTCTGTTGAATTGTTGATGTAAACCAAGTAAAACACATGTTATTATATACATATCATGATGAGCATTAGGAAGCACTCTTTTTTTTCCCTTTCAGACCAACGTGAGTCAGGAGAGGATCTTAAATTCTCAAGTCTCTGTCTGTTCCAAAGATCAAGACTAAACTGGGGAAAAGGCGTTACACTTTGCCGCTCCCTTTACTTGGAATGAATTATAGCAAGTTCTGAAACTTCAGAAACTACTCTCATTGGCTGCTGTAACGGTTAGGTGATTGAAAATGACGTGGAGGCAGACACGTCTGTATGTAGATGTTCTGCTCGATATGTTTTTGATTATGATTGTGATTCAGTCAAACCGTTGCTGTTATCCCATTTTATTTCATGACGCATGTATCCTAGTATGGTTGTATGTATGATTGTTCATTGTTTGTTGGAAGCTAGGCTAACTGTCCTGCTGTCTTATCAGGACACCCTTGAGTAGGAGATTTTTTAATATGAATTAGCTTTTCTCTGTTTGTGGAAGCCCAGAGGCAGAGACGATACATTTTGTTTTCCTCCATTTCCTGTGATAACAAGTTCATTCTGGTTGTTCTCCCAAGATCTTGACTTATTTATCTTGCTACAATGGGATAGCAACGCTGTTTTGTTCTGTGATAATAAGTCAATTTAGAGCCATTTTCTCAAATCTCAAGAAATTAATTTGTTACCAAGGGAACACCAGCATTGTGTCCTCGAGACAGAAAATAAAGACTTTGAGATCTCGAGAAAAAATAAAATCTGACTGAATATCACGGGAAAACTGAGTAATGTAAAATATACAGTATGTAAGTCTGTGTGCATAGGGCTTACATTCTGTCAAATGCATAACAAGAATTGGGTAACTTACTTTGCTTGTGCTTCTGCTTGCATAAAAATGAACTCCCATTTCCTGGCAAAAGCTCTCTGTAGCCTTGCTAAGCTCTCCTGCAATGAACGCAAATACACAAACAATGTTTAAAAAGGGTTTTGAGATGATTGTGCTCACTTCACAAAATAGATACCATCTTCAATGATCACTGCTTCAGAAAAGAAAATGAAGGCACTCATTTGATTTCTTGCGCGACAGGAAAGTTACAAATGAGGCTGTGAAAAAAACAAATGTTCTCGGCTTCAGCTAAGAACAAACAGGCAACAGATGAAGCCTGAGTGCAGTGCAGGAACAGAGCGGCTCTGTGACGAGAGCAGGGCTGACACTAAAATACCTCTTTTACTTACCGCTTCGTAGTCTGCCAGCTCCAGACGTGCTTTATTTTGCATTGTTCTTTTGCAGAGGTAAACAGCTAAAAGAGAGAAACAGAGATGGATAGAGAGAGAGAGAGAGAGAGAGAGAGAGAGAGGGAGAGAGGTTGGTTATAAAGGGGTAACTGGATCTCAGCATGGTTTTAACAGCCTTAAGTGGCCCTGCGTTCGCTCATTTAATCCTCTAAACTGCACATTTAAACTGGACTGCAAATCACAAAGGTCATGGACTGCGCATGGTGTCTGATCATCTGTTACAGTGTGTGTGTGCGTGTGTGTGTGGGTGTGTGCATATATGTGTTTGTGTGTGTTGTGTCTGCGTGATGCCTTCCTCTACTATCATCATCCCTTCATCCCTTTGTAATGCGACCATTATGTAGAAGCTTCATTAGTCCATTAGGCTGTTTTCATTACAGGGCATCATTCACGTGAATCAGTTGCTACATCTGAGATACTTTAACTTCCTCTAACGGCTGCAGGATTACTCCCACAGCGAGCATTACTCTGTTTCCTCTACACCAGCAAATGAAAGACTTGCAAGGCTTGGACTATTCACAACCGGACAGTTTTTAGCATTATGAAATGTTTATCTTCCCTGTACGCGATGAAAAACTCATCCCAGCATCAGAATCAAATTGACCCGTTTACACACACAGCCCTGGTTTCAGTCTGTGTCAGTCAAAAGAGGTGGCGAAAGTTTACAGACTTTTTCCTCAAGTAGAGGTAGAAAGACTTACAAAAGCAGACTAAAAAAGCGAATTGTGCTTTTTAAAACGGTGCTACCGTGGAAGAAGAAAACATCTCAAGAACTGTGAAGTGTTCTTGCTGTAAAAACAAGTTGTGCTGGCTACTTCTGTAAATGTCTGGGAAAATATTCAACTTTAATCATTCCAATTGTAACTTCAGTAAAAAAAGAAACGAGTCCTAATATGATCAAACATTTTTGTTCAATGTGCAGATCACTTTGATAAGGATTGTGTCTGGAGTGTTGGCTAATTCATTATCAATCAAGTCACCACAAGTTGTCCCTGTCAGTAACAGATGCCACATTCACTGCATTTTTATTTGAGCTTCTCTCTGTTGTCTGTGCTGCGTCTTTTTGAAAAGATGACAAAAGAAATTGGTTGTATTTTCATTGTGGTTTTTTTGTGTGATACTGTCCCATTGATTTAGGTGGAAATTGATTTTGATGTTGCTGCGGTGGTGTCATGATTTACTCTTGTTCAGTTTGTTTGTCCTTGTTGGGTTTTTTTTTGTTTTGATCGTCAGTTTTATTTTGCCATCTGTATTCTTGTGTTTTCCTCGTTGCTCTGTATTTGTCTGTGGATGATCCTGAGTCTAGTTTCCTGTTTTGTTCTATGTTCCAGCCCCTTTGTATCAAATCTTGTCTTACTTCCTCCCTTTCTATGTTTCCCTGAAGTAGAAGAAAGGAAGTTCAAAGTACTGTGGGAAGTATCCAAAGCATTTATATTGATCAGCAAAAAATTGATAATGCATTACATGTCTTTCATCTCTTTAACTTTTGTTAACATCAGCAGCCTTTATGTATCCACAGAATAAATCAATATTTAACGTGCTAAACAAAGTCTGCATCATTAGGCTCGCACAGTAAATAGTTTAAAAGCACAAAGTAGTAACACATTCACTGTCTCACCATAGTCTGTGTTTTCTGGTTCCCAGCAGTTCGATGGCCAGAAGTATGGAGTCTGAGAGGAGCAAACAGTTTGTTCAGAAACAAATCTAAATCTGAATCTAAAGTGTGCACTGTTATGCGAGGTGCCTTGCCCCCACATTGCATCTGTCACAATGAAACATGTTGTTGTGTAATGGGCTTGACATGAATTCAAATGCACATAAGCTCCTTTCAGCAAGCATGAGAGCAGACACCAACATGAATCTTGACCCTCCTCGGGCACCGGTGTATGGATTGGCTTCAGGATGAAAAGTGATTACACATAAAGCGAAGTGTGTGAAGCCAGCCACTAACACACACACACAGGTATTGATTCACTTGGGTTAGTTGTGTGAAGCACACTTTGGGGAGATCACTGACAAATAACTAGACCTGTCGATCCGAGTATCGACATACAGAGCAATATGTGTCTTTTTTCATGAGCCTCAGAAGACAAAGGACAAAAACTTCTGATCACCAGGGTACTGATGGTTTCTCGACTTCTTTCCGCCCTGAAAACTCAAAATAGATTACACAATTTCTTTGACCGCTACTGTTACAGTTTTTAAATGGCAAAGAAATTTTCAACAAATTTAAGCCTCAAATAATATCATCATTCATTAAAATTCTTTTTAAAAACACTTTAAAGTTTCAAGCCTTATATAGCTCAACATAATTACTTGACATGATAACACTGAGAAAAAAATGTCTCTCATTATAATGACAACAAAAAAATTACAGACTACACCTTAACATTTGCTGTGTTTTATTGGACTTATTTCCTGAAAAAAAAGTGATTTTATAACAAATAATAGGTTGTTCTGGACAAACCTTCAGCACTAAACAGAATCAGAGGATTACTTTGATTATTCCTACCTGAAACCTATAGAAAGTGCCGTCGTCTTTAAGAGTGAGAACGTGATCTGAGATTGGGAAGAAGTAACCATGTGCAGCCATCAGAGTCCCTAGGTGAAGAGCCTCCACTGAAAGAGAACAGACAAAAGTACATTTCAAACTTGGTGTATTCCTGATCTTTTCTCTTTGAGCCAGTAACATTGACACACGTTTGAGCATTGTGTTTTGGAGAGTGGATAAAAATAGATATAAGACAAGAAAGTTTTATTACAAAAAAGAAAGCTGCGCAGAAATGTCATTTCTGTGATCTAAAGCTAATTGTTTTGCTTCTTTCAATCTTTAACAACACATCACGTTGGAAATCAAACACATGTTCTCACCATAAATATGTATAATGTGAATTCATACCCGCTAATGAAAATATCGTCTTGAAAAAAGAAGGAATAAATTTCAATCTCTGTGATGTTAAAGAAATGATGTACATTTTCAGGCATTAGTGTATTAAGTTAAACAAAGAGTCGATAATTCATAAGATCGCCACCCCTCATATGTGTAAGGCTAGTCATTTACTTTAGCACAAAAGTAGCTGGCAGGGTAAACAGCTAGCTTAAGCCACCAAATTGTATACATCTTGTAAAACCACAAATCCAACATTTAAATGACGTCAAACTTTATCTCTCAGGAATATGAAGACATGCCTTCCTTGATAAAAATGTTGAAGTTACACTTTACAAACAGGTTTTGCTTAGTTCATGAGACATTAAAAGATTATCTGATCATCCTCCAATAAATAGTTTCACATCACAGATTCTCAGCCAGCATGCTGAGTTTTTTCAGCTTACCAGCTAATTAACTTTATTCACCTATAATCCCAGGAATAGATTCATCCTTGACAGAGTGACACAAAATAAGCACCAGGAGCCTGAATCATGTGCTCTAATAGACTCTGACACTACTTTGACAGAAGAAAGGCATGCTCTCCTTCCCAACTAAACAACACAGCAGGGGGGACCCGCTAATTAGCCAACCTTCAGCCACAGAGGCAAAACTCACTGGCCATATCACCTGGTGTTTTGCTTGGTTGGAGGGGAAACTTGCTCCCCTCTAGCAATTGGCAGAACATAGCTGATTATGCTTGGTTAAAAAACATCAGATAATGAAAACAGCTAATCATCATCAACAGCGTGTCTCATCTGCCACCAGTGAATCCCTGCTGTTTTCAGCCTGTAACCCTTCCATGGTGTCAACATCTATCACTCTCATCATATTTGACAATTACAGGTTGTTTTCGTCACAAATTTGTGATGTGTTTTTTTTTATTATTATTATTAAATTGCTTGTTTTTATAATGTGGTACTTTGTCACAATCAGTTAATAGAAAAAGTAAAGAACCAACACACCCCACTGATTTCCTGAAACAAGTTAAAGACTTTTTTTTTCCTTCAGGGTTTTTTAAATTAGATTCAGTCTGGCATGTTTCTATTTACTTACAAAGTGAAATAACCTGGTGTCTTGAGTCAGTCATCTTTGCACAGTTTCTAAACTGCAGCTAGTTGCTAAGTAGTAAGATATTCTTTTCTTTTCTTTTTTTCTTTAGGGCCTAAAGTTTTGGCTATTGGCTTAAACCTGGCTTGTTGCTGCTTACTAACTTAAATTTCTTTAGTTTTTGTTCAGCTAGCTTTAGCCTTGAGTTGGTCATTTTAAACAATACTAGAAAAAGGTTTAATTGTAAAGTAGTGCCTTTGTCATTACCTAAATTGCAGTTGGATTATTTACAAATTCTTTAATATAAGCAAATTTCTATGGGATTCGGCCAATATTTGACAAACACAATGACAAAAAAGTTTGACATGGTTGAAATAAAGGCTGTAACGGGAGGTTACTTTATGCAAGTATAGAATATGCACTACACAGATGCATCCTACTGTATCTGGATATGTGTGTGTGCGTGCGTGCATGTGTGTGTGTGTGTGTGTGTGTGTGTCTCTGTGTAAGAAAGAGAAATAAATATCCTATAGACTTCCCCTATACTACTGAGACTGTAGAGCTCACAATGCTAAGGTGAATGTGTGTGTGTGTGTGTGTCCGCACGTGTGTGTTTGTGTGTGACTGGGCTTCGTTAAAAAAGGATGAGTAATAAGTTATTTAGACCTGTTTACTTATAAACGCACCCTTCCTCCTCCTCTGTAATGCTATTTCTGAAAGCTACACTGCCCCATATATAATTTACTGTACGTCACATTTTGCTGCTTTATTAAATCAGATGATGACCAAGTTATTTTTCTGGGAAAGCTACAAAGATTGACTACGCTTGCATTTGTCATCTGTCCACAAAATGCTGATGTATTCAAGTAGACAGGCATTTACAAGCATATAATCCAATGTTCCATAGACAATTTTACTTAAAATTCTTCATTTTCTGGATTGTTATCTCAGCAGGGAGAACGCCAGATGAAAGTGAGTCAGCAATGTTTGAAAAAATGACATCTAGGACAGTGCAGTTCTGTCTGCCTTATTTCAAACACAGAGCTAAGCGTCTTTGCTGGCTGATGTTGAGTGTAACCAATTGAACAGTTTCTCTAAATCCCAAAATAATCCTTCACTGCTTTGCATGCACACTTGGTTATTTCAAATGTAGGAAATCATCAAGCCCAAGTTTGAAGTCAGTATTTCATAAAGCTTCAACGAGGGATCTTTAGTACACAGATTTGATTTCTGTAAGTGTATAGAATGTATACAGTATGATGGATCATAAAGGAAATCTAAAGACACACAGTTAACGGGTGGGACAGGTTGAGTAGAAGAGAAGATTGTTTAGGTGTTTTTGAAACCATTTCTATAATATGGTAGCTTCTGCATTTAACATAACAGACCTTTTTGTGAGCTTTATCGCTGACTAAACCTTGGGTTTGAGTTATTCAAGTTGCCAAGAAAAGCCAGTGTCAGAGTCTGGGGGGAGAAACACCCTTTGATTTCATCATATTACAAGTTTGGTGCCAAAAACCCAGCAGATTGGAACTCTGCCAGTTGGAGTGTGAAAGGATTCTTGCAGCTGAGCTTCATCTGAACACAGAATCTCAGGGACAATACTATTGAAGTGAATACATTTTTTTTGCTTTTTAGAAAAGTTTAGGTTAAGAATAATCTGTTTTAATCGCTGGGAGAAAGTTGTTCTTAAGTTATTTAAGGATAAATTGTAGGATAATTGAAATCCTAATTGTAGGATAACATCTATGTTGCTATGTATGACAGGATGATTACGCTTCTTTGATTTCTTTGATTGTGTTAAAAACCGAAGCGAAAAAAAAAAGTTCTGCCCTCCTGCGAATTGTATCACTCCGCAAGAAGTATTTTCATGAAGATGCAGCTTAATATCCTAAACAGAAAATAAATGATCAGACATTACAGAATAACATCCACATACATCATAAAATGGTTCAATGTGGCTGATTTAAGAGGCTGCTGCAACATCCTGAGCACCCCTACTTCCTGCATCCCTGGAGGAGATAGTGGGTTTTATACAAAAGGAAGAACAGGGAGAGAACACTGACTATGCTTCAAAAACTCATGCTTTTTTTTTTTCAACATTGGTATGCCAGACGAGCAGTGTGCAGAAGGGTGATCTCAGGAGACTAAAAAAGATCATCCAAGTGCTCCACTCTGTGAGTGCCTCTCCAGTCTGATGAGGAGGAGGCTTGAAGAAGGTTTGAGGAGAAGATCATCAGAGGTGTTAAACAGAGCCGCATGCGACCTCTCAGTGCTGTTCTCATGAGTCACGTGCTCTCCTTCAATGATCACTTAACTGTTCCCTGGTGTTCAGCTGATCAATTAAGTTGTCATTCTTTGTTTCACCATCATTGTCTATAATTGTGTATGTATGAATACCCAGTATGTGTTTAACTCTATTAGAGAGCAACTTTGTTCACACTTTTGATGAGGTTTACAGATATTGTTGTCTTTCATCTCAGCATCTTACAAGCATTTTCACCCCATGTTTACAGTCTTCTGGGCATTAAACATTTTTGCTGCGAAAGCATACATATTTTATTTAGTTTCATTTGTTAAAAAGAGTTGTCTTGTAATTGTCTGATATTTTGATTAGGCTTGTTTGTTCTACACTGTAGAGACTGACCAGCTGTTTAAGTGAGCCCCGTATAGAGTGAGATAACATGTCTCTCCTATTAAGATGGTCTTATTGATTTTTATTTTATTTTCAGCCAGGTCACAGGTCAGGAGACTGAAAGCCTGGAAAGGGAATTGTCACAACCATCCTGAACAACTCATACTTTAAGTGAATCATATGTTAAAAGCTCTCAATGGACTTTTATTTCAAGGCTATTTTTGCTCACATTTCATCCCTACATTTAGAGGCCTTTCACACCATACCTTGCATGCTTCATGATTAAACATGAAATTAAAGCATCCGAAAAACGTTTGGTTCATTGGTTGTTCTTAAAGGATCACTACTTTTTAAGATTTTACTTTGAAAGATTTGAGGTTGTTGGATGTGTTAAAATTACTGGAGAGGAAGTGCAGGGGCTGTCGAGAGGGGCCTTCAGGCCCTCTTAGAGCCTATGGTTCAGGAGACTTGTTTGGATATAGGATGAGGAGAAGGAAAGCATTATTTATTATTATTATTATTATTATTATTATTATTATTATTATTACACATTATATGTTTTCCTTTTTTCTGTTATTCTTTTAATACTGTGAATACTGTAGTAATACTCAAAATCCAGAGGTAGGCAGTAATGCAACTTTTTGGAAACCTATCACCTTTAAAAACCAATGAAGAAGAAGAAGGGTTCCAATCATGCTAATGGTGATGAAATCAGGAAGTAATAGGCTGGCATGTTTGCAAGGTCTATGTTAGTAGTATACTACAATAGCCCTACTTTTTAATCCCCTAAATTAATAGTTTGATGAATCTAGAGTCATGTAAAGTCATGTAGTATAAGCATTTGCTTCGTTACCACCAATCAACAAAACACAAGGAAAAGGATCACTTCAGAAAATGAAGAAAATATTGAATTTGACAGACAAGACATTTTTGGGATGATACATGTTTGGGTGTGGATAAGTCCTGGATCATAGATACTCATATCAATGCAAAGGTAAGTCAAGCTACAGTATTTCTATTTCAAAATGGGTCAAATTTTAAAAACACTTCCAGAAAACAGATACAGTAAGGTCAGTTTTGAGACTCTTGATGAATTATGGGTATTATTATCTTCTGACTGTTTTTAATTCCTGTAGATCTGTTTGGCCTGTACAGTAATGCCTAATTAAATCTGAGCTACCCTAAATCAAGTAAGCAGTTAATTCCACTTTTTACCTTGCCGGACAAAATGATAATCTTTTAGAAAAATGATAAATGACAATGTCTGAATTCAAATGACAGGGCAGAGATTTAAAAATGTAAAACTTCTGCTGCAGGATCCAAAAAGTCATCTAAAATGTTGAGAAGAACTTTGAAGGAAGGGATCAATTGCAGGATTGAATGAAAATAGGATTTGGGACTTCAGAGATTGTGAAATAGGATGATAATGAGTTCATCTGGAGTGTGTCAGGAAATTATCTCCGGAATTTATTTAGTATAAAAAAAAAAATCCTCCAAATCTCCTGCAACTTTGATATAAGCTCATCCGCCTCATAACATAATAAACACGCTGCTGTCGTGCATGTGAGCCAAATTAATTGCATTTCACTTGCTGTGATCTTCAGCTCCACCAGGAGTTTTGTGCTGAAGTCACTTAGTTTTTTCTCAAAAACTCTTTTCACAACCGCAGGATGGTCGACAGCATGGTTTTTGCAAGTTTACAAATAAAAGTGAACAAATAAAGTAACTAAAGGGCAAAGAACATTTGCCTCTAGACGTTTCAGACTTCTCTGGACTTTTGATAATTTTCATTGAGTTCTGTTTTGTTCTTTACAAATGAGTCATTGCCTGTCCATAAGAGAATAGCAACAAATGCAGCATAAGCGTTTTAGACCCAATTTATCAAGCAGAAGTGATTGGAGGATTGTTTACAGTTGATTGGGGGGGGTTGCCCTTTTTTTCCACACCAAAGGCATCAGGATACAGCTATATTATAATGGCGCAGTTTGAGGTTTAGGAAAGAAACACATGAAAGGAAAGTATGGGAACAGTCTGTCCATCTCAGAAAAGTTTAGCTGCTTTTCCCTGTGAAAATAACAAATCTCACAAATACCCATAAATATCCTACAAAGTCAGCAGCACAACCCCGTACACAACATGTGGGTGCAGAAAAATGATGTAAACACAAGCAACGGGCAACCATAGAAAAGATAAGCAGATCCTTGCATACAAATGAAACGACACAAAGGAATTATGAGCTGATGAGTCAGCTTAGCATCACAACAATAAACATGCTGTACAATCCCGAGGCAACACATTCGAGTAGACAAACACTGGAACGCAAACCCACACACATAAACAATCCGACGATCCAGATCCACACCTTCAGTTCACAAATCCCTGAAAAGATTCACATTGTTGGCTACAATTATCTTTTATGCGAGCAACTTTGTGAACCTTTTTTTCATATTAATCACAGCTCATCCTGCTCACTTTTGAGTCATTGTAAGTGCAACGAGGGGCTCTACTAATGATCTGCCTTCTCCCGTTAGACATTCAAGTTCTACTTTTATCACACTGGAATGAACCAAGAATAATGACAAAGAAAAAACGTGGGAGAAGAAGAACACGGATTGCAGTCTCTGCTGAAGTTCAAGGACAGAAAGAGGACAGCTCAGCGAGAACCAAACTAGTTCTAATAGGCTACAGCGAGAGTCGAACAGGTTCCCCAGAAAGTACCAGTAACATATCTGCAATGTAATTGTGAGGTCAGATGCAAACAGTTAAGGCTTAAAAGTATACTGTTGTCTAAGTCTATGTCTGCAGCTCTATGGACTGTGTTGTTGAAAGGAACAAATCAGCAGCCAGCCTTCAATACCTAAGTTCCTATTTTCTATGTGTATTGTGTGCCCTTGATGGAAGCAGTCCAGCTCAATTACCTTGATCCTCAATGACCAGATTCTTGATCATCCACTGTACGATTTCAGAACCTGAGAGAAGAGAAAATACATAAATATTAATTACTGACATTTCTAATATATTCAGTGTGCAGAAACCCCTTTTTGTATATAGATGCAAATGAAAGAGAAGACAATGACACTCTTAACCCAGCCCACCTCCCGTCATCGCAATGAATACCAATTCCTCTCGCCTTGCACAATGTGGGCGGGTAATAGGCCATCCATTACCAAATTTTCTTTTCTGGCACCCTCTCCAAGCTGTATAGTCCATTAATATAAATGACCAGATAGGGACAATGGCATAATGAAGCATCAGCTGTGTACACTTACAACACAATTTGTCTGACTCTGAGTCACAGCACAGACAAACAGTTACAATTGTTTAGCTTAATAAGTCAATGAATATTTCCTACCAAAAAAAAAAAAACCCTAAAACTTATAGTTTGAGATGACAAAAGATTGGAGGAGAGGAGAGGAGAGTTATTTATTTATTTTGATGCAGCTTTCACTGTTGCATCAAAAGTGCTATTTTAAATAAGGATCTAAAGATTGCTGTGTTAAAAAGTGTTTTTTAAATGCGTTTTGGATGTTGTTTTGCATTAAACGTTCTCCATTTGAGCATTTAACTAAATCATTTTCACATCTCAGAAGTACACCCACTACCCCCTGGGCATTTCACACCCAACCGCAACATGTGACTCTGGCAGCCTGGCTAAATATATACTGTATTTTCCAAGCTATTATTTCAGTCTGTCATGCTGCCAGGTGAAGGTGTGCTGAAGACAGCCACAGAATGCAGAGGAAAGGTGTGAAATGGAGACATGAGGGAATTCATGCAGTGAGAAAGTCGGTCCCTGTGGCTGTCTCTCTGTCCATCAAGCCATCTTTCTGTCAGTCTGTGTTGTGTCTCTCTCCATTTCTCTTTCACTGCACCCACTTCCTTCTCGTCGCCCTCTTAACCAGATGAGATTTTCCATGGATTAACATCATTAATACAACCCCATTTTCACACTATCAAAATTGACCCACTTTCTAAGAGCGAGCTTAAATGAGACGTGTAAGGTAATCCTCTGACAAGGCTGTTCTCTGAATTGATTAATATCATGCACATAGATTGGGCTGTGCATGTGTGTGTATGTGTGCATAAGAATTTAACTATCTCTCAAACAAAGAGTATAAAACCTTAGTAACGTTCACAATGTTGAAGAGTTGCTCTAATAGCTGTATAATTCTTTAAACATAAAACATCTCTTTCTTGTTTGTTTATTTGAAATGTCATCTCTCACACCTGAATGGTTAGTTTACACTGAGAGCCATGACAAATGCTGATACTTATATTTAAAAAAGGGAACCAATTTTTGGATTTAATAAGCACATACTGGTGTCTGAGGTTTATCATGCAGATTCTTAAGGTGTGACTTTATAACCTCCTTTAGTTTGTCACACATAGACTACATTGAGTAAAGCTACAACAGAGTGTTTCGGATTCAAAATAAGCGGGGGTAAGCGTGCTTAACAATGAAGGACTACTAACTCATCTAATGTTCGATTGGTTTCAGAAAGATGACTCATGGCCTCTTTTAAGATGATTTAAGTTGATGATGCTAACCTGTAGTAGGTTGCTCTGTTTGAGCTTGACATTAGCTTATACATTAAACATCATAGTTGATACATTTATATTTAATCTGAGTTTTTAAATAAACAATATAAAAGTTTAACTCTGAAGGGATTGACCTAAATTGACACATTTTGTATAGTGAAGTATATTCATAATTATTAGTAATGTTTGGTGGTTTTCTTTCAGCCCTTTAGATGTGTTCACTCAATTCACAAACTTGTTTTAAATAAAGGAAAAACTTGAGCGATGAGAACATTTTCATAATACTCTATTAATGGTGCATGCAGAATTTGCGAGAATGATTGCAATTTTAACTAATAACCATGACTGTAATAGTCTAATGTTGGAGGAAAACTTCATGTGCTAACACGTGCATCATATGCTGTATTAAAATATCTGAATTAACCGTGTGCTCCAGAAGTTTTCCTTCATGTTACGATTATTTGATTTACAGCCATAAAAAATATGAGCAACTGTTTAGTAAAATGTTATTGTATCAGAAAGACTATCAATTACAATGATGTTGCTCTGCTCAGCAGTTAAAGAAGGAAGGCGCAACAGTTATTCTAAGAAAACAACTCAATATTGGATTTAGATGTGCCTGTTTTCTTGGCGATACCATCAATTGAAAGCAAGTGTTTTGACTGTAACAGTGAATAAATTCAACAACTGAAGAAGAAAGTCAGGTAAACAAATCAATGTGTTCTATCAAAGAAAATGTTGTTTAAGTGGTGAAGAGGAAAAAAACACACAGAAGCAACATGGTCTTCATCCCTGGCTGCTGTGCTTTCAGCTTGGCCGAGTGCTCCACTGAACACAAGTGGCTGTGTTCTTCACAAAGGGGGAGCTAAGGGGAGCCTTTGTCCGCGCTGAACCCGTAGAAAATGCCATGCATAGAAGAAGCATTTTGTGCAGGTAGAACGGATAAATCCAAAACCTCCACACTGACTGTGAAGGGCCTTTCTGGTGTGTGAATGCTTAGTGCTGTCCCACAGTGAAATCATCAAGTGAGTGGGGACGCTGATGTGGACTTTTTACGCAATTTGGGAATCATCAAAGACTTAATGATGTGACAGTTGTTTTGTGACGCTTCGCACTAAATATCAATACATGTTTGTCTACATTTGAAGCAAGATTCAATAGGATTTGAAACAATTCATGTTCAAATTCAAGTTTGTCTGTGTTCAAGGCTTTGGCTTCAGGGTGGTCATTGTGAACGAGGTCTGAGCACTACTTGGAGGAAAATTGAAAAAGTCCTAAAACACTGCACATTTACACTTCTAACTCCACACTAACGCTAACCCTTTTTTGACCACGCTATATCTGAATATTTATTTAATGATGTAGTTTTAAGACATGCTGCAGTTAAATATAAACTTTGTTTTCCCTGTAGGGAAAATGTGAAAGTACTGTACATAGAGAAAACAAGAACTAAACAGAGATATACATAACCAGCCATCTGTTGTTATTCTGTCATCTTCCTACAGCAAGAAGGGATGTTCTCTAAATGCACTGAGTGTACAATATCTGAGAAAAATAGATGAGAACAGAGAAGTATCTGAGCTTATGTTGCTTAATCAGAGCGAAAGTGATTCATCTAGAAAAGACTTGGGATCAAAAGAAAAGAAGAGAGACAGAGAGATTGTGCATTAACTGCCCTTCAAAGCACTAATGTCACTGCAGCTACACTTTGTTTTTCAAACGTATATCCACGTGTGTCTGTGCTCCTGCATAAAGGAGGGTTGTGCACAATTTGGATTAACAAGGACCTTCAGGGAAAATCTTAGAATCACATCTATAATTCACATTAATAATTTAGCACATATTTATTCTAAATATGTGACAGTAGAATAGATTACAAATGGTAAAGCTTAAACATTTGGGAAGGATTTGGGATGATACCATTTTAATTCCATATTGTGTTAATTTATATACCAACAGCAGTGTGTTGTTTGTTTTCCATTTTCCTGCACAGGAAACATGAAAGTGATGCTCTCCTCACTCCTCTTGGCCTTTGAATGCAGTCTTTAACTTAACTCACCTTTTATGGAGTATCACTACAGCTTGCTTTCTTATCTATTAGTCTGCACAGCTCAGACATTCAATACAATCCTCTTGACATTCTGGCACTGCTGGTGCGAAATGCAGAGTGGACAACTCTCCAAATACTTTCAGCGTTTGTTTGGCAAGATGTACTGGTTTGGTACTTGGTGGGTGGGAGCCAAGTGGAGAAGAAAATAGATGACTCGAGGAGGGCGCGGCAGAGCAGAGTAAAAGAGAAATAAAAAGCTTACCTGAAAAAACGCTGGGGATCTTGGTTAGGAAACTTTTCACAGTTCGGATGGGGATGCCATTCTTCTCATCCTGCATGCGCGCTATTACCTCCTCCATCTGGACAAAACAGAGGGAGAGAAGTGGAGGCAGAGAAAACAGGGGAGAGAGTGAGCATTTTTCATGAGCTGGCCTTGGTAAGAGGAGATTGTGTGTAAGCAAGACAAAAGGGTAAACACATACACACAGGTTCCTGCAGGGCTAAGCCGTGTCATCAGGGGGCAGAGGGAAAGGATAGGCAGTTGGTAAATAACAGTAACTGCTGTCTGATTTTTTTTTCTGTGATTTGTACCACTTTAAATTGTGAGGTGAACTCTGCAACTGCAGCAGAAATGTTGGTCCAGCAACATAGTTTTTTTTAATGTTAGAGTATGTGCAGTGCGTCCTAAAGCAGCCAACAGAAACGTGCAATGTCCTTCAACAGACATTGCAGACACAAATGTGCTGTGTTCCGCATTGACTGATTTTTACACACACACATACAGATGTGACCACACAAACCTTTGCACAAGTCACTGAGACAGAAATGTTCTGGGAGTTGTCTCAAGGGCCTGGCAAGGCAACACAAGGCAGCCATGTTTTCCAAGAACACAGAAGGCAGAAGATCTGAGAGAAGAGCACAGCCCTGATATGTCAGCTGGATCCGATGCCAAGAGATATTGAGAAAAAAAAAATCCCTCTTAGTGTGAAAATGGAAAATGTGCACGGAAAGCTTAATGGTCGTGCAACACATTCATATACACTAAAGAAAGTGGGCCACATTATCAAACACAGATGTGTTGCTTGCTTTACATCCCTTCCCTGTAAAGGATCTTCTGCTCTCGCTGCATTAGTGATGGTCAATTTTGCGTTTTTCAGATGTAGTGAAGCTGTCAGGTTTATCCTTTAGGACAGACAACTACACAGCTAGTGGTGATAGCATTATTATTAGAGGATTAGTATGAAAGGAGGCAGTCATGGGCATGAGGTCTGGGGCTTAATTAATTTAAGTGTGATGTTTTTTTTTTAGTGTCTGTACTTGAATGAATGAATGTCTGCTTCCACTCATTAGGGCCAAGAGAACCTGGGCTCCTCTTTTGAAGTGTTACTATAACACTGTGGCATACAGCTATGAATGCTGCTTTCCAACCTGGGATGCTTGACTCTTTAACAATTAGTATCAATCAAATCTATTATTGTATGTCATTTTAAGCCTTGTAGCAAAGAGAAGTAATTACAGACGCAAAAGGAAGTCCATTACATCACTTTTTTTATTGCCATGATGTTAAAAGTGCACCGATTCTTTTAAAATACATATTACAGGTCATTAGAAAGGCAGACATTTGGCTGTTTTCCTGAACTACTACTAAAGTCTACAAAAAGAGAATTCATAAAACCTCCCCAAAATACATTAGGAATCCATGACAATGCTCGACAAGATAATAGGACTTCATTCAAGTTCATTAAGATCCATAAATGTACCATTAACCTGCTATCAGACAAAGCTGCAGCTTTATGTGGTTGTAGTTGAACATTTTGCTGCCTATATTGTTGATCATTGTGGGGTTTTTTTCTCCATCAATTAATATTTCCAAATACAATCTAAATTAAAAATGACTGGAAACTAGGACAGATCAATAGAGACACTGTAAAAGGATAATAAATAGTAGATCAGAAAGAAAGATCTCTTTCAGAAAGCTAACAGCACATAATAAAAGCCAACGCAACTCAGATCAGGCAGGTGAAATTCATGTTTTTAAATCATATCACTGACATCACATTGAAGCTTGAACTTTCTTTCAAAGTCCGACCAACAAGCGTCATCTTTTTTTTTTATTCTCACTTTTATTTAATTTTATCTCCGCCCGGGAATGAAACACAAGTTTGACAAGTTATTTATCTGTCAAACTTGTCTTGCAAAGGTAACCAAATTTCGAAGGCCAATTCCATTTTGTGCAAAGAAAGGTTTTTGTGCAGGTAAGACGGTTATAAAAAAAACCCCACTGGGTTTGAAATGTAAATCTGTGACCACTTTAGTTGGCAGTTAATGAGCTCGTATCGTAGCATATTGTGAGAATTTAAGCTTGTAGCAAGTCAAATGCCCTCGAGTCAAAAAATCTCCCAAGTTAGTTATCGGTGCCTATAAGTGACAATGACAGAGCAAAGTTAAATACAGTAACCAAAGGGATGTTTGAAGGGCACTTTTTTTTCTCGTTGCAATGAATAGATCAATACCTATTTCTTTCTGTCCAGAAATATCAAACAGTTCAAGTGTATCATAAAGTCTTTGTTTCCGTCTTCAATTACAGTTATCAAAGGCAGAGAGGTTGCAAAGGCTAAAGATGTGTTTGTAATTTGAGTTAGAAACTCAACACTGGCAAATTAAGATTAAAACATATGATATGATTATATAACCCAGCTTACAAAACTGTATCTCCTAAAGTAGTGCATAGAAAAACAAGATAACCACAGTTCTTGTGGCCTCATTTCATTCGTAGCATGCATCATTCCTTTTGTTGCCTATAAACATATCGCTCTAAATGAATCCCGTTGGTGTTCAGCTCAATTGCGCTGAATGACTGTGCCTTATAATGCCAACCTTCACTCTCTGTTTCAATCTCTCACTGTCTTTCTCGGTGAGTAAACTGGCACTATGAGACACAGAGCAAACAAGGACAACAGCAACAATGATCAATACTTCACACACACTCTCCTATCTCTGCAAACCCTCACCGCCTACACACGGTAAAATGCCACCAGCGTGAATATTCAGGATCTAAAGCTCTTGAAGTCAGGATGCTCTCTGGCTTCATGTTGCGAGGAAGAGAGGCAAGTCATTTCCCGCTAGGGTAAGGAAGAGACGGCTAGAGTCTCTCTTTCTCTCTCTCTCTCTCTCTCTCTCTCTCTCTCTCTCTCTCTCTCTCTTTCTTTCTCTGTCCCCCACCTATCCACCCACCCACCCATCCAGAGCTGTCTGACTGCATCTTTGCAGCCTCTTCACAGATAAGAGTGTTTTGGCAGCACAGTGTGAATCATTGAATAATGATGGCACAGGACTCAGTACATATAAAGTGACTAACAAAAGCTCCGTATATAAGCACATACTGAGCTTCAGCACACGGCTCTAAGCACTTCAAAGACTATCAGGGAGTGCACTCGGAGTGCAATCAGAATCTTGTGAAGCACTGTTTGAAGAAAAAACATTTTCAAACTGGGTTTGTGAATCAATGCTAGCCTCTCGGATTTCTCTTTAGCCGTTGTTAAGTGCACCATAAAGTCTCTTATTTAACAGGCTGTTTCTAAGAAAAGAGGGGGGGGATAAAAGGATTGGTAGTTAGATTGATTCAGTATTGAGCACACCAAGAAGGTCAGGCATTTTAAAGAGGACATTTCACAAAACTTTATTGTCTCTCCTCAGGTGGCTCATTTTAATGTGACCTTTATTAGTTACTCCAGCAAGAATGAAAGGTTCTGCCCTGGGGTCTATGGTAAAAAAGTAGAGGTGTTTTAGCTATTTGCTGTATATTTGAAGCAACATAGCCATTAGTTTTTCATCCAAATTGCTTTAAACCTGCAGTCTTTCCAAAGCCAGCAGGTGGCGACTGCTAGAGTCCAATTGTACATGTAAAAGAGCCAATGCGTTTATTGTCTCAACCCCAATTTTCAAGTCACCTTCAATACACATTGTAAAGTACAGCAAACCAGTTGTTAACATCATCAGGCTCTGTAAACCTCTTTGAAACAGTCCATGTAAACTTTTATTTCGTCCATGTGAAGAGTGTCTACCTCTGTTTCCCACTTTATCGCTGATAATTATTTTAAAAGCTCCTAGTTTCTTTGAATTACTTTACTGTGGTGTGTCAATAAGGCAGCTTTATGGAATAACTGAGAATGTTCAATACGCTGATATTGCTCAAACCTCTATGACCTGGATATTTAAAATGGGCATCACAGCCTACAGCGTATAATGGTTTCACTCTTTAATATGTGAAGCCATACGTCTCTGTTATTGGCCTAGATTTACCTTGCGTAAACAAATGCATATGATTAGCTGAATGTGTTGTGAAACAGAAAATGCAGATCATCATTACCAATGTGCTTTGAACCCTTTTGGACAGTGGGATATTTAAAGAACCTATCAAGATATTGATGAATAAGCTGGGCATGGTGTAGATGCCCACTTACAAAATATAACTTGAAAGGATTTTTTGTAAAGTTGACTTGCTGTAAAAAGTAAGTTTATCCTTAGTTACACTTTTAGAAAGACATGTATTTATATTTATATTAGTACACTCAACCAAATGTCATATGTCCATCTGTGCAGATGTAAAAAAAAAAAAAAAAAAAAAAGACTGTGTGCTGTGGAAATTGAAAGCTCTACTTTTCTACTTTCCTTCATTTCTTCTCTCTCTCACTCTCACTCACTCTCACTCACTCACTCTCTCTCTCTCTCTCTCTGTTTGTCTCGTTACCTGGGCTGTGATGGGTGAACGCTCCTGCACCAGATGTACAGAGAGATTACCTTGACAGTGCCATCTGAGGACAATTGTGTCTACACGAGTAGAAGGGATATAACTCCCAATTCTGCATCATCCATCACAGAAGAACACATGCTTCCACAGACACACACTCAGGAACACAGTTATTCCCGTCATTGCATGCCCCACAAAGCACACAGCGATATTCAGTCACATTGCAACCAGAGCATATACACTCTGACAGAATTCAGAGATGTACTTACCCACACAAGCACACAAAGTCACTTGTATATTATCAAAGCTTCTGAATCCAGAATGTGGGGACTATTAAACATTAAAAAACCACAACTTCAAAATAGGTGACTCCCAGCTCAAGTCTGGCGCTGCGAGAGCAGCCTAAATAGAACCTGCGGCTATATAGCATGACAGCCTGACTAGATAAAACAGTCTTTGCAGTAGCTTGATCTCATTTCCTTTCAAACTGCGGTCGTCTGTTTGGTGAATGAGGCAGAAACTGTGGCGGAGGCAGAGAGATTGTATTTCATATTTAGTTTGCCCTCAAAAACCAGCAGTGGTTTTCAAAGAAATTAATAAATACAGCCCACTGTGGCGGATTCAAGGTCAGTAACTTTTAAAAGGATCAATATTATGGCAACAAAACCACTCAGCGATCTATGCTGAAGCTTCAGTAAAGCTTATAGTGAAGTGCTTTGTTAAGAACAAATGACTCACGTCTCTTGCCAACAGGCTGAAGCATTTGCATGCCGAGCAACTCCAAAAGCACAGTGTTCTCTATGGGGACAAGTAAAGACAGAATACTGGTAAAACAATCATGTCTTAAATACCTGCACCTCCAGTTTTATGGTTTCATGTTATCAGAGACATTATTTCATCTGCTTAATTGTCCTCAATAGACATGCTTGAGTCTAGCTCTTCGCTCCTGCGACTGTATGCAGCAATGACATATTCAAATGATGCAGATCCTTTTCAGTGGTGACCTAGATTAGCCTGAGGTGGAGAAATCTCGACACTTGATGAACTAAAGCAACTTTTTTCAAAACAGCCTTAATTAGATGATCACTTCTTATACAGTATAAGCGCTAAAGCTCTGGGGACTGACTTCTGTTCATCTGTAAATGATATGAACAAAGGCATGAAGGGGTCCGCTACTCATTTAAACAAAGCTGAGTAATGCTGAGCCAAGGTATTTGTCTACAGTACCTTTGGTAGACAAAAGCAGGACCTGATAAAGCTTTGATATTCACCACATATCTTTTACTTGATCAATCACACAGTTCAAAGTAAGAAAAAAGTAACGATTGTCACACATGCCCCAGTCGCCCATTGGCCTTCACTCACACTTCTCCAGGCTCAATCGGGCCTGAGTATGGTCCCTCCGTTCACCCATCATTAGGAGAGCACCAGAGCAGTTTTTCTACAAGGAAATGGAATATTCGTGGTTGTCAAATAGCGACCATAGACTGTGTGATAACAGCACCGTGAAATGTCTCTACTATAGTCCAGCAACAGAGAACAAGTCTGGAACTTCGCTGACCTTGTGGCTTTTTTTTTTTTTATACAGCCCCCTTAAAATCCTGGATTTTTAGATTTTGCAAGATGGGGAATGATTACATGTTGCATTCTCATGCTTGAGCTCGTGCATGAGAAATCTTACGTTGTCGAAGCCCAACTTCCTCCAACCATGCTAGTGCCAAGGAAGCGTACGGTACAGAAAACACACACTAGTAAAACAAAGAGGGCATTAGGGGCCAGAATGGATTGCGTAGTGTGAGTGTGCCTTTACCCAATACAGTATTTGTCAAAATTTAAAGTGCAGCCATTTCCGTCTGACTCAAGGTGTAAAACAAGTATATAAACAAGTTAAAACAACATAGTTGCAAATAACCAATAAGATAGGTACATAAAACAGCTAACAGTAGCATTACTTCCTTGCTAACAAAATCTTTAATGATGTTATGATGATAAGGATAAATTCCTATCTCACAGACATCCTCCCTATAAAAATTAAGTTATCAATAAACTGTCAGCTGTTTAGCTATCTAACATTAGCTCTTATCTTAGCCCAAAATGTCCTCAAACAGCATACAATGTGTTGTTTGCCTTGAAATGCAGCTAACATAGTCCACTTTTTTTTCAGATTTATTGGGAAGCAATGCAATGATAACTGTTGTCAGATATTTATTTCACACAACTTGGAGGATATCATAAGCATTTCAACATTTAACCCTGAATACTAAATCACAGCTTCCTTATCCCTTGAATAACTTTACATTAATGACTAGGTTTGCTGATCAGCTGTACAATTTTATTTATGTGGGCTTACAGTATACTATATGGCATAATAACAAAATAACCCTCACTCAAAACAATGTGGACGATTATGTTAATATATTACATGCAGATGAATAAATGTAGGATTTATAATAACACATTTAATGTGATTCACATTTTCTGATCAGCAAAAATAAGATGTTTTTACGCTCACAATTCGAAGGGAATATTGTTTTTGTCCCCCTCTTAAGTCCAGTTCCTGTACTGTCATTAGGAATTGGCAAACCAATCTGTTCTAAAATAAAACATTTTCATGTCAAACAAAATACGACAAAACCTTTGACTATACAACAATACAGCAAATGTGTCCTTGAAAAGGAAAAGACGGATAATACAATAAATAGGTTCGCTTGACAACTAGCTTATGTTCACCAATAAGACATTGTTGCGTTGCCAGATCATTTTAAACACAGCCAGCCAGACACTTGAGCCTGCACCTGTGCAGCACTGCACCACTTGGGCATTCAAAACAAAATTACCCTGCAGAAAGGTGGGGGAACTTATTGAGCTCATGCTGACAGGGTTGTTGAATGGATGCCATGAATCTTAAGTCTCGGAGTTACCACAGCAACACAGTCTGTGACCACTATCACAAGGACATCTTTGGCAGCTCGCCATCACTCATTCATAAGAGAGAAGAAAGAAAAATGGTTGTGAGGGAAGCCGGGGGGTAAGCAGGAGGTAATAGAAAGAGAGAGATATAGATAGTATCAGTAGACAGGATATAGAGGACAGGACTTTTGCTTTCCAAAATTATTCTCAATTAATTGATCAATTCTTTTGTTGTGTGAAAGTTACACTTTCCCACCTGAAAATGTAATAACAGCATGTTCCTTGCTATCACATGTCCAGTCCAGAAAAACACATATTGAATACAAACATTAAAAAAAGGGAAAAAACAAATCATCATCCAATACTACACCAACCATTTATCAATCATCACGTTGTAGGACCATTCAGTGTGAGCAATTTATTGATAACAAAACCATTGCTGAATTCTTATCAGATAGAACCAGAGGGACTTGGAATTAGATGAAGTTACATAAGCTCATTTAGAATAAACTAAGTTGCCGATGCACACAGTAATAGTACTGGAAAAGAAAAAAGCAGTAGTAAAGAATATATAGACAATAAAGAATAAATCATATGGGGTATATGAAACTGAAGCAATGTAAACATAGGGACGAGGGATCCAAAGGTGACATATAATGTGGGTCATCTGGGTTACATGGGGTTTAGGCTGTACAAAATCAATGAGAGAAAAGCAACGGGCAAAAAAGTAGTAATGCCATAAACAACCCAGATTTATAATGCACTTAATTTTGAATTAATTTCTCAAACTCTCATGCCTTGAGATTATTTATTTTTACATGAGGCTGTATATTTCATATCTTCATTGTCTCTTTGATACCCATTTCATATGCCCAGGCTCTCCCTTTAAGATGGAGCCGGGAGAACCGTCTGTTACACAGCAGGCAAGGATCATTGAATGCCAGGAACAGATGCTCAGGTGACAACACTGCCTGGAGTGAAGGCAATTACTCCATCCAAACTAAAGCTTTATTTCTATATCCTGTGAGGCAAACTATGCAAAACCGTGATTAGTCATTGAACAACATCTGCAACTTAGAGCTATTGGGAAGCCTCACTGACGATTGCACTCATCAATTTGCTGTTGAATATAAACCTACATTCTGTAGGCCATTTTTCCCAATGCAAAATGTTGTTAAAATGATTATGCTTGTGTCATATAAAAGTTAAAAGACATAATTGATAGTAAAAATCTTGGTAGTGATCAGGAATCAAGTTACAACAATATATTCAGAGCTTTTGAAGCTACCTTTAGATGGCATCTAATGTTAGCTTTCTACCAACTCTTTGCTAATAATGTTTGAAAGATGATTAAGTTATTTGTGAACCTGCAAAAAAAAACGCAGAATGATATGTTCTTAACATTTGAGGTTCCCACCTTGAACATGGCCTCCGAAGAAGATTGCAGCAATATGAATACGGTTCATTGAGCCATCAGTCAAATAGAGCATTTGTTTCTTGGGTGGCCACTTTTCAGGAAGTTTTTCCACACAAGTTCTTGCCTCTGTCTTTTTTGTTCTTTCTTATATGTCAATTTTGATAACATCACATTACAGAAAGTATGAAGGAAACCTAAAGAGGCAAACTTCTTCACTCCCATTTGCAGCGTCTGTCTCTTCCAGTCATACTGCAAAGATCCACAAGTTATTATAGATGAAAAATATTCCTCCTCTCCCTCCTCACACCTTATATCATTAATGTGTTTTATAATGCACCAGTTGGTGCTGTTCTGCTTTGTGGATAATTTTCATGATGGTGTACTGTGATAAGAAAAACCTGATGCCGCTGTGAAACTCATGCTCACAACAGCAGTCTTACCATCATAAGCAAGCTGTGATGGACAGTGACGGACAGATGGCTTTCTTACTACAGACTTCAGCTTATTGGGATAATTACAAATGGATGTTGTCAACCATGATGTTTCTCCTTGGCTTTGAAATGCTCCTCGATGTGAGACTGAGAGCCTGTTAATGGCTTGATCGGATTTAGGTCTGATCTGCTAATGGATGAAAGTGAGGCTGATGTTTACAGACAAACAAGGCGATCTTTGATTCCCCATGTGGTGTTATTGACTCGGGGTTACCTAAGTGGTTTGTTTGGTTGTTTTATACGGACACGTATATAGCTCCTCAATGGAGCTTTAAGTATTTTTAAACCCAGCAATGTTTTCATCCATGTTTTTATGAGCAGGTCTCATTAGGTTCGTTTAAAAAGATGTTAAAGGACTTAGGGGCAGGTATATCTGGCTGTAGATTTCCTGCCTTATACACGTATGGCTGTTGGAGATCTCAAATATTTGCTGGTTTGATTTGTTGTTTCACGTCTTTTTTTAATGTTTGATAATAGCATTTGTATTTATGGCTGTTCATTTTCTGAAACTTTGTGAACGGAGCTGCTGCCTGTTTTGGCCAGGACACTCTGGTTTAAAGGTTAAAAAATACCTAGAAGTCTTCTTCTTCACTGCTTTTGTTGGTACATCGCTGCACATTGTGTTATACTTCTGCTGCCTGTAGGAGTGTTGACAAGTAAAATACAATTTGCAGATCTGTGTCTAAAATCAAAGACCCCGAAGGAAGGGTTTAGAGACTCATTGACATTAAGTCTACTGTTATAGAACACTCTGTTTACATTGTTTAAAAAGATCAATGTGAAACGATTGGTTATAAAAATGTCACTGCCATGATTTAATGAAGCAAAATTATTGTATTCTTTATTGTTAACATCGTATCAACAAACAGTGGAAGTGCAGGCTGATAATTAAATGCTATAAATGATCTTAAAACATCAGCATCCTTTAAAAGAACAGCTCCCTCAACCCCTGTTCAACTGTGGAGCCAGAGCCGGAGGCTGGGGTTGCATCCAGTGATTTCTGTAACTCATCAAAACACAATATCAAAAAAACACCTCTTTCAGACAGAACACATCCAGGTGTGCTGAGGGGAGCATATGGAAATGGTTTCCACTTCCCTTTCAAGACTTTCTTTTTAACCGATTACTTTTAGAAAGTATAGCCTAGTTCAACACCATACATTTGTTCAAACAATGACTAGTGTCTGAAAGCTTGCATGGTTATCTCAGTTTATATGATTCATTGCATCTCACTCCTCTACGTGACAGCCGACATATGAGTGCATCCCCTTTGAAAAGCTATTAACACTTCAGACACTTGTCTTTGGATGACATGTGAAACGAGCAGGTTCATTTTGACAAGACTGAGACCTTTCGTCTCAAACCTGTAACTCACCTCCCCCACTGTAACCATGACTCTGAACGGACTCTTTTTTTTTTTAAAGATAAAATAATCAATATAAATGTAAAAGAGGTCACAATGTTGTAAAGTGGTGCTAGACATCTATCACACTCTTTTGTTACTGCAAGACTTCAGCCAGGATGGATATTACCCACATATGACAGCAATCATTAGTGAAAGGTATCGCTGTTGTTTAAATCGCTATTCTTACTCGAGCGTCATACTCTCCCTATTTCTATTCCTCTAATATAGTGCACAAGAGATGCATTGAAGATACTGTTGCTATATGAAATAGTCCATACACCATATTTATCCAGAGTGAAATTTCAACAGCTTGTTCGTATTCTTCTTGGATGATTTTAGTGTTTCTCTAAAGCTAATTCATCCATGGCCTTGCCCTTGCTGAAGTTATATTTCAGGGAAACTAATGCAATCTAATACTTTCATGAAAAACCTTTCTTTGAAATGAACATTATGTTAAATTATCACTTATATATTTTCTTGAAGTCAGAAGTCATTGGAAAAGGATGCGAAGGAGCACAGCAGCAGAATCAGAAATTAGCGCAGTGTTTTCTGGTTTGGTCGACAGATCTTTTCACTATTATTTAATTCAGAGTGTTGCCAGATGGTTGCCAACAGACTCTTGCACCACAATGCCCCTTTTTCTCAGTGTTTTCATCCGCTTCTACAGCTTTTTGGAACCTTCCCCCCTCACATCCCCAGAGAATCAGTGTCCCCAGCGTATGGCAGCAGAAAGATGTTCAATATTTCCCCAGACTCTCCAACATCTACGTCCCTTAGGGGGCAGGCAGCTAACAGAGAGAAAGAGACGAGCATAGAATCATGAATAAGAGGTAAAGTCAGGCTGCTATGCCTGCTCTGGGGGAAAAAAAAAAAACGTTTATCCTCCTTTGACATTTCTGTAGCTCTTGTTGCATTTTTTCGAGCAGTTATATCACAATTGATGAATCAAATCAAATAAAATATCATGTAACTATTGATGGATTGTAACATATTCCTTTTTCCGATAGCTATCTTAGACATTACATCAGACTCAACAGAATATCTAAGTATTATCAGTGGTCTAAGAGAGGGTTTACCATTACATATTTATAGCTCTGCAGAAAGAGCTTGTTTTTATTCATTTCAATTATTAGTTGAAGAAAAGGTCAAATAGAGTTTCAGCTCCTTAGAACTGCCGCACTTGTTTTTTGCAGTACCATTGTTTGGCATCTGTCCAAAGTGCTATTGTGTCAAATGTTTTTTACTCGTATTTTACAGAATTTTCTGCTACAAAATTAAATATTTGACAATTAAAATGACAAAGTTATTCATACCAAAGCAACAATAATCAGTATCAATCCTGTAAAGTTGATGAGAAATTAAAGCAGGTAAGAAGTCAAATATGTTAGGTTAATTGGTCAGAGACCAAAAAGAGAAAATAATGCATTTACGACAATGAGTGTGACCCAATGTGATTGATGATCCATGAGTGCTACTATAGAGCAGTTTTGTTTTGTTTACAGTGAGAGTACGGCTGTTGTGCTGCCCTCCAGTGGCCAAATAAATTGCTAACTACCGCTTCAAACTAAAGTAAAGCATGATTTGTTGACTTGATCTGAAGGCCATTTTTCTTCATGGAAGTAGTTTATTGTAAATGTAATTTTCTCTTTTGCATTAGTATACTTTTCCTAAAAACATGTAGTGATAAGGCGTTTTGAAATCAGTGACTTTTAGTTATTATATTACCAACAACAGACAGATTAGTAATAAAAGAAGTGCTGGTTTTGTTGAAGTGGTAGGTGAGAGTATCATTGGAGACATTCAAATGTAACACTCTGATTAAAAAATCTTTATAAAACAGTTTACTTTCTTTTATTCGCTGCTAAGTGACTAATATATCTCTGAGCTTTTTCTGACCCGAGGAACAGCATCCCACGCTCACACAAACATTCATTTGTTCTGTTTTACTTTTTATTGTCAGTCTTATTTTTGTTGTTTGTATTAATCTCATCACTTTCACATTTCAGTCTCTAAATCATGTTGGAGTACAACTCACAGAGCCCAAAACCCTTTTTTAATCCATTGTCTCTACGTTAAGCAGATCTCTTTATTTCCAAAATCATGTTCTAATGTTCCTGCCTGGTGTTGGGATAGTGTTCCTATAGGGCAAGGCCTCTCTCTCTCTCACTCTCATCTTCTTGGTGGGTGGGCCGTGGGCGCGATGACTAAGCCAAGGTTGGCCATGTGCTAGAACATAATCCACTGAAAGCCAATATCCCTTCTGCCCACCTACCATGATTTCATCACTCAAACTGCACACTATCATAAATTAGGAGATAGAGGAAGAAGAAAACTGCTTCACTTTTAGATGTGACGTGCAAAGGCTACTTGAATATACAGTATATGCACAGACACAGTCAAAAGTTGTTGAGTCTCAATGCCAGAAATACATGACAGTTTCTATGGTTTGGATAAACAGTAACTAATAGATGCATACATTTTTTATTATTATTATTATTTATTATTATTATTATTATTATTAGTATTATTTAATTTATTTTCACCTCATTTTAGCTAACTGGCTAATGTCCCCCAAGTGTCGACATAGGATTATACAGACATAGCTAAATGAGCATGCTATCATCTGATGTCAGCCATGCACAAACTGTGAAATTAACCTGTTTTAAAACCTAATAGAACAATAATTAAAGACTTGTTTTAAGAGATCTTGCTGTGATTCAATTTGTGATAAGCAATCAGCAGTTGTTGACTCTTAAGGACTCTGTACTCAGGAACATTTAATAATTCTGTCTTTAGTTGTGGAGGTTAGACAGTGTAGTCTGGCCTGGGGAATACTGTGGTGCTAAATTAAATAACCCCTATAGTTAATCCTTCATCAAGGCGAGCCTGTTAGCAGCGTCCAAACTGTCTGGCTTTCCACTTGAGGAGACTTATCAAAGGGGCACCAGAGAGCATGTTTACGTAGACTAGACAAAAAGACAGGGAGGTAGAGGACAAGGATGACAGGGAGCACCAAGCACAGGGGTGCTTGGTGTGGAAACTGAGATGCTCTGGGAATAGAAAAAATGAAGGGAGGATGCAGTCTATTTTTAGGTCCAAATAACATGAGGGGGAGGAGGACCTCACTCCTCTCCTCCTCCTCTCTCCATATCCCTCATTTCCCACATTCCTCCTTGGCACGTGCAACAGACACTCAGGGTGGCTATGTGTGCCCTGAATACCAATAAGAGAGAAGCAGCTGGATACTGGCAGGCTGACATTCTTCTGTCTTCTGCTGCCTGCACACAACAGAGACGAGACAAGGACTCTGGATCTGACAGGAAACGCACATGCACACTTCAGAGGACACAACATCAGGATAAACAGATACAGGCAGGCCGTTTAACACATGTGACACTTAACTACAGAGCCATGGAGATGATGAAGGATAGGCTTTGCTTGATCTTTCATAACAGAAGTCACTCGAAATTAAAACACTTATCAGGTAGAATGTATCAAACTGATGATGACAGTTTGGACCTTTCAAAACAAAAGTCTCTTTTGGAGGGATTCAGATTTTTATCAGGTACACATTTGTTTTGTACGATGATGCGTCAAATTCATAGAAGAACTAAATGTCATCTCTGGCAACAAGGTCACAAGGTTGTAAACTTGTTTTCCAAAAGTGACTTAACGAATTTGTTTCTCTCATTGTCATGCCGGAAACTTTATAGATGGCAATTTTTTTTAATGAAACCTGATGATGAAAATGATGTGCACTTATCCTTGACACAGACCTATCCTCTCTAACTTGCTTCAAAACCAGCTCACACAGTGCCTGGCTGATATTACAGACAAGGGGAACTAATATCAACAAATCAAATCAGTCTGTTGCAAGAAATAGAGACACCCTTCCCACCATATCCGGATGCATTGTTAGACCTGACCTTGTCACTTTTCACTCTTCTCAAGGTCCAGATGAAAAAAAAAAAACCTGTTATCTTTTGTGGAGCAGACAGCATGAAAGACGCTGCCAATATACATGTCCACAAGATCTATGACTGGGCTTTATTGGGAGATGAGAAAGACTGTTAACAGTGTCCAGTCACAGGTTTACAAGACATGCAAAGAAAGGACATAGGAACTGATAAACAGCATGTTCTAATTATAAATGGTGGATCAGGCAATGTGATAATTTTAGTTCAAGAAAAAGTAGCAATTCAAAATGTGAAATTAGTCCTATACAAACTCTATATGAGTGTCAACAATCTGCAATAATGTGCAAATTAAGCTAAGGTTGTGGCTTCACTGTTGGATGTGCATCCACAAGCATTTCGGCCTTTGGTTCAACAGACTTTACAATACACGAGGGTAGTAAAATATCATTTTAAAACCTGGTATTAACATCAGTATTTTTACACATTCACAAAACTCAAATGCATGACATTTTCAGGATGAGCTGCACGTGTAAACAAAATTCAGCTGAACAAGAGCAGAATCTTTAGCTCTTGATTTCTTCAGGAATTCTACCTGCCAGCCCCCTGAAGAGTGAAGTAGGGATGAGCAGATGTGAGACCACAGCAGGAAATACACAGGAAAATTGATCATGAGGAAGGGGGTGATGACACTAATATCCTGCAACCTGCATACGACAAGAGAAGGAATAGTGCAATCTATGTGCACGTATAAAACTGCTTCATTTGGGTTTTCTGTCCAGAATGTTGCTCTTTTTTGTTTTGTATGATCAATCGGTCATTCTTAATATGCTGAACTCCATGTAGCATTAACATTAAAAAACAAAACCATCATAATAGCAAAAGACTTTGTTGCTTCATCTGCAAGCTCTGTGTTGTGTTTTTCACCCATATCTTCCCTCCTGAGACCTCCCCTCTTGTCCGACAATCTGACGCTGTAATGGACGTGTGAACAACCGATTCCATTGGGTACACACAGTCAATAAAGCGGTGATTGATCATATGTAATTAAATAATTGTATTTTTATGTTGTATTTTTTTGAAGCTTCAGAGAGGTGTTGATTACTTTTAGGGACATTTTGGAGGATGCAGTTTTGCAATGATCGATTTTATTGTCGTTATAGTCAGAAGTGTTATAAATTAAGTCTGCAATATGTAATTGGTAATGACTTGGGAGCATTTTAATGTGTATGGATTGGGATAGACATACTGAAACACATACACACACTCATGTTGTGTCACTCTGTTAGATAAGGGTGGGCTGGACACATTGTTTTAGTGTTTGAGATAAAAGCATTTGACAGACTGCTGGTGTTGTTGTCAGCAGGATGCCAAGCAGCCACCACACAGACACACAACGGATGGCATGAGAGAGCACAGCTTTTCAACACTGTATTGTCAACTGGACCCTCAGATAGACACTATAAAAACTCAGTGTCTAAAAACTAATGTAAATAAAATACTGAACCCAAGCCAAGGACTTTTAATGACAGTGTAATGGGAAAGTTGTGATTTTTTTCGGAGGCATTAAAAGACCATGTGGCATTTTTTAAAACTGTAAGCTTTAAACGCGTCTAATGACAAAAAAAAAAAAAAAAAAAGCAAGCCGATGCATTTACTGTGGGTCACTGTGTAAAGTGTCAAACACAACATTTTTTTACCAGGCTGTAAACATGTTGATTTCTGCTGTTAAAGTGGGCATTTTAACATGGGAGTTAATAGCAATTTATGAATGTAACTAACGTGAAGTGAACATTTGAGGCATTGTTTTTGCAACATTGGCTTCATTTGTCCAAAGTGGAGGTTGTTGCTGGGGGGAAACATTTGCAGGATCAAATACATTTGGCCCTCTTGTTAACATTAGCATCTGTACACAAGTCTATGAGCATGAAAGACAGACTTTGTATTTATCTAATGAGGCCAGGTTTCTTCCATGCAGACCCTATTTTACACTCTCATATTTTACAGTTGACAATACTCTTTCAAGTTTATCTACAAACATCATCATTTACTATGAAAATAGAAAACACTTTGTGGCATTTGCTTAGGATTACATAGCCATCAAGGTAAGTTAATTAGACCCACATTGAAATCCACCATTATTCCTTTCTTCCATTTAAATTACAAAAAAAAAACAGTCAACTGAGCCCTCTAGATACACATGTTGGTATAAATTCATGTTTTTTGATTTGAAAAATTATTGGAATTGCAGCTTCCAGAAAACTGGCAGCTAATGAAGAAAAGGACATAGAAAGTTTTTTGTAAGGCTGAAAATCATTATTTTGCTACGTGTTGAAAGGCATCACACCAGAAAAAAAAGAAGCAGTTAAGTCAAGATGGCGCCTGAGGTTTATAGATGAGGCTGTTCTGAAGATTGCTGTGCTCGCTAAGCTGAACTAATGGTGTGAAGCTGTGAGCCTCAGTAGGCTGCAGGTGGAGGCAGCTTGCCAAACTGCAACCTGCAAGCTGAGTGTGTTTGTGTGTGAGAATGGCGGGTCGAGCAGAGCCGGATTTTTGGACAAAAGGTGCATCTCATGTCTGTTTGGCAAATGCAAATGTATGCCTCAAACATATGAAAATGTACCCTTTGGAGCAATTGTTTTGTGACTTTTGTTGTTTGGCTCAGTATTGGATTTGCGCGATGGCACTCATCGCATGGCCGGCTAATCATCGAGACATGATTGCTTCTGGGAGAACGGCTCGTCATTGTGCAAGAAAGGCATCGAGCTGCAGGGGGGACAATCAGGCCGGCACTCTCAGTTACAGTTCCAGTCAATTTGGATGGAAAAATGCCATGGCCAATGCTTGTTTGTTTAGAGAGAGAGAGAGTCCCCAATAAAGCTATGAGTCACAAGTGAATCATTGCACACAGGAGGAGAGAAGACTGTGCTCTAGTGGGGTCTAAATACATCCCTCCTTTTTTTCCACTGAGTGAGGATAAAAGCTGACTGGAGTGCCATGGAGCTCCGACTGGGGCTCTGATGACTTCAAAGAGAGGCAAAGGGATGTGAGAGGAGGGGATGGAGAGGCAGAGGTGGATGAATGCTTCGCTGGTAAGGCAAAACACATTGATGGAAGAGAGGAGGGAAGGGTGCACATGTGTGTCAGGGTATGAGACAAAGACACAAAGTTAGTGTGCTATTGCGAGTGTATGGGAAACATCAAAGACCTGAAAATGAACAAAAGAGGACATGAGGGTAGAGTGCGGGGGAGAGAGGGAGAAAAAAAAAAGGCGAGGGCAAAGTGTGAACACCAGAGCAGGAGACAGACAGAGAGGGAAACTGGGATGAAAAAGTCCTAGAACTGAAGAAAAACATTCACAAGTCTAGACAGAGAGAGAGAGAGAGAAAGGGAGACGCAGGGAAAAGTAAAAGGATGTTCTGCAGAAGGACTACTTTCTTGCTCTGAGCTGTTGAAATCCATTGCAGAGAAGCGAGGCAATGCTTGAAATACTCTGTAAAGAAGATAACAAGCTTTCTTATTTGTATTTACTTTGAAGGCTCTTGACGTGGAAATATGATTCAGCTTTGGCAATGACTTGAGAGGCTGCTGTGAAATACATTGGTAGATTTTGCGAAAAGCATTCCTCTAATATTGTATCTTCCTTTGGCAGAATGTGGATTTAAATCATACATTTGAAAAGCACTGACATTATCAAAGGGGATTTTTGCTGAAGAAAAAAAGGGATGGTTTCTGATGCTGGATTTACCACAGGTGATCTGATGAGTGTTAAAAGAGTAATATACATGGAAATGAATTTGGTTTTCTTTTCTATTCAACAAGGACTTACTCAATCACTCAAAATTTGACATTGCATTTGGAAGTGAATGATACCAAACCAAAATGTATTGTCGATAAATAGATACACAATGTCTAAGCAAGACCCAAGGTTAAATAATTGTGCAAGTTCTATGGTATACGTTGTTTGTGAAGGAAGGAACGAGAAGAAACAGGGGAGTGCATAAGAAGCAGAGATTGCAAGGACAGAGTTGAGATGCAGATGGTGTATATGGTGATGGAGGGTCAGGCCAGGGGAGGGAAGGAGGGGAGAGGGAAGAAGGGACGGAGACACAAACAAGGAGAAAGCAAGGACATGGATGGATACACAAACACCAAGTGTGTTCATAAAAAGAAAAATCTATTAAAAATTCTCTGCATGTTAGCCTCAACTGAGCATCTCGGTCTCCATTACAGCCATCACACTAGAGGTATCAGAGGATTCATTCACAACTCTGACCGAGTTCTCCTGTAATCTTTGGCTGAATGTTAAGCCGGAATTAAATCAGCAGACAGGGCCGAGGCCTGACTCAGCCTCTATCTTAATGCCCAGGCTTCCTTAGACCCTTATATAACTTGCACAGACAGACGTAAAGACTCCAGCTGTGGCAGACATATAGAGGGGAGAGCTTAGAGGAAGAAAAGCATTAAGTATCTTTTCAGTGTCTTCACGGAACGCCCTAAATCGTCACCCTGTCAAGTCTGCTTTTTAAATCTTTAATCTGGCACCTCAGTGACTGCACTGTGGTAAAAGATTAACATAAAAGTATGTCATGTTTGTTGTGTCAAAACTCTGGACAGACCAGTTTTTGCCATGCAACTATGCGTTCATACAATAGTATTCTTATTATTTATTTTGACATATTTTCCTGATTTAGGTCACAAAAAGTATGATATAAAGGCTGGATTTTGTATTGGCTTTTGATTATGTCTTTTACTGTAAGTAAAGGTTGAACTGTTACCCTCGTCATTAAGCTACCTACTGTGAAATGTATGCTTCTATGAATTTTGGATTATTAATTCCAAATCTCACATCTGTCTGTTCAATGTGCAGCTGGGGCCCACAGCTGATTAGCCTAGCATTAGCATAAAAGCAGATCAGATGAGGGGAAAAACCTCCTCTCAGGATCTGTATATCTCACTAATTAACACAGTGTATCTAATTTATGCCTGATGAAGATTTAGCATTTTGTTATAATATCTGTCTCCTCACTCAAACCTCATTTCTGTGTCTGAAGTTGTTGCTTTGATTAGAAACATAAAGCCTTGGTCTGTGTTTCAAATGTGTTGAAACTGAGTAACTGTTGTCTCGATGCCCTGACAAAAACAGCCCCATTGGCTGTCACCCATAGCAGATCTACTGTGTCATATTTGACAATGGCTGATGGGTTACACTATTTAGTGTGCTATGGCCTCATCCAGGTTGCAGTGTATTTATTCCAAAACCGATGTCAAGCTATTGCAACAATGAGCTCACTAGCTGCTTAGCTATCTAGAAAAACACATTCAGAGAGGTCGAATGACTCCCAATAACTTGACTCTGATTGTTCCCCTAATTACAAATCCAAACTAACCAAAAATGGATTTATTCAAATGGCCCAGTGTTATTTTAGGAATGCATCAATTATACATAAAATCATGATTCCGGATTTAGCATCCCCCGCTGAATTATTTCAGCCCCGGATAATATGATGACACACCTACATAATCATCGACTGCAGCATGTGTCCCTAATGCCAGCCCCTGTAATTGGCGTTTTAGGTATTGATGTCAGCAATGTGTGGTTTGAAATTCACACAGCCTAAATGTCAATTTTCCAACCCGACAGTGTCTGCCAAACGCGGACACTTTTCCCTTCACAGTGTGTGCACAAAAGAACACATATGTTTTCATACACAGGAAGGGAAATCGCCTGGCTGGCAAGCTGACATACAAAGAGGCCCACTTCACACATAAAGATTTCTCTCTGATCTGGCAATTATGCATCATCCCACCTCACCCTCCAACCCCCACCCTCACTCTTTCTCCCGGTCTTCCTGATGCTCTGATTGCAGCTTGAGGGAGACAGGCAGCACAAGAACCCTTCAATCTGGCTCTTAACTGAGAAAAAGCTGAAAATGTATTCAGTTCTCTCCACTGAATGACTCATGAACAATGTAGGATGGTTGGGAAACTGTAATGTTAACAGGCCAGTATGTATAGCGGTAGGTTTAATAGATGCAGATTGGGTGTAGATTTAAAAAAAAAAAAAAAAAAAGACTTTCCACTGAGGGGAATTTGTAGTAGATCAAGTGTATTAATAATGGCTGCAGTTCTGCGTCATCTTACAACCCTATATTAGTGCTGTGTCTTGTTGATGCAAAATTATCCCTTGTACAAATCTACTTACAGTAATCAATTGACAAATCAATAGCATGTGCACTGATACCTTTGCCCCGTTTGTTTTTTTGTTTGTTCATGACTTCATTACCGGGTCACACTAAGGAGAAATGTTTCAAATCTCAGAGTGCAGCTTCAGCTCCCTTTTATAAAAGTGTGAAGGACAGAGATCCCTGAAGCTGAAAACACAGAAAAAAGGTAACATGAGGAGAATGAGAGATGGCGAAGAAACGTTAATTATCTTCTTGATGTATCAAGTCCCCATTTTTTATTCTTTTGTTTTTAAGATTTATTTTTGGTTCCTGGTTTTTTCTTTCTTTGTTTGAGAGACAGAACAGTGGAAAGACATGGAAGTTGAATCCAATCCAAACCCACGTTGAGGACTAAAGGCCCCATACAGTACATGGGACACGCACACTCCCTAAAATACCCACTGTTCAGTTGACATACTGTAACATGGTGAACCGGCAACTTCATGCATTCTTTCTGCCTCTCTGTCATCTGCAGATAACACCAACTTTCACCGGGGACCAATTACTTCAAAGATGTACTGCTGTTGATATTTATGTAAGCACACCCTCCTGCATCAACTGGAGACAACAATAGCAGTGTGATACAATGTTGGATCTGCTTATTGTTTAAAAAAGCCTAAAGTGTAGGATTAATGTCTCTGCACAGACACAGAAGCCACAGTGGCAGCTTGAAGAACAATTACTGGATGCCCATCGGCAGTTCAGATGTAAATAAGAGTGGGCTGGTGCCTTAGCTATCAGAAACTACACCAAAGAGGAAGATCGCACTCCAGCTGTTACAGTAAACCGCCAGGAATGTGATCTGAACCATTTATTTCATCTTGGAATGACCTCTTAAACTCGTGTTTTTTTTGTGAGATTACTGCAAAATGGACAATGACGAAAATCAACTTCATTGCAACATTTGCTTAAATCCAGAGAGATGAACTGTTCACTTTGTCGTGTTGGATTTGCTAACTTACAAAACCTTAAATACAGTAGCTCGGAGTCTTTGGAGATTAACATGATTGTACAGTGTGTGCAAAGTGTCCTCATTTCTAGGTAGTGTGAGAAGCCAAAGAAACTTACATTTCAGAAAATTTGCCAAGTTTTCTCTTTTGAAAAGAAAATATGTGATGCAGAAAATGTGTTGCCTTTTCAATAAGAAAAAAAGAGTGTCAACGTCAATGAGAACAGGTGAGGTCTACTATGAAAAAACAACAACAACAACAACAACAACAATTGGCACGTTTACTGAGTTTTTAGAACTGAACTGACATTTACAAGTAGTGCAAGATGTAAAGTTGATTCCAGAAAAGGAAACTTGGCATATTTTCTCTCATGTAACAGGACATCTACTGTACAATGGGCCAAACTGCTGTGCCATATCTGGAGTGAAAATGTGTCAGAGACATGATAAGGTTTGTGTCTTGTACTGTACGCAACAGTTTTAGCGGAGAAGCTGCTTTCTGTGTCTGCAGGCTTTTGTGTTGATTATTAGATTTATTTTACTGCCTGTAATGTTGTAACACATTAATGTCAGATTTTCTTTTTATAAAGTAAGATGGCTGAAGGGGGAACATAAATATTTAACCAGATCTATCTCCACTAATCTGATCACTTAATATATCACGATGCATTTTCTTTTCTCTTTTTACCACTATGTTGATTCCAAACAACACAAACATTCTGCCACAGAGATGCACACATACAGACATAAACACACACACACACACACACACACACACACACACACAAACACACACACAGCGTGCTGCCTGGTGAGAGAAGATGCTCCCTCCTCACAGTGAGTGCCAATGAACTTCACCAGAGCTGTTTTAGGCTTGCATGAAAAATTCATGACTCTCTCTTTGCAACATTTGCCCTACATACTGCGCACACACACACACACACACACACACACACACACACACACACTGCATGGCATGCTCACGTATGCATCACAGCATTATTCATGGCACACATGTGATCAGGCAGAAAGTAAAAACACTCTTGGTGATATTAGCCTGACATGGTTAATATGTGAGTAAGAAGACATCTTAAAGGCGTTTTAAATGGTAATGATCTAGAGCCACAGACGTGCTAAACACATCTGACGAATCACTCCATCGAACATTCTATCGGCATTTCTTCACAAATTGGATGAGCTCTGACATATTGCTTGTTAGCATCTTATTGGAATCATATAGTGAGTGATGAAATTCGCAGCAACTGATCTCAATAAATCAGCCTACCAGCTGAGCGTTCTTCTACATGCATTTCTGCACATGAATCATTTTTTCAGATTGTTTGTTTACATTTGTAATGTTTTTTTCAGTGCTAAGTGCATGTTAGTATGCATCCTTAAGGGGGAAAAAACAGACATCTCTGCACATATCTTCACTGCAGGCAGGTCAACACCTCAGCACGCCCATCCATTTTCATTAGACGTTAATGACAGGAGTGGAGGGGTGGACGGGTCAGAGGGAGGGAAAGATTGAGAGGGTGAAAAGATATAGTCATGCCCCCAGTGGAACGACTATCAAACCACTTTCTGCTGTCCTCGAACATAAAACTCCCTCTGCTTGAGTTACATAATCCTTCCACTACTATACGGTACCAGCACATTGTCAGATACTGAGGTTTTGCATAATATGAACATTGTTTTTTTTTTTGCTGTAACTGTACCATGTTGGTGCAGAAGAAGACAGTATTGCTAAAAAAGAACCTGAAAAGCTAATTTTCCACTTGAGAATTAGCCTTATCTAAGTGTGGGTAGCAACACCTCTGCTAAGTCATCTCTGCTCAAAAGAATTCAGAGGCAGCATGTCCTCTGACAGAGCTCTTCCAATTGCAAAAAAAGAAAGAAATAAAGAAAAAAAAAACGTAAACCCACTCCAGAAACCCTATTTCTTCTATCATGCTTTCACCAGGTTCTTTCACTCCAATGTGTATCTAGGTCAGTCAGTGAACGGAGCCAAGCTGCAGCCATGTGTGGTCAAGTGGTGTGAAGGGAAGCGTTGGATGAAGTATGAAACCTCTATGACTAAACGAACACTTTGGAACAAACTGTTTCTTAATTATTCTTGCATCCTTACTTTGAAGAAACATAAAACACCATGTAAGGTAAACGCTGCATGTGCAACTTTTACCTTACATGGTGTACAGGCAGAAGGTGTCAGACTTATTTGCATTCTTTGCTCTTTTGCATGTGTGTCATAGCATGAGGGAACAGCAGGAAGAAGGAATCAATAGCAGGAGGAAGGAAGAAAGATCACATGTAATTGAATAGCTGTAGAGGCATCAAATCATTATGTGGATGCAGCCAGTTTTCATGCCTAAGCATATTTTATCACGTTTTGTATAAAAATGAAATGTAATTAGAAACATGATCTCCTTCTGTGCCTCTTCAAATACAACTTATAAGGGATGACAAAAACAGCCTCCTTTGTCTTCCTCGGTTATTCTCAACATTTTGACTACTGCATAGATTTCTCTAATTTATGAGTGTCGTTTTTCTTTTGGTAGATCCTAAAAAAATCTAAAACAGAAGCTATTCCTTTCTACTGAAAAACAGAGAAGCACTTCTGCAAATCTTGTGCCTTACTGGCAGTAATATTGGCTAACATGCTGTGACAGCTAGAAAATACCGTCAATCTATGATATCATGCTAAGCATATCCTCGGCCTAGTGTGAAGAAGCTGTTGCAGATGGAACGGGTGCAATCAGTGAAGGGTGAAGAAAATGAAATTCACTCTATGCTTGACTCATCCAGAAGTGAGTAAGAAAAAAAATCCCTTCATTGGTCCAGGTAGGACTGTGTTAAAGCATAAGCTTTCCCACCGGCAAGGTTGTTTTTTCCAGTTCTATACTCGATTATTTGAGTAGAAATAGTAAATTCAGAGCTAATTATGAAATAACCTGAGGTAAATTACTTTTACAGATGATTTTTATGTGCAACAACTAAACAAACACAGCATGGATTCTGCTGGGGGAAAAAAAAAAAAACTAAGAAAAAAACCCCAACTATTAGACATAAATAGCACCACCAGAGAACGGAAGCCTCTCTTGATGGAAGCAAAAGCAAATCCAAAACGGCTTATTTGTAGGTTAATCTTACATTTGTCCAGGGAGAAGAAAAGATTATAACCAAATCTGCGCACGTGAGCACTGGTGCGTATCCTCTTTTTTTTTTCAAAGAGGTGCTAAACTTCCTAAAAGAAGCTATAATTGTACCTTAAGCCAGAGAGTAAACAAACATAATGGTCCCTACAGAATATTATTTCGTTAATCTGTTTGATGTTTGGTGCAGGACTGGATAAAGGTGTCTCTGCGTTTGGGCGTTTTACTCCCTTCCCTTTCTCTCTAATGTAGTGTGAGATTTCACAGGGAAGGCATACACCTCAAGTGATGATTTTACCTCCATTCCCTTCCATTAACAATCCATCCAACAACACGCTAGCAATAGAAGCTGCGGGTATTACAGAAAAATATGTGCATGCATGTCAGGGTTAGTTGTGTGTGTGTGAGACTGTGCGCGTATATGGACGTGTGTAAGCATGCTCTGCCCCCACTTGCATGTCATGTATATTGTGTGAGGAAAAACCCATTGCATGTTCTGTGCATGCTCTAATTAAGCTGCTGTGCAGCCCTAAATCAAGCATGGAGCGAGAACCCTGTCTTGTCATTAGTATGAGCAATTTCCATTTCGCAGCTCATCGTCAAGTAAATTAATGCAAGAGAATTCCACACACACACTCTCAGACTCACAAACACACAGACACGTGCGGACTAAAAATAGCAGCATCAGTCTTACCTTTCTGTACACAATCATATTGGGGGACTCGTCCGCTACCCCGTTGGTGCCCTGCCCGCCACTGTTGATCTGTGCCATGATCCAGTGAGTTAATCTGCCACAGAAAATGTCAGGTGCTCCTGTTTGAGGACAGAAAAACAGAACTGTGTGTCCACCAGAAGAACAATGGAGGCTGAACGTGACTTGTGCTTGCCAAGAAGAGAACAATTTACATCACTTGTAGCCTAATCCCATGTTTGTTATATCTGACATTTGCAGATGGAAAAGATTTGCATGTTTTCACGTGTTCGTATTCTGCAAGGTCTTGACAAGGACATTTAAAAAAAAACTTGTTTTGTTGAAGTTTTTGGTAGGGTAGCAATTACCACTGAATGGGGCAAAAGTTCAACTTCAAAAGGGACTACAATACCCTTGTTTCCAGATGGATTTATTGTGCACAAAATCAATGTCTGCAACAGTGATAACCTTTAACTATGTTGACATCGTAGGATGCAGCAACAATCCTCTCAAGGCACCTAAGTGCATCATGGGATTGCAAAGGGAAATACAAGGTGAGGTGAAGACCCGAACCCTGGGAACGGTACAGATGCAGTAAAACAACACACCGTCTCTGGAGGAGGAGGAAGGCTACTCTACAATGCAGCTTAGAAACAGAGCAGCCATAGTCAGAACGTGCTACTGAAACGAATACCGTAATGCACGTTACAGCTTTCGTCCTTCTTTCTACGAAATCCACACGACACATTTGAGAGGTTTTAGTCTGCAACACTAAATAGCCCCATCGCATGCAAAAAGCGGAGTCATGCAACCTGCTCCGAACATGAGGACGCTAGCTCTACTACACACACTGTTTTTTCTTCTCTTACAACGAGCCACTGCCCGATTCAGCACCTTGGACAGCTACTGCAAAAAAAAAAAAAAAAAAAAACGCACGCGCCCGGACTGTCTTTCTCCTTTAAAATCACGGTAAATAAACAGACAACGCATCGGTCAACGGAGAAGGAGCCGAAGAAGGGGGCGAAAGAGGGAGGGGAGGGTTTACCTGAAAAATGGGCAGCCCGCTGTAGGACTCCTGAATCTGTGCAGAGGTGGAAGCCTGGTCCGTAACGTTCAGTGTGTCAAGTGGCAGACATAGGAATGCGAGGATAGTTCATTGGCAGCGTGCTGAGGCAGACATTCGTTGGACACTTGGTGTGGTTACAGCAATCCGTCTCTCTCCTCTTCTCCAAACGATGCTCAGAAGCACGAGCGCGCCGCCACGGAACTCCGTGAACGCGCATCGATCCATGACCAATCGCGTGTAAAGAATAAATTACAACCCGTTTTGGAGACCAACAGCATTGTTTTTTTTGTTTTTTTTTGTTGTTGTTGTTTTTGTGTTTTGTTTTTGAGGGAGCGGGGGCTTTAATTTGAGTCATGCTGTTTGTGCAGCTTTAACATTGTGTATCTGAAAGCTAAGCCAATATAGAGTCGACTCGCAGGGTATTAATATTTCATTTCACTTTTTTATTAAAGGTCAGAAAGGGACAAAAATGTAGCACAGATCACTTTATTTCGAAGGAGAACTTTCTCTAAGGCATGCACTATTTGGCTCTACATCAAAAGTCAGGCTTCATTTTTTAAAACCTTTTCAAGGGCTCATTACTTGAGTATTTACCATATTTTCTACTTACATTATTCAGCTTAGACAGATTTCAGAAAATCCTTTAAGTTAAATAATAAATACAATGCAGATATTAAGTAAATTAAATCCCCCACCTATTAAATAAGTGAATGAAGCCCACTCCCTGTAAATACATCAATAGACTATAATCCGTTTATATGTGATTATGTAACACTGACATAGTTCATTCTGTTCAGTCTGTAGTGACACATTTATATCTATATTCAAGTGCATAGTAAAGATATTACTTTTCAGTGGCAGGTTTAATGCTTTACTCCATTATATTGTGCTATTTCTAGATAAATAAATATAGATACAACTGGATTGGTTTTCTGTCTCCACTGCTCTTCTGAATGCAGAATTCATATGACGCATAATGTCCACAACTCGATCTTCTCAGAGTCAAATCTTTTCTGACTGTGTAAAAGTGTGATGCTTGTGCATCCTGACAGTCTATGAGGTGCCATGAATCATTTTGGAGGGACTTTTAATACAGTACGTGAGCGTCTGGTTAAAAAAAAAACTTAATGTGGCCTACATTGTGGTAACTGGATGAGGTCCCTCATTAGAGCAGCCCTTATTGTTTTTTGTTTGTTTGGGGGTTTTTTTAAACAATGAGAAGCAGGTGTAAATACTAACAGAGGAAATGGTCAAACTTGGCAGCATCACCATGGTGTAAACACAAAGATCAAATAGCTGCACACAGATATTTGACACAAAACTGTGCCTACCACTAACTGCAAATGTGAGAAAATAAGATGCAATGTATCCACTGCTGCATCAATAGATAAATGAATTATCATAAAATCTCTTAATTTGCTGCAATCTGTAGTTGTGAGATATGCAGCCGTCCAGGCGTGAAAGATAGCAGATGTGCCCTCTCTCCCCATTATAGTATGTTTGTGTATGTTTATCTTTCTGCTCTCTACACTTCTTCTTTGCTTTCTCTTACGCCTGCACTGTGCACCCAGACATGAAGTTAAACATTATGAAATCATGTGTAGTCATAATGAAGGCAGATATTTCTTCTTTCATTTCACACAAGTCAGAAGGTCAAAAGATTGTTTAATGATGTAATGCATGACATCTAACTGTTAACACTAACAAAGGTAGAAGTCATGATTTTCTGGCAGATCTCATTATCCAGAATGATTTTGAAAATACAAGGTGCAGGTAATCTGTCTCAGAAGGTGGCTGTTACTTCTCCATTCACAAGGATGCCATAAAAACAGACTTTAGCAGAAGGGTTACATTGTATCCCAGCTTTGTTTGGTGACATATTATCTCATTTAAAATCCCATATAAATAAACTGACACAGCTATGAAAGGGAGC